>NC_048893.1:64346928-64646928 GCF_011077185.1 Oxyura jamaicensis | reverse complement strand
AAATTAGAACAGGATTCTGTCCTCCTTCATTGAGGTTAATATACAAGAGAAAGAAAAGCACCTATTGACCTCTTTGGAAAAAGAGAACTTAATTGATAAGAGAAATTAATGACTAATTCACCTAGTAGAGAACTGTTCATTAGATAGTCAGTTGTTTCAGATATGAGGACTGAAGTTTGATTTCCAACTAGATACTAGAAAGTTATTTCCTTGATTGTTTCGCTTTCCAGTTACCATTTTCATATGGATAGTGAAATTTATAATTAGGTACTAAAATAACACTTGTATAAATCACTGATGGACCAAGGTTCATTTGTCTAGCTGTTGTGGAAATAATGTGGAATATAAACTTAAGTTTATAATTGTTACTTCAGATTAGAGGTAGCAGATGCATATAGATCAACATGGAAAACAATTAAACAATTAGGCAGTGTTGGTCATCATTCACACTGAGCTGGTTCCTTCTAGAGGAAGGGGAGGGCAAGGAGAAGAGAACAAGGAGGGGAGGCAGGTTGTATTTGCCAGTGTTTCTGAGAAGCCGTTGGTGAGATGCTCAGTAGCAATGCAGGTAAAAAGGGTGGCACCTGTCTGCCTCAACCCAGAAACATATAGGACGGTGGAGTTGGGATTCAAGTCATTTTGAGCAGTGAAATTAGGTACCTGAGGGGAGGTGAAATTTAGTTTAAAACAACATTTTATTTGTTAGTACATCTTAAATTTAATACACACCTGTGATGATAAATTATTTTTGTATGGCATTAAACATAAACTTTGAATATTTTTATATGAATCACAGAATAGTCTAGGTTGGAAGAGACCTCCAAGATCACCGAGTCCAACCTCTGACCTAACACTAACAAATCTTCCACTAAACTGTATCCCTAAGCTCTACATCTAAACGTCTTTTAAAGACCTCCAGGGATGGTGACTCAACCACTTCCCTGGGCAGCCTATTCCAGTGACTAACAACCCGTTCAATAAAGAAGTTCTTCCTAATATCCAACCTAAACCTCCCCTGGCGCAACTTTAGCCCATTCCCCCTCGTCCTGTCACCAGGCACGTGGGAGAATAGACCAACCCCCACCTCGCTACAGCCTCCCTTCAGGTACCTGTAGAGAGCGATAAGGTCGCCCCTGAGCCTCCTCTTCTCCAGGCTACACAGTCCCAGCTCCCTCAGCCGCTCCTCGTAAGACTTGTTCTCCAGACATCACAAAGAAGTGATATCTGTGCATTATTTTTATATTTTTCATATATATTTCTGATAAGGACTTGTTTCCTACCCCAGTGGCATCTGCCATTAAAAGTTTGTATGTAATTCCTGAGAGATAATCACAACTATTCAAAGTAGAAGCATTCTGGGAACTGAATCATGTCTGATTTAATGTCTCCTACCTCACTTAGTTCTATCTTCCAAATTTTTAATGTAATTTACAAACCACTAATTAAAAATGCAGAAATACAAGTGGGCATGTGGAAACGAATGTGGAATTTTAAACAAAGCTTAAGATTTTACCCATGTTATTAGAACAGATACCAATTATTTCCTTAGTAAGATTGCCTTCTATGTATTTCAACATATACCAGTTTTGAAGATCTCGTCCTCTGGAGCTTAGTTCCCACTTGCCTATTTATAAGTTATGCTGGGGTGAAGTGCCATGACCAGAGTTGGGCACTTCGTGCATCACGTGTCCAGTGTCCCAGTTAACCAGAATTCAGATAATTGGGGGACATAGTTTATGAAGGCAAGATTTGTATGTGACACTTTGTTCAAGTGTAAATAATTGCAAACATTTACAGTAGTCCCTTTATTCGTTTAGCCTGAGCACCTCAAAAGAGAACAGGAAGATGATTCTCCATTTGTGTACTTCTTTCTCTTTTTTGGTTGTACAGAGAATACAGAATTTCAGTTTGCCTTTTATGTTACATTACCATGGTGTTATTACTGGCAACTAAATATAAGTTATCTGAAGGATATTGAGCAAGATGTGTTTGTGAGGGGTAAGATTGCTTTAGTACTCTGCAACAGTTGTTTGGAGTCATTGTGGGGAAAGGGAAGAAGGAATGACAAGAAGTGCCCTTGTTGACTCAGCTGTGTTTGGCATCTCCTGTGCTTACTGCTGCCTGTGAAAGAACCAGAACTTAGGTTTCTACAAGGTTCAGGAACTGGAGGAGTCACGAGAGGTGGAAAAGGAAACAGAATTATTTTCTTCTGATTTAATTGTCCCTAAAACTTGCTGTGTTTTATAACAGCATTTTTTAAAACAAGGTGACAAACTTGGCCATGAATGGCTTTGCTGATTATCATGTATTTTACATCCACAACATCTAGACTCCTCAACATAAACTAGATATTAACCATATCCTTGCGGGGGGCGGAAGCTTGTAGGAAAAAATGTTTTTTAAATTTCTGTGACAAAATTACAGGTAATTAGTTTTTAATTTGATTACATAGACCTGAGTTTGAATAGTCTGATTTTAGTATAATTCACTTTGTGTTGTGTTCTCCATTGTAATTATTTTATACTGGGAAAGTTATCAAAGAATAGAATTCACCCATCTCAGTGTGGTCATGTTGTTTATTGAATGCAATCTCTTTGAAGATTGTAGCTGTCAGATTAGCAAAATTATTACATGGTTAAATATGACACAGCTAATTTTCTTACAAGTTTTTAAAACAAAATTAAGTGGTGTTGGGGAGTTACACTTAACCCACAGTATTGAACTGGAAGAATACACTAGATCTTAGCTGATTTTCTCTTTTTAGAAATTCTGAGTCGGACACGTGGTCAATATTCAAGTCTATTTTGGAACTGCATTGCTAATAGTCCAGTGTTTGGGCTGCCTTTTTTACATATGCCTTCAGGTTCCCAAAGCTACTAAATAAATAGTGCTGTTATCCTTCCCTTCTCTTTTCTCTAGACTTGGATCTCTGCCCTTAGGTTTGTATGACCTCTTACATGATATGGTAGCCCTGTTAGAATTTACACGTCAGTTGTTAATTCTTTACTGCTGCAACCTGAATTGTTTTATTATCATTTAGGCTTTATATATGTCATTTGCAGAATATACGTCCCAGCAAATAGCAGGTTAAAATGTGGTGACCTGTAGAAATTGGCATTAGAGGACTATCAGAGAACAAAGATCTTTGTTTTGGGATAGCCTGTTTAATCAGAAGGTTAGGATCTGAGTAAGTTTTAGCATCTTTAAGAATTTCTCAAAGAGCTTTCTTGTCCAACTGTAAAGGTATATAAGGATCTGGAAAATACTCACATGACAGCAACAGTCACCACTTTGGTGGCTTTTTATTTGGTGGGTCTGGTTAATAGTCAAAAGAAAAAAAAGTACAAAAATGGTACAACAAAATGGACTGTGGCCTATATTCATGTGAATACACATAGACATGCCAGCTCTCTCTGTGGACTTCAGTTCCTCTCGGTGAGAAGTATCAGTTGACTGTCTTGGATTTCTAATCTTAAAATATCTTGCTGTATTCTTTTGTTTCCCAGAAAGTACTTCCAACACTAGATAAGCAAGTATTTTACATTCTCAAGTCATGCATGTATTAGCCTCTAATAGTGTTTGTGAGCAGAGTGGAAAAAGATGTGAGAAGATGAAAGACTTTTGATTGACAGAGGTTACATTGAAGAAAACGTATTTTCATAAAAATGCTATAGAGACACGAAGCTCGTATTTATATTATATTTACTTACTTGGAGGTTCCTTTGCTGCCATAATAGAAGCACCAGCATATGCCTAAGTTAGAGTGCTTTGACTTGCCTGCTGTCTGTGCTACTCTAAGTGATGATGGTTATAAAAGCATTGTGTTTTTCTGCTGTAACCATTCCTGTGCAGCTCAGTGTTGATGAGGAGTTTTTAGTGTTCTCGAAGACTTTCTCAAGAAAGGCTAGCTTGGAAGATGAGAGGAAAAGTCTACTTTACCTTCCTCTCAGAACAGAAAACACATGGTTGGAAAGTGCGAGAGAAGCCTTCAGAAATATTGCTGTTCTCCAGGTGCTTACGTAGCTTGGAGAGCACGCCTTGGCAGGTCTTCAAAGAAGGGTTGGAAAGAGGCAGGTGACTTGCCTGTTTCTCCAGACTTTTCATTGCTCTGTGATACGTTTCATTTTCAGGTTGCAGGTACTGCTTGAACATATCCGTGCCAGAGCATGGCAGGTAACAATAGAAAGACTGATGCTAGAATGCTTTGAAGCCATGGTAAAAATACCTTTTTCCTCCTCGGACTGTCAAGTTATTGTGTACTTGGTTGCTTTGCAGTGTCTGATAATTGGGGCTGGACCTTGTGGCCTTCGCACAGCGATCGATCTGTCATTCCTAGGAGCCAAGGTGGTGGTCATAGAAAAGAGGGACGCCTTTTCCCGCAATAATGTCCTGCACTTGTGGCCATTCACCATACATGACTTGAGGGGTCTTGGCGCCAAGAAGTTTTATGGCAAGTTCTGTGCAGGATCCATAGACCATATCAGTAAGTACAGCCGCTGCTAGGTATGGCAGCACTTCTTCGCAGGGGAGAGGTGGCTGAGGGCAGGGGATAACTCATTGAAATGCATCCTGCTCCTGCCACTGCTCTCACATCTGTATGGCGTAATGAAACACTACCTTTGTGTAGCACAGTTTGGGCTAGACCCACATGCAAAAGAAGATCGTGCCATGGAATGATCAAACATACAACATATATCTGGCATCTTTTATAACTACTAGTTTCTGAGACCTAACTTTTTCATATACTGAAAAGTACATCTAAGGTTCAAAGCTTTTTTCCCCCTGATGGATCACTTTCCTATTTTTCCTGTTACATTCCTGCAGCTGTCACATTATTCTGTTGCTCTTGAACATTGTGTGTGAGGTGTTTTGTTTGTTTGTTTTTTAGTTACTGAATGTTTTTGAACATTCTTTTAAATGTTGATCTGGAAAATGGAGGAACAGTTTTAGCATTGTTAAATTTTGGAAGAGTGGTGAAGATGTTTTCAAGAACACCACCGGCCTCTGAATAGATTTTAATTAAATAGATGTTTGTACATTGAAATGGAGAATAATTTGGATAATTCTCAAATTCTGAGAAAACTTTCTCTTTTGAAAGCTGTATGCTTCAGTACAGCAGGAGCTACCATTTTTCACTACTTCTTTCAAAAATTTACCAGACAGGTTAGTTTGCCCACCAGTCTGTTTACCACAGGGCATAAGTGGAAGTATAAATTGACACATAGTAGGTAAGATTTAGGTTCTTGTTCAATGCAACAGCTTTGTAGACTTTGTAACTTCAGTCTTGCAGATTTCTTTTTCTCTTCCAATTTCTTGTTATTTTTATTCTTCCAGTACTTTGTCATCTTCTTTTGTATCTCAGCACAGATGAAGTTCAGTGTTTAGGTGAAGCACTTCTTCATTTCAGTATCTGAAATGTGGCAGTGAGGTGTCTTACTTCAAATAGTTGTTTGCCACACTCTCATTTTCATACTTGCTACCTACACTAACTTAAGTGGAAAGAGGTGGTGAGGAACTTACTATGTCCCCACTAACCCAAAGGTGTTAGAAGTAAGATGCAGTTCAATATTACAGCTAACTTGATCAAATGACTAATCATCATCTGTGACAAAAGTGCAGTCCTGTTTGTGCTCTCTTTAATGCCTCTCCTGCAGTGCATGTTCTGGTTGTTTCCCTTGTTGTTGATTTGGGGGCTGAAACGGTAAAAAAATATTTACTTTCTTGGGAAAGGACTGGAATTTCCGCTACATGGAAGTTTCTTGGCATGCCATGACACTGCACACCAGTGCTGCTTGGATGAAGTTCTGGGAACACAGCGGGAAGAAGAAAGCAGCAGCTAGCCTTTAAATCAATTTATCAGTAATGTCAAACAGAGATGTGTGCACTTGTGCTCTTTCCTTTTTCTCTCATTTCTCTATTATCTGCTTTTTTTCAGGTATACGTCAACTCCAGCTTATCCTTTTGAAGGTTGCCTTGATCTTGGGAATAGAGATCCATGTCAATGTGGAATTTCAGGGGCTTGTTTACCCTCCAGAGGATCAGGAAAATGAAAGCAAGTAGCACTGAAATGAGTTCTAGAGAAAGGGGAAATTGTGGTAGGGGCACAGATTCCCACTCCTTAATGTTGCATATTACTCTGAGTCTTTTCCTCATGCTCCATCAATGAGAGTAATCTTCAATACACTTTTGCTTGAGTTTTAGTAGGCTTTATTCTTTCTAGTAAAACAATATCACCTGAATTACTAAGCAGAAATAATCCAAAACACAGTAGTTCTAATTTCTCCTAACATAGTTAAGCCTATTACACTTAGAAAGTATCTTTTCAAAACAACTATTTTCTTTGCATTCACGGAGGATATTTATATCAGTGAACAATCTTTGTTATGCTGTTTGCATCGTTGTGAAACCCGCTGTCCGATTGCTGTGAGAGATGGTGGCTTACTTGTCTTTTGGCATTGTGTTAATTGAATAAATAGTAGAGAACCTGTGAAGGTTTTAGTGATCCTTAAAGGTAATAATCAGGGAGGAGTTACTGGGGATGTCGCTGCCTAGCAAAGTGCATTCTTTGATTCACAGAGTGGCTGTGCAAGTCAGCAACAGCCCTGTCAACAATATAGCAATCTTGCAGTGTATCTATTGACAATGTGAGAAAAGGATTATGGATGTGTTTTTATATATTTGTTCTACTATGTGCATTGCTTCTTGTCATTAACCTGGAGTTTATCAACAGGAATAGGTTGGCGGGCATTGGTCCATCCAAAAACCCATCCAGTATCAGAGTATGAATTTGAAGTAATCATTGGAGGGGATGGCAGGAGGAACACCTTAGAAGGTAAGTGTCCTTAATTCTCTTTAAAATAGAACTAATTCTTAAATTAGTTAGAGCAGACATGAAGAAAAAAGACTTCAAAATCCTGATCAAAATCTTGAAAGACATTAGGTTAGGGAAAAAAATAAATAAAAGTCCATTTAGAAACCTGTTTTTATCAACACACGTGGGTCATATTTTTCTTCTTTCTATCCACCAGCAAAAGAATGAGATATTTGACCTGAATAATTTTTCCCACCTTCTTTCTTTAGCTAAATAGTGTTGTAACTCTTAATTTTGAAAGTAGGAGTTAAGTGTTAAATCTTCTTCTTCTGTGTAGTAGAGAATTTTATCTAGCATTTTGATGTAAATTACAGTTTTTGGGAAAGAGGTAAGAAAGAGGGGGGATGCTTTATCCCTAAATAAGAGCCTCTATTCTTCTGATGAAGCAATTGTTGCTTTCTCAGAGTTTGTAAGGTATCAGATTCAATCTTTATTTTGTGAGGACATCTGTCTACAGCATGCTGAGCATTCTCTGAAGCTATGCTCTATTTTTCAGCATTACCACTTTATCTTTCCCATAGGGTTTCGCCGAAAAGAGTTCCGTGGTAAACTAGCGATTGCTATCACAGCAAACTTCATCAATCGCAACACCACAGCCGAAGCCAAAGTAGAAGAGATCAGTGGTGTGGCGTTCATATTCAACCAGAAATTCTTCCAGGATCTACGAGAAGCCACAGGTTTGTCAGCAATTGCCAAATTTCCAATGAAAACTGCTTGTCTTTTTTACTTCAAATTTGTAACTCAGGTATCACAATGTTTAATCAATAAACAAATGACTTGTGCCAAGAAGTCAGTCATTGCTGTCTCTCTTTGAAATCTTGCTTCCCTCATTTTTGCAGCTGTTCTATACATCTGTACAAAGCAGGTGTGTGTCGTTCAGATGTGTGTCATTTTGTTCAGAAGTGGAGAACTTATTTCCCTGAGGGTTTTCAGGAAATCTGATCGGCTCTTAAGAAAAGCCTGAATCCTGAGTTTAGCTTCCTGCACTCCACATCTGCATACAAACCTTAATGTGATGATAAATATATTTTTGAAAAAAAAATACCTATATACAGGTGAAATGCTCTGTTTGTGGTTATGTTAAAGATGTAACTTTGTAAAATCATCAAAAGCATGGGAAGAAGTTGCTTGGCACTCTCCCTAAGGTTTTCTAACCATGTAGCTTCAGTTTACTTTCTTCCAAAGAGATCATTTTTGCATGTACTGTCTAACATGTTCCTTCACTTTCTTATTCTGTCACAAGGTATTGACTTGGAGAACATTGTCTACTATAAAGATGATACACACTACTTTGTCATGACTGCCAAAAAACAGAGCCTACTGGATAAAGGTGTAATACGGCATGTGGGTATTAACTTTTATATATTCTTTATGTACTAAGATTGTGGGACAACTTGGTTTTAGTATGCTAAAAGGGAAAACACACTCTTACTTCACTGCATGATGTTTTTATACAGGTGTATTTTAGAAACAAACATATGTGATTAATGACCTTCTGAAGTAGGAGCTTTTTTCTCATGCTTTTCTCAGCCATGAGAAAAGTGTTGTAAGATCTACCCTGTCTAAATTTGTATCCTTTTGTCAGTTTGAGGGTTTTGTTCACGTTAAGATAATATTTGCCTAAAGAACCTTTGGTGGCTTGTATAAGCTTCTCTCAGTTAATGAAAATGAAAAAGCAGGGAGTGAAGAAATTCTTGGAGATTTATATCCATCTTATGCTGACAGAAGCAGATTTAAAAGTAGCTTGGCCACAAATGAATACATAAGGAGTGAGGTCTTGTGCCTTTTGTGTGAAGAGAAATGCTCAGAAGTTTGTTGGCCCTTTCACACTCAGAAATGCCAGTAGGACTGATGACTGTTTTCAGTAAAAGATTTACAAAATTTTCCTTGGAATTATAAGCATTGTTAGGAATGTAAGAATTAAAGGGCAAACCTGTATCAGTGGATTTGTAGTGGATTTTTTAATGCCAACATTGTATATGCCAGTCTTAAAATAACATTATAGATTTGGCTGTTTCTCTTTAATTGTCTCTCTTTGGCAGGATTATGCTGATACGGAGTTACTACTCTCTCGGGAGAACGTGGACCAGGAGGCTTTGCTAAACTATGCCAGAGAAGCAGCTGATTTCTCCACTAATCAGCAACTGCCTTCACTAGACTTTGCCATCAATCATTACGGGCAGCCAGATGTGGCAATGTTTGACTTCACGTGCATGTATGCATCAGAGAATGCAGCTCTGGTGCGAGAGCAGAATGGCCACCAGCTACTTGTGGCACTGGTCGGGGACAGTCTCTTAGAGGTTTGTGTTTTAAACTTACCATTTGTAAACAGGGAATTGAAGTGTAAGCACAGACCATTGCACCAATCACTGAAATGTGTGCTGTCTGTAAGACAGTTAATTGTGAGGAATGCTGCTGTTTATTATATAATAGAGTGGGAGGTTTGAAAGAAGGGTAGGCATGTTGGGAAAACAGAATATTTAGAATGGTAATGATCATGCGTAAGAAAATATGTGCAGAGATTTTTGTGAAGTTATATCTATTCCATGTGCTTCTTATTGGAACAATTATATTCGCTGTGGGAACTGGCTCTAGGCCTGTTAATAATTAGCATTTTGTAGTTGGTTAAAAAGTATAGTATTGAAGAGTAGCTCTTAAGATCCTCCAGGCTATGAATAGCTGTTGGCCATAGAGGAGCATTTGGCCTTGAGGAAGCTCATGGACAATTCACCATGCATCTGTCTTCCTCTAGCCCAGTGGGAGTAGAGCTTCAAGCTAATTACTGAGCAGAAATTTCCCAGCAGACTTCCCTCTATATTTGTGGTATTGGTTTAAAATGTTCTCTAACTGATGTTTTTCCTTTCTGTTCTTCTTTTTGGAAACTATTATATTAGCCATTTTGGCCAATGGGAACTGGAATAGCCAGGGGATTTTTGGCTGCAATGGACTCTGCTTGGATGGTACGAAGTTGGTCACTTGGAGCAAGTCCTTTGGAAGTTCTTGCAGAGAGGTAGTAGAAAAAATGCTTACACTTTCAGTTCTAATCTCATCCTCCAACATCTCATCATTAGTTCCAATTCCTTCTAGTGCGAATATATAGATAGGAGATAAAGATTCTCACTGTTTTTAGAGGGTGCTTGTGCGTATAATTAAATTGAAGAAAAAAATATGAAGGAGCTGATAAGCTGAAGTATGTTTATAGAGGAATAAGAAATGTTGAAGCTGTTCTTGGTCCAAGTTTTACAAAGCAGATTAGATGAGTCTTTTATTGGTGCTTATTGGTATTACATGGAGATAGTGAGCCTGACTTACTGTCACAAGCCTTTCAGTAGCAAACTAGATGAAGATGGAGGTGCCTTTAAAGTACCAGAGACAACAAAACTCTTTGCCATTCCCTATTATCTTGTAAATATATTTTATGATTTTCTTAACAGTATTAGTAGTGATGCATCTTTACAAACAAACTTTTTTTTTTTTTTTTTTCTTTTTTTTTTCCCCTAAGGGAAAGCATTTATAGGCTACTGCCTCAGACCACCCCAGAGAATGTGAGTAAAAACTTCAGCCATTATAGCATCGATCCAGCCACCCGGTATCCCAATATCAATGTCAACTTCTTGCGGCCACAGCAGGTAACTAGAAAAATGGTGCTTCTGAATATTTGTAATCTGCATTGTCTCTTTGTAGGGGAAACTGTGCTCATGTTTTGGGACTGATAATGACCTGACTGTGGCAGTATAACTTGGAAGCAGTGAGATGCAGATATATCAGACAAGAGTCAAGCTCTTTAATTTCTGTTTTGTCTAGAGTTTAGGAGTTGTAAAAATGTGCTTTTAAATCATCTGTATTTTTGATTTTAACAGTTTTAACCATGCTGTGATGATACATGAAATCTATAAACGTGTCTGTGCTTGCATTTTCTTTGTACTGTCTAGTATACCAGTCTATCATTACAATTTGGTATCCACTAAGCAGCAGCAGTCATCTAAACTATTCAGCACTGACAAATTGTCCCTTGTTCTGGAGTTTTTGAGCTATAGTTTTCTGCTACATAAGAATACTTGTCTTCTTTCTTTTGCATTCGTGTTCTCCTGCCCTTTCTTTATGGATGTTGGGTACAGAGCATGTTGGTCATTTACATTTTTTTTTAATCACTTTAGGTACGCCACTTGTATAATACAGGAGACTTGAAAGACATTCACCTGGAAATAGAGAACTTTGTGAACTCCAGGACACCAAAGCTGACTCGGAATGGTAGGCCTTGTTACTACTCCATTCCTTTTGGTATTCTGGGGCTGAATTAGTGCAGGGCACGTGGAGCAATGTCACTAGTGTATTCTTTAGTCAGGCTCTTTTTCTGTAGAAAAAGTATCTAGCAATTGTTTTGTCAGCAG
Source organism: Oxyura jamaicensis (assembly GCF_011077185.1). Lineage (NCBI taxonomy): Eukaryota > Metazoa > Chordata > Aves > Anseriformes > Anatidae > Oxyura > Oxyura jamaicensis. The sequence continues at coordinate 64,635,666 of NC_048893.1, read as the reverse complement.
TCTGATTTTTTTTCCAATCTTTCAAGTTTCAATTAGCATGCAAATATATTTTTGTTTACCTAGTTTCCTTGCTTTATACTGCTGCAATTTTTCTAGAACGTCATGTTATCCAAGCATTGCTTTTCACCTCCCTTATCCCCGTAACAATGTCCTTACTTAGAGTGCAGGAGGCTTGCCTGAATTCACTCTAACAGTAAACACAAAATTCTTATAAAAATAACAGAAGTTATTTCTAGTACAGTCTTTCATGTTTATGCTTTTCTTTACTTAATCTCATCTCCTAGCTTAACTAAATGGAACCTTACTTTACTTATGTTATTCTGAAAGCTAGATGCCTTCTGAGAAGCATTTCAGTATCAGTCTACTTGTCCTATACCCCAAGGGGTATGTTGAACATTTCCATTTGCGCACCTTGACTTCGAATGTCCAGATAGCACTGGGGTCTCTCTGAATGGTGCTTTGCTGCTAAGCCTCCTTTCACTGCTGAATATGTAGTCTTTGAATTTGTTCTTTGGCCTGCAACCATGTCCCTTTAGGCTGTAATCTTGTCAGATCTTGCAGTAAGGCAAGGTCAAAATAGGTCAGCACTTCTAATGGAAGATTTTCAATAGGAAAGAAACAATTACAAAAGTACATTTGTAATTCTTGCATTACAAATAGTGTATCTGGGCTTTAGAGAGCATTGTACTACTGCATATCCCTTTGATAATATTTAAAACAAGCCTTTGTAACTACTTTATAATTCCTGGGGCTCTTTTATAAGGGCTAGGGTGAAATGTCTGGCAAGATACAACTTCTATAATTACTTTTTAGCGAATGAAAAATCCTTTCCTGGATCTAAAATAGATATGATAGCCTTTAAAAACAATAATAATAATTTTGTCCTGTGTTGCCCATTGTAGAAGGAGCATATTGTTTACATGAAGGTTTTATTTGTCTATTCATATTTTTTATGATGTAGTTAAAATTCATGTAAGAGATTTTGTGTGTTTCTACTTAACAACCTGATTTCTTACAGAGTCTGTAGCTCGCTCTAGCAAATTGCTCAATTGGTGCCAGAGGCAGACAGATGGGTACGCTGGTGTAAATGTTACAGATCTCACGATGTCATGGAAAAGTGGCTTAGCTTTGTGTGCCATCATCCACAGATACCGTCCAGACTTAATGTAAGTAATTGGCTCTTTTGAAGATCTGGGAAGGGCAAAACGTTAGTTATATTTCAAACAAATACGATTGAGAGTGAGGCCATGTGTTTGTGACTTATGAAGTAATGGATTGAAATTAAGTCAATTAAGCCTGATAGAAGCTAATGTACAGTGATTCACCAGCAGAGTGGAAGATCCTAATAGCTTGATGAATATGAAGGTAAATGTGTTGTCATTTTATTTTCTGGATGATTTGACAGAATTAAACTTCAAATTGGTATTGTCTGGAATTCATTTTTGTCAAACAGCTCTTCACTGTGAAACTAGTCAGGAATAGTTGATTGCTTCAGTTAAATTTCTTGTGAACAATTCTCTACACAGACCTTTTAATCTCCTGTTTGACGGTAACTTTTTTAAAACTTTAAGGCTGCCTTTTACAGAAGTAGTGACTCACTACCTGAATGTCGCTGTTTGTAAACTAACATGTTGTTTGGATGAAAGAGAGGCTGTCCTCTTACACTATATATTGAATAAAGCAGTAGCCCCATTCTAGAACATGAAAGCAGTGGCTGGCAGAAGTATTAGTATCAAAGACTCTGTTAGTTTAATTGAACTCTGCAGTGACTTCAACTTCCCAAAGGGACATTAGAAAAAATAAATGCCAGAGATGTAATTAAAGGCGTAATCCAGTAAAAAGCATGCTAAATAATTGTGTGGTTGTTCCCTTCCATGTGCACTGAATTGCTTTGCTACTGGTGCACTCAAGTTAACTGAGCTACTCTTTTTAATAGATACATAACTTGAGAAGGGTTCAAGTGAAAGTATTCTGTACTGTGTTGCTTTTCAGATAGCTTATGGAGAGTTATATGAACTATGTAACTTTTTATAGAGTTTTAGCTTTGTGTATATATATACATATATATATGTATATATATATATTTCTACAAGTTTTGGAAAAAAATAGAACAAAATAAGGGGTCAGTCAAGAAAAATGGGGACAAAGAGAAACTTCATTTAGAACTTAATTTAGTTCCAAGCACATAAAAGATTTTACATACAGGAAAGCAGTAGAGTTTTCCAGCAACGGAGGAAGTGAAGATGTATTTTGGGGAATAATCAAGTTCTTAAGAATTTAAAAATTGGTTTATTGGAGGAGCAACAAATGAAAAAAGAGTTAAGTTTGAGTCAAAGTTCACCATAATTAAATAGCATCAACTCTGCAATACAAAAGGTATGTTGACAAGTAAATTTGGGAGATTTCAGAAAAAAATGGCAGCGGATCCCTCATTTCTTTCAGAAGACTGATTGCCACTTGATTCAGTGCATGCCCTCTTTCTGCCCTTTGCAGAGACTTTGATTCTTTGGATGAACACAATGTGGAGAAGAATAACCAGCTGGCCTTTGACATTGCTGAAAAAGAGTTTGGAATATCTCCCATTATGACTGGAAAGGAAATGGCATCTGTTGGTGAACCAGATAAACTGTCAATGGTGATGTACCTCACACAGTTCTATGAGATGTTCAAAGACACCATCCCCTCTAGTGGTAAGGAGTTTGGGGCAGGTCTTTAAGACTTAAAGATAGCTGCAGAATAAATGTGTGAGCTTGAGTTATCTTTGTGCTTCTTCCACATGTACTTAGACTAGTCACTCACTAACTTTACAATAAGTTGTCTTATTGGTGTTTATAAAAACAAGAGCATCAAGAGCAAAAAGAGGAGTTAATAAATACAAAGTAATGCCCTCAAAAGTCTAAACTCACTTCACTATTTGATGACTTCTCTGCTCTTTTGCTATTATTCAGGGGTTCATCTGTCTTCACTAATGTGAAATCCCTGGCTAGTATTTGTTTAGTAGGTAATTTTGAAATACTGGTCAAATTTTATATCTATTTTTTACCATCCATGAGTGGTGAGAGTGACTTCAGGCCAATGAGAGGCAGGAATGAAAGATATTTGATTAAAACTGTAGAATATAGTTGCTTAACATAAGTGAATATTGCCCATCTCTAAATCTTAATAATGTAATAGCTTTTTTGTTATTACTGATGATCTTAATTTCAATTCTAAGATATGTCTGATTCACGTCTGTAATTCTGGGGGAAAAAAATAAAAAGTGTGTTTAATAGCCATTTAAAAATACAGTCTATATCTGTTAGGTATTATTTGCAAAAACTCTGAACTCTTGTTACTAATACTGATAATCATGATGCTCTTCAAATATGAACGTAAATACAGTATTTATTCTGGGTGTTTATAAAGCCTAGAAGTAGAACTGATTTTGGCAAAATGAAGGAAGAAGCATAGCTGAGAAAGGTATTAATTTGGGAGTCTTTACAATCGTTTTGTACAGAGTGCTTAAGGAAAAGAGTGGTATTTTTAAAAAAAAAAAAAAAAAAAGGTGAGTCCTTCAGTTGTGTTTTTAATAGTACCACTGCAGAAATAATTTCATGGCATTCCCTTGTCCTACCTGTTTTTGCTAACAGATAGTGTGGACCTGAATGCAGAAGAAAAAGCTGCCCTAATTGCCAGTACCAAATCTCCTATCTCTTTTCTCAGTAAGCTGGGACAAAGCATCTCTCGGAAACGTACTCCAAAGGTAACCATACCACGGTCTTGATAACAGCTGTGTCTACTAGGCTGCTGTCCAAGTAGGTGGTACTGCAAATGGATGTGTCTGTCTGCTATGTATCTACAAAAGACCATGTGTTATTCAGCTCTTGTCATGAGACAATACATGACCTTTAGAATTACACTGGTCATATGCACTCTCAATTAGTGGTATATTTCGGTCTTAAAATCCTAGCTTTTTGGTAGAATGTGGGGATATACTTTGTATTGGAACACAATTGATTGCTCAGTTCCCAGTTTGTTGGAAGTGTTGAAGAATGTTAGGTAGAGTTTCCAGTATGTGAAACCCCAAAGTGTGGGGAGGGACAACATGCAACAGAAAAAAAGCACCTTTTGTTAAACAAATGGGCAATGACCTAGAGAATTAATTAGTTGCAATACAAAACTTATTTAATTGCACTCATGACATTTGTCAGAAAGGTATGCGAATCCTTATCTTTCTTTTTTTTCTTTCTTAATCTGTTTTCAGGACAAAAAAGAAAAAGAACTGGATGGTGCAGGAAAGAGGAGGAAAACCAGCCAATCTGAGGATGTAAGTATTAAATTAAAATTAATTCTCCAGAAATTATGCTTTGTTGTATTTATAGAGGAAATATTTTACTGATGCTTATGAAAGAAGAGTACACTACAAATGATATTGCGGTTTTATTGTAATTTACTTTATTATTGGTGCACTCACCAAATCAAAGTTTCATTTAGTAAAATAATGCAGCAGAGTCAGAGGTTTCATTCATAGTTGAACTGTAGTCTCCGTTAGTGCAAAAGGCATACATAACCACTATGCTCCACAAGGTAGTCCCTCAGTTCAAGTGCTTATAGCCAAATAGGTGCAAGTGAGCTAAAAGTTAGTACTTAGAGTAGTCAGTGAGGGTTGAAGATAGCGCTTTGCTTTATCCCATCACATTCATGAGTGTTTCAACTGTGGTCTCTCGGGTAGGTAACTGTATCAAGTAAGGTTGGAAAGATAGTTTATCAGAACATTTGATGGCATACCAAAGAAAATTAAAATGTGAGCTTGCAAATGCATGCCAATAGATTTGTTTTCTACACAGTTAGAAATCTATTGCAGCAAAGGGGAAGAGAGAAAAGGTCGTCTGGATGTATCTGTTAAATTTTGATCGCACTGGTTAATAGGAGGATGTCCCTCGAAGCTACAGAGAAGAAAGACCTACATTGGTGAGTGCCCTGACGGAGAGGAGGATTGATGCTGCCATTGGGAATCAGAACAAAGTCAAGTCCATGGCAACCCAGCTACTGGCCAAGTTTGAGGAGAATGCACCAGTGCAGTCTTCAACCTTACGAAGACAGGTATGAGATGGTTAATAAAACACTGTATTTTGGAATCATGGCACAAAATCATGAGTAATAACATGCATTCCTCAAGACTGGACGCTAGTGGTACTCTTGTACTTCAAAGGCTCTCCTGGGGAAGAATGAAGGTTACTCAAAAGAGAAAAAATTTACATCTGGGAGTATGGGATGGAGAGCTTACTAATGAAAGTCTACTTTCCTGTTACTGACAGTATTATGTGATCTCTTTCAAAAACACCTTACCAGCAATTAGGTTTCTTGTATAACTACTTTTGCTGTTGAAAAGCTTTCCAGAAACATCCCATTTCTCACCTCTAAGAGTTATCATTTAAATTCCGATTAAAACATTTTCATGTCAGGTTATATGTTTGTTCTTGTGAACTGTGATTAAGTTTTTTTTATCTTTATGCAAGCACAGCAGATAAATGTCTGGGAATTTCATTTCAATCAGGATATTTATATCATTTCAAGTGAGACTTCCTAACAACTGCCGGTTATTCAGGATATTATCTGAACTACTGCAACTGCCGGGTAGTCATCTTTGAAGTGATGCCGAGTCACTTGAAGATGCTGCTAAGCTGTGTAGTGTCAGCAGTATAAGCCTCAGTATGGTTTAAGTGCCTGAGTTCTAGCTCTGCTGCATAGTCTATCTTCATAGCTTGTGCCAAGCTCTGTGCTGCCCTGGCCAGACTGTGAATGGGACCTTACCCAGCTACTTTAAGTCTAGTTCAGGTGTATGTATGCTACATTACACAGTGGTGTTGGTGGCATAGCATAATCTCAGAACAATTACATTTATTCTATTGTTTGCCAGTCAAATGTTTCCTCAGCCAGTGCATATTGGCTGGAATAACCGGGCTGAATTGAAGAAACAATGAAAATAAAGGGAAGATCAAAAAAAAAGTGCAGTTTCCTATTTGTTGATGTCTTTTCCCTTTTTATATATGACTTGCTAAATGAATTCTCCTCTACCCTATTTTTTTATTAAATGTTTGTCTGTCTGATTCTGTCTCTCATTCCTTTGGCTTTCTTCGAGTTTCCTTTGCTATTCTATCATCTCTCCTTGGTCCCATCCCAATTTCCCTACAACCTGCATGCAGCAGCCTGTCCTGCCTTATCAAGAACGTGTTCACAACCAACCATCCAGCAGACGAGAGCAGGGCCGTCTAGCTCCCATGCCCCAGTGGAAACAGGTAAAGAAATTGGTTATGAATATGATATGTGCACCCAACACCAGCTATCACTATCCTGTTTTTAAACCAGTCCTTTTCCAGCAAAAATATCATTTTTAATGTGTGAGTCCATTATTTTAAATAGTTTAACTTCTAATGAATAAATTCAAAGTCTGCCTTTGGTAATAATGCATGGTTGATTGTTTCAGGAGGACTTAGTCATATTTATCCTTGTCTTATGCTAGTTTCATCTTCCTAGGTCTTCAGTGGATGTTTCATCAGAAACCTTGCCTATAGATGCAACGCTGTATTGTCTGAAGTATTTCTAGATTATTTTCTTAGAAAACAATAGAGAATATGTAGGCAATTGTTGCAGCCAGTGAGGTTAAAGATGTCATGCCATCTGTGGTATTAAAGCTCTTCATTGGTGTAAAGAGTGATATTGATTGTCAGTTTTGCTATTCACATGAAATACTACGTGTTCTGCAATTGGAAGAGATATTTCAGTTTCTGTGGTTTCCCTTTCTATGTGACAAACCTAGCTTTCCTTGCGAGCTTCTCACCTTCATTGCATTGCAGATTCCTGTATTACTGTGGATTAAGTAAATTTTATATTTTCTGCCACACACAGTGACAGAATAGGGATCAACAGAAGAAAGATCAGTAGGTATCATATTTTATTTTCTCTTTTGTATGTTTTAGCCCATTGTTATTACTGGTATTTTTCTTTCAGCAGTGCACTTTGAAAGCAAGGCATGTGACAATCTGTTCAGGCAAACAGGGATACTTATCTCACTGGCTTTCTCCGCCTCCTCTCTTTCTCTGTGCAAATCACCTCCTCTTGTTTCTGAGAGTGCTGAAATATATTTTTATGACAGCCATAATTTAGAGAAACATCTGTTTCTTTCTGGTTGCAGTTTAATCATAGCGTGCTTTTGGAGTCGAGAGGAAGAAGTTTGGAAGTTCACTTTCAGGTGGATACTCATCATCCATGATTAAGACAGATTTTAATTTTTAAGAATACTTCCAGGTATAGGGGAGAACCCAAAGAAGTGATACAGAAGAAGTGTATGTGGCTGTACATTACCATGTCAGTTGATGAACACTGCTTATGTCACCCTCCTTTTATTCGGCAGAGACATTGACGGCTGTCTGTGGGGACTTTTCCCCTCAAGATTGGTGCTGAAGTTTGCTTGACCTTTTTCTTTGAGCTTTGCTGTGTCAGCAGAAGATGGTTGGTTCTTGGGTCCCGAGTTTATTTTGGATTTTTCGGTGTTTTTCATGTAACAATGAAATGGAGAAGAATAAAAGCGGGTCTAAAAGATGCCCAATGTGCAAAATACATTAGGATCAAAGAAACAGTTTATATGGTCCCTGTTTGAAAGGTTCCTTAGGACTTGCCCAGGGAAATAAAGGATGTCAATGGTCTTCACATAAAAACTAATTGGGAATATACAGAACCATTTCTTCTGGACTGATCAGAGATCAGCTGAGCCTGAAAGCCATGCACTGACCCACACAGCCAGCTTTGTCAAGCTTGGACAGAAATCCATCCTGTGGGAATTTGTTGCTGAAGCAGTGCTTCGGCTGACTGCTGAAGATTCTGAATTCTGTTTGCTTAGGCACAAGGAATCTGACTGCTGTGAGACTGCGTGTTACTTCGGTACTGAAACGGCTTTCTACAGTGACGTTAGAAAACTGCCTGTCAGAGAAGGACCTGGGAGTATTGGTTGATAGTTGGCTGAATATGAGCCAGCAGTGTGCTCAGGTGCTGAAAAGCAGTGGTATGGCTCCTGACAAGGTCTTCAGGGGGAATTTGTGTCTGCTAGAAAGATCTGCTCATGAAGGGTCTCTTGTTTGGCACAAATGTCAGAGTTCACAAGCAGAATCTTCTGTTCAGTGATTCTGCATAAGATTTATCACATAATGAAAGAATTCTACTGAGGAGTCCTTTGAAGAGGAGCAAAGCAGTTCCTGAAGGGGACAAAATGGTGACCTGCTTTTGAAGAAAACAACAAGTTACCTCATATACTTGCCTGCAGGCAGAATGAGGTTGAGGTCCTCAGGGGTTCTTGGGAGAAGGATAGTTTCGTGTCGTGTGATTGATTGGTTTGGTCCTGCATCTTGGAAGCTGCATGGAAGAGGAAAGTGTACTGCAAAAGCAGCAAGAATAATTATAGGGGAGAACTGGATGTTCGTCTAGAAGGTGGTCTGGGTTGGACCAACCCAATTTTTTTTGGAGAATTTACATCTGCCTTAGGCTGTGGCTTGCCAATGTCTGTCAGATGGACTTCATTAGCTGTCCTTGCTTATCAGTTTAAGACTAGGATTTTGCTGTTCCGTGGAGTTAAAGAGTTACCAGCCAAACAGTTTCAGTTTATAATGCAGAGCCTCTCTGTGTCTGCTGTAGAGGTCGGATAGGGATGGCTTGGTATGACAGAATTCCTAGAAAGAGTGAAGTCTTGGCAGAATCTGTTCTGAAGTGGTTTTTACTTTCATCACAAGACTTTCTTGTTATCTGTCCTGAAAAGGGAAAACCTTGAAAGGATCAAGCAGGTTAAAAACTTCCTCAGTCTGCTGCTGTAAGCATTCAGTGTGGCCTGTTTTTTCTTCCTGAATTAGATTGCAGTGTTTGCTTTGTTGTACTACTCTATTTGGGAATGCTGATCTATGTTGTCAAAACTGGGTTCATGCTACTATGAACATCTCAGCAGCAGCTGGTAGTGCATGAAGATAATGTTTGTGTATGTGGACAGGAGAAATGTGCATTTTTTTGTGATGTAGTATCTGTATCTCTTAAAAAAAAAAAAAAAAAGCTGGATTGCATTTTGTGGTATGGTGGATAATCTCAAATTAACCTCTACTTGTGCTAAAATATCTTCCACGTTGCATTCTGTTGCTTTCCATTTTCACTGCTTTTGAGAAAGAACATCTCATCAGGGATCATGAAGCTATTGGAAAGCCATGTAGTCTATCCAGAAGAGTATCTGACTGGTTATGGTGTGGGAGACTAGCCCATCAGGCTGAATTTTGTCCTGGATTCCAATCTATGAACTTACGGTCTTCAGCATTTTTCTGCCATAATTTCATAGCCTCCTAACAACAAGAAGGTATGTGTGTAATGCACAACTGTAAATCGCTGATGTGTATGAAGATGCTTGTAAGATAGAGATCGCATGTTGTGCAGCACAAATCTCTTCTGCCTCTGGACATCTGATGTTTGTTCTTTTAAGAGGATTTCCTGATACGTGATAAAAGTGTGTTAGTAAAAACCCTTCTCAGTAATTCTGTTGGAATTGTGATTTTGAAAGAGATGTACTGTATGAGATGACCACAGTCAGCTGGATCTGAAATTTCAGCAGAAGAGAACTTATACCAATTATTTCTGCAAATACTGTTTTCCTACTTAATTTCTCATTTAAATATGTTAAGTCTTTCTTTCCTTGTTCCTGTAGCCATCTTTGACTTTGCATGCTTAGAGATACATCCTACTGGAGGACTGAACATGTACTTCATATACCCATACAGTGTTATATTCCATGATGTGCCGTGAAAAATTACACAAGTTTGGGAATATACAGAAAATTCAGATGCAAACTAGGCCATGGACAGTCTATGAACAGCTGTAGTAATTGAAAATGTTACCTCCCTTTCTGCTAGAGATTAGTGCCTTCACAGCGGAGCCTTTTGAATGTTCCTCATCCACTTCAGTGCAAAATCATGTGGCTTAGTTTAAGCTGCTTGTAGCATCTGTTTGAATTAGAGTTGACTTTTTTGGTGAAGGGGAAGAGAACACCCAAATAGATGTTAGCGCCAGCTCAGCTGTCAGGACCATAATGAATATCGGTAGTATCTTTACACAGCACGCTGTTTCTTTGGAGGCTATCTAGCAGTGACTCTGGAAACAAACATTTTTTTTTTCAGTGCAACAAGTTCCAGATATGCTCCTGTGAAAAGGAAAAAAAAGCAAGCATAAGATACATTAAATATCTAGAAATGGTGGGGAAAAGACTGTACGTAGCAGGGACATAAAGAACTAGCAAGGCATGTTCTTTCGGTATATAAAAATGAGGACATATATGCATTGTGTAGTATGCAGTTTATTCAGTATGGCTACATACTGCATTGAAAGCAGGTGTATTTCTCTTCTAGTAGAATGGCAAAGCACAATTTAACTTGCCTGAGTTGGTTTAATATCTGTAAGGTAGAGAAACTGAGAACCGGATACTGTGACTTGAGTTGTATTGTTAATAAGCTGCAAGCAAGAGTAATCAGGTCAACAGGACAGATATTCTTAAACATTGCAAGGCACAGCACTTAAGTAATTTTTCATGAAGCAACAAGAGCAGTCCAACTCTGCCACCAAGAGTTTCAAGTTTTACATGTGACTGAGCATAAGACCTTGACTCTGACTCAGAAACTGTTGCTTGAATTGATTATTGCTATAACTACATGCTTATTGGCTGTCTCTAGAATAATCTGTCAAATGGATGTGTGATCATGTAAATAGGGGTGAAAATTTTCTCTCAGCTTGGATAAAATGTGGCTTTAGGTCATTCATAAGAGCTACGAGCATAGGATCATGGTCTCAGCTTATGCATTCTAGCCTGTCTTACAAAGTCAAGGGTAATGTTATCTTAGCTTTTCTACCATTATTATGTTTTTTTTTTTTCTTTTTTTGTTTTTGTTTTAAAAAAAGATGAGGAGTAAGGAACGTTGTCGGACCTGCCCCAAAAAAGTGATCATGCTCTCTTCTTCCACTCCACCCTCCTCTCCACCGTATCCCAGGCAGCAGGTGATTCCCTCCGCATGCTCTGTCCCTCTCTCTTCATTACTGCTTTGTACAAGTGACTAAACTGGTTACCAGACATCCCACTTACAAATATATTTCCAATTTTATTTTTTCAGAGGGTGATAGGGCTTCTTCAACCCCTTAGAATAGAAACACAGCATTAACTCAGAAGAAGCATCATTTTGATGATTGACTAATGCACTGGAGATTCTGAGACTTTACTCTAGGGTAATTGGTAATTACAGTAGCCTTCTTCAGTTTTGAGTTGCAGCAAAATAGAGCTGAAATAAAAGGGCCATGTCTACCTTTAAGGTATACATATGCTTCTTAGAAATTCAGTAGGTGTGCTTTTGTCTAAGTATTAGAACATGATCTTGTATTACGTATCATTCACTGGCCAAAGGTTCCTTTTTTTCTAAACAGAAATTAGTATGTTTGGAGTAGTTCAGGGATGGAAATTGCAACTTTTCTCCATCTCTGTTCTTTGTTTATAGAAGTGTGACTGAGAATTTGCTCTTGTATCCATGAAACTCTTTCAGATTTATTGCATGAAGTCCTTTTTTGAATTGTTGTTGTGGCCTGTACATGTCCAGTTTGGTCCTTCAGTTTCCCCCACATCCAGGCCTTTGTCTCAAGAGTTTGTGTTCAGTCTGTCTTAGTTTGCATTTGGAGTTGTGTTGTTCTGAACGCAGTATATACATGTGAATCACATGGGTGTACACATGTATTTGTTGTCCTTCTAGTTAAATATTACCTGAAATCTTTGAATACCCGTGTCTCGTTTGTTATACATGGTCATCCTGCTTCTCTGTCTCTCTTTATTTTTGTTCCATTTTCCTACTGCAGTAATAAATTCTCCTCCTTCCTGATCAACCCTTAACTAATCTTTAGTTGATAAAAAGGCAGCTACAGTTCCATAGACCCAAATAGATTTCCTCAAAGGTGGAAAATGTTTCTTTGCTGAGCACTTGTTTTCCTATAAACTCTACTTTTAGTGGAGTAGAAAAGGGACATTCTTGAAAATATTGTTTGACTTGTCTTACTGCTGTGGTTTCTCAGAGTACAGTTACATGTTACATTTCATCTGCCCTCACTACAGCCTCTGGACCACACTTCCTCTCCTGCTTCTCCTAGGTCAGATTTGTGCAGACTAGTTAGGCCTGCTTACCAAACTGATTTTAAATTGTTCTAACAAAAACAGTAGTTTGTTTTCTGGCACACTGTGGACAGTGTGGTGCAAGGAAGGATTCAGGAATGCACATCTGGGTAAAATAGGTGGGGAAAGCCCTTTTCATTAGCAAAACCCACATCTAAACAGAGTTGACTGTAATGAGAAGTTGTATCATTACAAAATGGTTGTGGTTGAAGGGACCTCTGAAGATTATCTAGTCCGTACGCCCTGCTCAAGCAGGGTCACCTAGAGCACATTGCACAGGATGGTATCCAGGCTAGTTTTGAATACCTCCAGAGTAGGAGACTCCACAGCCTCTGGGCAGCCTGTTCCAGTGCTCTGTCACCCTCACAGTACAGAAGTGCCCTCTCATATTCAGCTGGAACCTCCTGTGCTTCAGGTTGTGCCCATTGCCTCTTGCCCTGTGGCAGGGCACCAGATATTGTGATAGCTAGCAGCCTTCCTCTCATCAAGATCCTTTGAAGATTTTCCCCAAGGTTATGACGGAGAAACTAACTTAAATGTTGAGATTTATTTTTTAATCTATGGTTTGGCAGTCACTTTCCATATTTAAAAAATGGACTTTCAGTTTCTGAGGACCCTTTAGCTCTGTATTTTCCATCCCTGTCTTCTCCAAGTATTTTATTTGTTTGTCCTGTGACTCTCTCTTACTTGCCTAGCTCAGTCATGAGACCTGACTGCTGCTGGATCTAAATGTACATAGACCATTTTCTACCTCGTGTCCTGTAGGAAACAATTTTGCTCAAATTAAAAAAAAAAAAAAAAAAAAAAAAAAGCATTGTCAGCTTCCTCCTTTTAACTCCAGAGGAATTTTTACCTCCTGTGCTACAGGAGTAATCTGTTAGAACCAGTATTTGAGGGACCTGCCTTTGGATACCTTTTTTCTTCCTTATTCTTTTTCTGAAATTATCTTGGCCCACACCTCATAGTGAGTCAAATGGATCTATGTGCTTGTTACACCGATGTATTTTAAAAACTCTACACTTCTAATGCATTCATTCTACCAATTCCTTTAAACTTTCTATTTCTTTCCTTTGATCTAACATCACAGTAGATGTCGAGTGTCTTACCATCTTTATTGTACTAATTTTATTACACTATGGTTAACAGATTTAATACGAATCTATATGAACTTTTTTTTTTAATATCTTCCCTACAGGAACTAAGTCATTATTGCCACTTTAAAAATATTCTTCTCAATAAACTGTTTTTTCTATCGTTATGACTTCTTTTCTACCTACATTCTAAGAAAAATCAAATTCAGTCTTTTTTGACTAGGAAGTTGGTCTGTAATTGTTATTAAGATCATAATTTGTTGCCTGCAGAGAAACAGGGAACCTGGTGCTGACTTTCTTGGGGAGCAGAGTCCCAGACAAGGAAGGGTAAAGAGCATGAACAAATGGCATGGATGCTGATGACACAGCTGTGTGCAATACAGGGAGCAAATGTACTGAGTAGTGAAGCACTTATCCTAATGCTGCTGTTAACATGCTGAAACTGCTGAGAGTCAGTTAGGAGCAGTCAACTCTTTCTGCGTGATGCGCACACAAATGCATAACAAGCCTTCATCAACAGTTTGCTATATGCTTGTATTTTGCCATAGATTTGGCACTTAAGCTCTTCCCATTCTTCTTTTTCTCTCACACCTCTTTTTGAAGTATGCTGTGGCTGTAGCAGAACAAGAAGAGTTGTTTTGCGCTAGTTCATGCGAACACGGTTGCATTGTGTTCACTGCTTGCTTTCTGGATGGTTAAACAACTGGCATTCCATCCTGCCTCCTACAGGCCAAAGTAAAAGGAAAAATGATGAGGCATTATTTAGTATAGAGGGCTGAAGCCTTCTTAACAATGAAATATTCAACAGCCTGTCTCAATGATTCAGTATTATCCAGAAGCATGGGAAAAGGAAAGATAGACACTCAAAAGAATTGGTTAATTTGAATTCATATTGACAAATTAATTGACATTCCAGTAAAGGCTTTTAATGAATTAAGTCATAAATGGTAGCCAGCTATAAAACTTGTAACTTCAAAAATGTGTTTTACACAAAAGACACTTGTGGGCCGAATGTTTTCTGTCAGGCAGTAGGAAATGAATAAGCATGTGTCTGCAGTGACACAGAAGCCCACAGCTTTATAATAGGCCCTAGTTTTAGTGAAAATTATCTAGTAGGAAGGAGTAGGTGGAACCGAAAGCAGCTGAAAATAGAGAGTATTATTAATGTGTTTGAATGGGAAAAGTGTTTCTCATTGATTGGGTGTGACCCCGATTTTCTGTTCTGCTTTGGAGAACAGTTAACAGTATGTAGCAGCACTTTAGCTTTCTTGACAGATTAAGCCTGAGGTTTCTTCACACACACAGTTGTAGTTCCTGGTCCGTTTACTTTTGAACACTACAAACAAATTAGCTGAAAGCTGTATGATGTTGCAAGTGATACTCTGTCCTGTACAGCAGGCCAAGTCAGGTCTTTTTTCCATGTCACTGTGTGCAACACACAACAATTCAGCAAGATTGATATGAAAGACCAGAATAGCAGAGGTGTCAGATATAGTGATTGGGGTGTGTTGACACGATGGTGCAGTAAGAACAAGTATGACAGAATTGCAGAAGTAAAATCGGCAACTTCTGTGCTAGTTCGATTTTGCTTCAACCAGCCAGTCTCATTAAACATCCTCTCTTTTATAAGCACAGCATTCTCTTTTCATATACAGTCATCTTTAAAGAGCTTATTTAATTCTTTATGAACACTGAAATATATTGCCCTAAAAATGTGTGTTTCTGTGCAGAAAATCTGAGAAACACAAACGTGCAGGTGTAGATGTGTAAAGGAAATTCTCGACAAACAAGCACTAGGGTGAAATAAATTGGTGAATAAGTTCCTTTGTGCATGGTAAAGCCTCATCTTGATGAAGAGTTTTTTTTGTTTTCTTTTGGGTTTGGGTTTTGTTTGGTTGGTTTTTATTTTTGTTTGGATGGCAATGCCAGAGAGAGGCTATGCGCTTGTTTGGTTTTGGCTGCAGCTGTCCCAGGTGGGAAAGTTGTGAATAATGTCTAATTCAGCTGATTTTTTCTTAGCCTGGACTGTCAAACTATAGCTCTTCATTAGAACATTAATGCAGTACACAGTGGAAATGAAAACAGTCTTTGGTAGGGAGCTTCTTCCTGCTCTGCATGTGAATTTCCCACCTTGTGTCTGGCGTTTTGTTGTCTTTTCCTTTGGGGGATTTTTTTTCCTGGTTTGTTTACTTCTTCCCTCCCTCCTTACCTCACAGAGATCTCCTCGTTTTTTTTCTGACGACCAAGTGCCTGAGAATGTTGAACAAAGGGCATGTCAGCTGGCTGCCCTCCTGGAGTCCAGGCCTGCCGTGAGGCATCAGGTGACTACAGTCCTGCCTGTCTGGTGTTCTGCATCAGGGGGTGATTCTGGGTACCACTGGCATCTGTGCTAAGAGGGGTGGAAAAATTCACCAGAATACAGGGACCATTGCCTGTACAAAGTTACATGGCTAAAAAGAAAAGATCACACTCATTTTGTGTAGTATTTTTTATCATGTTGCTGGTTTTTAGCTCTTTTCTTGAGGAATGAGAATGTTTCTGTTTCACAAAATAGTATAAACAATAAGGTAAAAAACAGCCTGCAAGCTTCAGAGTGCATGCTGAAAGGAAACTGGACCATGGATCAAGTCTTCTCACAGTGGTCATTTACCAGTCAATTGCTCACCAGATTTACTTGCTTCTGGAAGCAAGAACATCTGTGTTTTCCAAGCATAACTGCTGGCTCTGAAGTACTACTTCTGTGTCCATATTTCCTACATACTTATTTCCAGCAACAGAGTTGGCAGCTTGTGCAGATTTTCTTTGATTCTACTGTACACTTTTGGTTTGGTTTTGTGTTTAATATTCTCTTCTGTTTGTCTTCTCTGACATAGGGGAGCATGCCAGTTTGAACTGTGCCTTCTTTTGTTTCTCATTCCTAGCTGTTTTCGGTTACCTTCAACAGCCTTTGGCAAACTGGAGTGCCTTTGGAAAACACCATCTACATAAGCGATTATTTTTTCAGAATTTATGGTTTTGAGTTAACTATCCAAAACCAAGCTGTTTTCTTGAGCGGGGATATAAACAATCCTAGAACTTTTGTTGGTGGGCATAACTTTTCTAAGGGATGTCAAAAAGGAATTTATAACAATTTGGTCACTTTAAATTGGTGTTCTTTGGGGATGCAGTCTTTGCTGATTATTAAAATCAGTGAAGCTGTTCTCCAGGAAGGCAAAATGAACCTTTGGCTGGATTTGAAATAGGATGCTGGGGTCATAGAAGAAACAATGAAAGACTGGGTAAGAAGATTCCTTTAAACATATTATCATCTATTTGTTAATGGGTGACACAACCGAAGATCTCAGTCATGATCCAAGGACAGCATGCTCACATGTATTTCATTACTCAGTTGAGGTAATGATAAAGAATTAACACGAGGACCAAAACATTTACTTCCTACCTTTTGTGTTGCTCTTTAGTACTTCTAGGCTCTTCTTGAGGATGGAAAAGATTAACAGCATTACACTGCAAAGAAAAAAAAATCTTATTTCTGTATTGTGCAGAATTAAGGATGAGAGAAAATAAAGGGGAGATGTAGAACACAAAGTAGAGGATAGGATGAAGCAGGTAAGGCAGAAAGGAAAAAAAAAACAGATGTTAGAACACTGCAGACAATGATACATTATGATGTGAGATTTAAGGAAAGAAATCAAGAAAAATTAGAAT
Organism: Oxyura jamaicensis; assembly: GCF_011077185.1. Taxonomy (NCBI): domain Eukaryota; kingdom Metazoa; phylum Chordata; class Aves; order Anseriformes; family Anatidae; genus Oxyura; species Oxyura jamaicensis. The sequence continues at coordinate 64,618,665 of NC_048893.1, read as the reverse complement.
AGTAAGAGAGAATGCAAAGTGAGAAATTTTCAGAAAATCAGTTTGGTTAAATGTTGATGATCTTAAGTACAGAAAATCGGTGTATAAAACAGTTATATTTCTGAAATCCCAGCTATTTTACATTTTGCCTGGTAGATTCATTCTTGAAGCTAGCCTATTCTAAATTGCTAGAAATAACTGTTTTTGTGGGTCAAGCAGCTATATGACATTAATTTTTCCTTTTTATAACCCAAAGCACAATTATCTTTTTTTAAAATTGAAAATGGGTCAAATATTTGAAATTTACATATTTATTTTTTTCTTCCAGATAGAAACTGTACATTCCTGTAAATTGCTACCAGCACTGTGTGATATGTTTAGCTACCATTTTTTTTTCCTATTTAGATTAAGTAGGTTCTTGGGAGATGGGCATTAATGAACTATAGAGATAATGAGAGGCCAATTTTTGGGCTCTTCTGTGGAAAAACTGGTTTCAGAAGGATGCACATTCTCAGTTTGGGATTTTCTGTTTGCCATTTGATAAGCAAATCATTGAAACAACATTGAACAGCAGATTGCATTTTATTGTTTCATTCTTTTTAGCATGATGTTTCAAATCTGCTGACATTAAATGTTATGTTGGAAACTTGATGCTGATAACTGGCAACACATACAAGTTAATTTCTTTCTCTTCCACCCCTAAGGAGAGCAGGCTTTTAGTTTATATAGTTAAAATATAGAAGAGGTCTCACATGGCCTGAAATACGATCATAGTGTCTTGAGCCAGTAATACAGAATAATGGGAGGCTCAGGAGGAGCAGAGGAAATTGATCTGGGATCTGTGCCAGTGGTTTAGCTGGTTGGGTTATAGGAGGCTGGACATCTGTGGAAGTAGGTAACTGCTTCCAAATGGCCCTAAATAACTTAAAACTAAATAAAGGGCAAATTAAGAATAACTTATTCTGGCTCACTAGGGAGAAAAAGACCCTTGTAGGACAACTTGGAAAAAATGTCCAGTGCATCTTCTCTGATAATTACTTTTTTTTTGCTCATGGGAAGAAGGGCCTGTTTTTGTTCTCATTTTCTCCTGATTTTCCTCCATAGTCATGTATGATTGCTTTGATTTTTATTTTATTTTTTAGCCTGAGACTGAACCGTCTCGTCGATTCTTTGTTGACCAGTGGGAGCTCTCCCTTAGCCTCCGTTCTTCTAATCGCCCTTCTTCACCTTCATCTGACTCTCTTCGACAGGTAGCATTAGCCTGAGCATTGCAAGGTGCACTCAGCTGTCTGCTTGCCCCACCCAGGGACATACCACAGGAGATGGCTAGGCTTGCGCTGCTTCACCTGCAGAATGCAATATCTGTGCATATTCATGCACAAATGAGAAACCAGAGACAGCCTGTTGCATAGCTTGGTTATTGTCAACCCTAAACCAGTTTGAAACTAAGTATATTTAACATTTGGTGCAAATGACAAGGCTTCTGGTACATCCCACTCTCCAATCACATTTTTGAGCACTAATGGTCTAGCTTTGGAGTAAAGCTTTCTTGTTTTGCTTGCTGCTTTTCTTGTGAGTTTGGGCCAAACTACGGAATATGTTTGTGTGTATATGCTTAATGGATAGTATGAAGTAGAAAGTACTTTGGCTTTCTGAAAAATCACTGGGAATTTGAACTAGTTGCAGTTGTCATGTGTAAAACAAACAGGAACTTGACTTGACCTAAGCTGAAGTGGGTTCAAAATGTTTCAGAACTTTCTACATCTTGAAGGCATTTGCCCAAGGGAGGAAAGATAAAATGCTTCACTGAAAATCGAGTGTTAGGCCAGACGTCATGTATAGTAAAAAAAAAAAAAAAAAAAAATATCAGAAACACAGAGCCCTAAATCAAAAATTCAGCAACAAAATTTCTCACGCTAAGTAATCCATGGTATTGTGAGTTAATATTAGCATAGTCACTGTTCAGGCACAAAACTTTATATGTGTTGGTCGAAATTTAAAGATCCTGAAGCACCTGCAATTAAGGTTGGATGAAGGTTTCAAATCAGAACTTGTTTAGTAGAAATCCAGTTTCAGCTAAAAGAAAGTTTCTGTTAAAAACACCCACTTCGCATGGAAGAGCTTGAACTGTGTTTTAAGAAAGCGTAAATGTCCTCAGAGGTTTCCTTTTAGAGGAAAATGGAAACCTCTTGGCCAGACAATGATGGTTGCCAGTTTCAGATCAATGCTGAATGAAAGGAAGAAAAAAATCCAGCATATTCCATTTTAAATGTAATATTTGACGAAATACAATATATGACATTGAAATACAACTGCACGTGTGTGCACATAAGCTGAGGAAGTATATGGAATTCTGAAATTTTTCAAAGACAAATCATGTTTTTTCTTGGATATGCAAGTACTGCAAGTGTTCTACATATTGGGCTTAAATTAGTATACAAGCCTGTAAGAACAGTGAGTATAAGTTCTTTATGGTGAGAAATAAACCTTCTTTACAACAGTGACACAACTTAATGAATTAGGACTAAAGCAATAGCAATGATAATCTCTGATGGCCGAGCACACCATTTTTAAAACCATTTCCCCCACAAGTACCTATCCTGTGTGTTTTTTTTGTTGTTTTTTTTTTTTGTGATGCATCCTGCTTTTCTCATGTCTGAACATGTGAAGGTTATATACATTTCTAAAAGGCTAATAACCACACTCATGAAATTTATGCTCTTACTAGTTGTAGGAAATAACTAGTGTGCTTCAAACAAGTTCTGATATGGTTAAAGGGGGTCTTGAGGTAAGACTCCAGCCTTTTCCTTCAGGTTACTGTTATACCAGAAGCCAGTGTGTGTCTCTGCTCTTTCATTTGCTCAGGAGACTCCATCTAGAAACATTCATAATACTTCTTAGTCTGGAAAAGGAAAATTGCTTGGCGTGCTCCTTGCTGCTCTGAGTCAAATACATGGTGTTTGCAGTGTGATTAAGCTAACACGGATGTAACCACATAATTTTCTTAACTATGTAATTACTGCTGATGGCTGAAATTATTTCCTGTGAAGAACACTTCCTCTGCTCCTGCAGTGACCGAACTTGGCTTGCAAACACTCATTTTGTACTGTGTAAAGTAACAGCCAACCTGCCTAGATTTCTCAGAATTCTGGAGGGTTTTTAGATGTCCAATTTTGGTGACAGTCAATATCCTTGATGGAGAAAAGCCTAGTCATAAAGCCATGTTCAGTGTTGAACAAATGTGTGTTCCAGGTGTATGCAGGTATGGCTTCAATGTGTTGGATGAGGTTCTTGCCTCTTTTTCCCTATAAAATTTATGTATTTTTAGCATTGCAAAAAAATATGTATTTTTGAATCACTGTGAGTTCATGATTTAAGGATTTCTTCCTGCTCTATGAATGCTCTGTAAACGAGTTCTTTCCAATTGCTAAGCATATAAGTATATTGTGCTAAGCATATAAATATGTTGCAATCAGCATGTTACCTTAGACTCTGTGACATGTCTTCTAAAAATTTTTGATTGTGATGCCAATTTTACCTGGAATGTAAAATCTTTACCTATATTTGCTTTCATCTTTGAGAAGTATATATGTTCAGGGTTCCAGGTGCGAAATACCCCACAAGCAAAAGTAAGCTCTGCTCTCTTTATCATCTTAGTATTTCTACAGCACATACAGAATGCAACATGCAAACCTTCTTTTTCATGGTTGCAGTTGATACTGGACTGTTCTAGTGATTACTGATGACACTAGTTTTGCTGTTACTACCTGTCACTTCATATTGTCCACAGTTTTGGCATGATTTCACCTCTCTGCACCTTTTTACCACCTAACCTATTATCTTTTTCAGTCATTTTTTAAATTTTTTTTCTTTTCTCACTTCCCTTTTGTTTCATTCCATCCATCTGGTAGAAGTACATAAAGATGTACACAGGCGGCGTGAGCTCGTTAGCTGAGCAGATAGCCAATCAGCTTCAAAGGAAAGAGCAACCCAAAACCCTTCTAGACAAGAAGGAACTGGTAAGACGATGTACAGAAGGTGACGTGTGTTTTTGATTAGATGTTCTGTAGATCTGAAGTATTGTGAGTGTCTGGTTGTTAGCACAGCTGATGGAATCTATAGTAGCTTTGTGAAAGGTTCCACTTCCCTTTCTCCATCCCCTTCACTCTTGTTCTGGTTTTCCTTGCAAAATGTTTGAATTTAATCTCAGTGTCTAAGGATTGTGTATGAACAGTTAAGAAACTTCCAGTCACATTTATGAAGATGTGTTTGGTCCACTGGGGCTACTTCAGCATTATTGTTTACCAACTTTGATAATCAAGAATTGCTGTTAGAGGGATTTCTAATGTTTTTGCCTTTCCATCATATGCCTCCTTCTGTTATTTACTTCAAGGTCATGTTTAGTAGTACTTGTGTTCACTCCCCAATCCAGAGCTTAAATTACTCTTCACATTATGTAGGTGTGGTATCCTAGGACTTCCTTCACTGGACTTCAAGGTTAGTTTTTGGTGTCCCGGATAAAACTGATTTGTGTCAAAGAACTGCAGCACCCATGTGTCAAAGAACAGCAGCATCCAGATGCTTCTGTATCTGCAAAGATGTGGAGAAGATATCACCACACAATCTTGAGAGACTGGACATGCACAAATTTAGTCATGCATATTTCTGTCTAGGGTTCACTCAAAAAGGAGTTCCCCCAAAACCTGGGAGGCAGCGATGTCTGTTACTTCTGCCACAAGCGAGTCTACGTGATGGAGAGGCTGAGTGCTGAAGGCAAGTTCTTCCACCGCAGTTGTTTCAAGTGTGAATACTGTGCCACCACTCTGCGACTGTCGTCGTATGCCTATGATATTGAAGATGGTAAGAGAAATTGCTTTTTTTGTCAGAATTCTTTTAACCGTCTTGGAAGTTTGAGTTAGGGAAGGGAGTAACTTCAGTTCCAAAAACACACACTCTTAAACTGTTGAAACTACATGGATAGATATACCTAAGAATATAATCAAATATACCTAACCAGAAACCAGAGCAATACGTCAGGAGATGTAACTCATTTTGTCATCCAGAAATTGTGCATGTTGAAAATAATGATTTGAAATCACATATCACTTGTGAAAAATAACTTTTGTCAAAGAGTAGCAATGTGTTGAATTTGTTGCTTGAACAGCAATTAACAAAAATTTCTAATTTTCTGAAGAAAGAATGAAGTAGAAAGTGTCTTAGATAAATCTTTATGTATATCAACAATATTGTTTCACAGCTGTCATTTATCTTCACTCCTATCTCAATAGGAAAATGTACAAAATGATGTAAAACTAGTGAGATATTAGATGGAAAGGATTCTATATGAGAAATAATTGTGTATAAATCAAAATAAGTGAAAAAAGCTCTAGAACTAATCCTTTTCCACATTCATTGAAGCTAAGATGAAGTAAAAATTTCAGTAAACTTTATGCCATAGAATGGAACTCCAGAATATTCTGTACAGACTGGAAAGTTATAAAATAGATAGAAACCTCCTGTGGGTAGCTTGGAAGATTTTTTATTTTTTTATTTTTTGAAAATATTGGGTAGGATAATGCCCATGGAAATATCAGCTAGGCATAAGGGGCAAAAAAAGAACCAAAATAATGTATCTATTGATGATGAATTATATAACAACCTTCAGTAATGGACTCGCCCTGTCCGCAAGGATTGAGGAATCACACCAGTCTCGCTAAGAAACACATTATTCCTTGGCCAGAAGGTCAGCAGACTTGGCTTATGAGTTTAAAGGGGGCAATGCTAATTTTGTAGTCAACACATAAAAGTAACAGCTTCATCAGTAATTAAAGTTGGGACAAATTTGTTTTGAGCACAGCTGCTTTTTAGTGCATTCAGAAGTAATGGAGTACTGGATTAAATGTTTAGCAATAACAGACTGAGCTCTTCTGCCAGTTCTATGGGATGAAACAGTTTTTGCCACCATATTTAGTGATTCCCTCTGCCAACAAGCTTACATACATAGCTATGGCCAGATAGTTTCAATTATGCAAACAGAAAGCTTGGAGTCTCAGCACACTTATAGCATTGATTCTGAAATGATAACTTAATGTGATTAAGTTTCATATACATATGTGTATGAAGAATATAGGTCCAAACAGAAATGTGGTATCCTATCCAGTCTAATCGTTGTGAAAATCCAGCTCATATTTCAGTCTGGGTTTTCTTTGAGAGAAAACTAACAAGGTATGTGCACATAGTTGCTATTCATCTAGTTCTTTTCACTGAAGAGCATTCAAAGTCTGAGAATTTTTATATAAGAGCCTTTCTGTTGTTTCTCTTTTCAGACATTTCCCCCTGAAACAAATTGAATGAGCAGTTTCTGAAAGAGTCAATATTAATAAATGTTTGTTTAAGCATAGACTTCTCAAAAGATAGCATTTTCCATTTTTATGTCATAAAAAAATAATTAGAAATTGCTGCACTAATACCAGTCCAGAGAAACTGGGGAAACCAGCAAAAGTCAAAGTATTGAATTGAAATGCATTAGTGAAGTTGTAGGAGTAGGAGTTCGCAGAAGCAGGGGATGCTGTGAGCTGCGGACATTGAGCAGGGTACAGTAACAAAGGTACGCTGGCAGATAGCTGTGCTAGCAGTTTGCTCCTATTGTTAATATTTGCATTGGAGTATCACTAGTGCTGCTTTGGCTTCCTGACAGCATTCAGATAATGATGAAAGCCTATCTAGGCTTCTGGGGTGTTACTAAATCAGTAGTGTCACAAAAGGTTTGTGAAAATGAATTGTTGCTTGATTGTCCTTTCCACAAGTAGCCACTGTGCATTTTCAGAGATGGTTCTTTGGGAGTTAACACCATCCTCTCCCACTTTCCTCTGCTGGTTTTATTCATTCTTGCTTTTTCCAAAAGTGCTTCTGCCAGCTTTTCATGTGATGATTTCTTTGTTCCCCACACACAGCCGCATTGTTAGCATGTGATACCACACAAGCCTCACAGCTTTGCTTTGGTGTTTGATAGGATATTAAGCTAAATGGCTGTCAGGCACCCAATAGAAAGGAGGCTAGCTAGCAGGGGGAGAGAGGAGGGCTAGAGTTAAAACTTCAGATAGTGTTTGTCTCCATGCATACTGATTAAACTAGATGAAGCAAAGAGAAAGGCAACAGGAAATAAGTTGCAGTGAGATAGGCATTTATATTGTGTTAAGCTGCTTTGTTTTCATTGTCGACCGTCATTTGTATTCTATCTGCAGGTAAATTCTACTGTAAGCCTCACTACTGTTACCGACTCTCTGGTTATGCTCAAAGGAAGAGGCCAGCAGTGTCAGGAAAGGTAAATCATTATTTTCATCTAAAATGTCAAGTTAATAGATTTTGATTCTTGACATTGAAAAAGTAAATGTTATTTTTTATTATTCAGAAAGTAGAAGAATTCATAATGTATCAAGTTGCTTTCTGTCACGGTGCCTTGCAGTTCTATAAATTTTGTTTAAAAGCAGTTCTGTAATTATCACTTCTCTTTTCATGATTATTATAAAATAACATGCTGTCCCATTCAGAACAGTATTTTGATCTGTTTTCTTGTTAAACAGAAATGCTTATTCAGTTCATGTAGAGACTAAAGGAATCCTGCTAATGGTTTTATTTTTCCTTAAGATGAAACATATTTGCATTTCCTCTAAAACATGACATTCTGACCCATCTGCGTAGGCTATAAAGAAGACCTTCAGTCTTTTCTGAATGTTTGCTATCTGTTAGTGGGAACCTGTACGGAAAGAAAGGATATCCTTTCTACTACACAATTGTAATGGAAGCATTTGTGCTTTAAACATAGGATTGAGACCTACTGTGCATTACAGAAAGGTGTCTCTGCTTTTGTCTGTACAATCCAAGGCATGTTAAACTTAATTTGTCTCTTCAACTCACTTTTCAGTATTTTTGTGGTACTCTGTGTGAGCAAGAGTGAGCAAACGATATGGTAATCTCTTTGCATTCAAGTTCCGTTAAGCTTCCATGACACAACCTGTCTTTCCCCCATTAGATTATATTTCACCTCTGTGGTGGTGATGGTTGTTGTCTTTCTGCCTGTTTCTCAGTTTGTTTTTTTTAGTACATTCTAACTTTGGGGATTTATCCCAAAATTTGTGCCATACTTTATGCCAAAAAAGAAAGACCAAAAGTGAAACTTGTATTATATTCCAGATAAGCAGACTTGAGGAATCTTAATGCTTTGGTTTTCTTGGATATCCAGCTTGTTTTTTGGAGCTTAAATAAAGCAATGTATTGAGAGGGAATGTATTTCATTCAGACCTTGCTTTATGTGATGATAAAAGGGTATTTTAGCTGTAAGAGGGACGTCTTCCTAGTTCAGTGTTTTCAGTACATATAACCTCATATGAAAAAAGAGCATTTTTGATGTACTTCCAATTTGAATATGAATTTAATCCTCTCCTCCCCTATCCTTATAGGACACCAAAGGACCTCTGCAGGACGCTATGGCAAGTGATGGAAGTGGACGGGCAAATTCCATCTCCGCCTCAGCAGAGAGGGCCCCAGGTAGCTCCGCTTCCTTCTTTAGCAGGGTGGTGCAGTACTCTCTCATCTTCTTTGACAGAGTTAGGGTGGCAAGCCAGCGCCTGCAAAGCACAGTTTCCTCGATTGGGCACCAGGTAGCCCAGAACCCTTTGGACTCCTTTTTCATGTGTCAGCTAATAGCTTTTGGGGTTCCCTTTCTCTATGTCCAGTCAGAAGTTCTTGTGCAGATCTTAGGGGAATTCTGTGGGCAGTCTGCTGACCAGTAAGATTTAATGTGACCCGACTTAAAAAGCTGTATAACTCGTGTGATTTTTGGGGTGCCATGTGAATTTTGTGCATTATGTGAAAGTCTCAATATATTAATATTTTGCATTGTGGCTTTGAGGGCCTAGATTTTCGGTCCTTTCAAGGACATTATCTGCAATAGTTCCAGGAAAACACAGATGCACAGTTAAGGGTCTCCTCTGAGTGGGCCCAGATAAAGAAGCTTTGTCTGTAATGTATGTATCTTGATGTTAGTCAAGTTTTTCTGATACACTGGAATGACTTGCAAACTGGATTTCTGTGTTTGCCTGAAATCTGGGAGTGGTTTCTCATTCTCCCAAGCTTTTCTTCATTAATCTGGTACTTGAATGGGAAAGATCCCATTATCTTGGGACTGTGTCTCCTTTGGAACTCTGGGTATCTGTGACAGCTGATGGGATCGGATTTCTTAAACTTTCTGAGTTTTGTGGTGCTGGCAGGTCATGGTGCTCTTCCCTTACTGCCAGAATCTGTGCTGCTCCTGGCCACGGCTTTGGAAATGGGGTAGTGAATGTGTGTGTCTTACTGTGAAGTATTTTTGCCTTTTAACTTAAAATTCTAATTCCTTCTAACATGGGAGAAGTGTCTCTGCTACAAATGCTCGTTCACCCAGCCCCTAAATGTTTATTTAGTGATGTAAGAAAGAGATTTGATTTCTAGTATTGGTTCTAGAACACTATGGAAAAACTAAATCAGTTGCTTTTAGAGGGAGAACATATTTCTAGCAAAACTTTGAGAAAAAAATGTTTTCACGGTGCTAGTTGATAAAAGATCTTAAAAACATACAGGCAGATAAAAATCATGCTTATGTCTGACTTCAAGTATTATTCTTACAAGCTTTTCTAAGATGGAAACCAAATGCAGTGAGACTGAAATTCATTCTTACTGCGTGCAGCTGATTCTTTAAGTAATTACTTTCACTCTTTCCTTTGTCATTGGTGTGGAATTTCCATAGGGCAAAATAGAGGAAAGAGAAAGCATTGTGGAAAATGACATTTGCAAAATGCCTTGGACAGATGCGATAACTACACCATTTTTTGTACTATTGGCTAGACAATTAAAATTGTTTTCTCTAAAGGTGAAGAGTTGTGTTTTTTTTTTTCATTTTTAGTTTTATGTGGAGCATATTCTTTAAGATATATGGAAAATATATTTCTTGGAACTGCTATTCACAGAGTATCTCATATGAGAATAAGGCAGCTTAATGGGATAAAGCTACTGGTGATGAAAAGTTTTTTTTTAAAAAAAAGCATTTAACTGTATATCAACTAGTTTTTCAATACAATTGATGTCAAAGTCTCCTTCTGATTTAGTCCTTCCAATTGATCAAATTTAATTACATTTATCAGTGAGCCTTCAGTAAATAGCATCTGAGTGATCACTAAGTAGGACAAACAATAGGCTGTGGTTTGCTGTAAACTGATCAGACGTTTCCATCTCTTTCTATGTAGTAGTGGTACAGGTGGCACCTGTGGTGGCACGATTACAAGAATGGTCATATTTCCAAAGAAGTAATATAGAACAGACACGGTTTTATCAGACAGCAAAACTTGAAATCTAGGACTCCTGTTTGCTTGCTACTATTCTAAAGCAGTGCCTGACTGTAGCATCATTTTTAATCTTTCGCAGCTTTTAAAGCTTTGTCTTTTGTAGTGCACAAAGTGCAATAGGGCATACTCAGCTGCATGTAGCCAGCTCATCTTTAAAGCAGTGTAATATGTTGCATTCTTGCGTGCATGACAGAAATACCTTTAATGGTAGAAGAGTGAGCTCTGGCTCTGCTGTTCTCCCACTTTCTGCTAGAAAACTGCCATTTGTAGCTGAGATTTAGTTTTCCTTGTGAAGCAGGTTCTAAGTGTATTTTAAAATTTCTGGTTTAACAAGGATTAAGAAGCAGGAGGAGGCTAAGTGCAATGCATTTTAAATGCAAGCTACAGTGTCATTAAAGGCAGGTCAGTTCCCCATTAGTTAGTTTAACGGTCATGTCCTGCAGGTCCTTATCTTTAGCTCAAGTTCTTGTTGGATAGGCCAGGAAACTGGAAATGTGCTTACAATTCTATAAGGCTTGGGGGGGGGGGGAAGTGAAAAAACACCTCAACTTTTGAATTACAAAGCTTCATGATACACTGGAAGAATATGGTATTATTTCTGAGTAATCAAAGGGAATCTATAAGATTATATCTCTAGTCCTGACTTCAAACTATGTGTGCATAAGCTTTCCTGAAATTTATTAACTTCACTGTGTTAGAAACTGTAGGCTTTCTGCTTTCACTGAAGAGTAGATTAATGCCTTAAGCAAAAACCTCTCTGAATTAGAGACAGAGGCAGAGCTGTTTCAGTGCTCCACTTCAGCCATCTGTTAGATTGACCAATTAACAGGTTGTATATCTGAAACTGTTTGACCTCCTTTCAGAAAAGTGCTGCCAAATTTTTTTGGTAGTAGTAATTTCATACCTTGAGGTCTGAGCCAGTCTCAGTAGTGAGGCAGATGTTGATGAGGAGTGTAAGTTGCCTCTAAAATTATTAAGTAAAACAAAAGTGTAGAATGCATAGGTTTCATTTCTGATGGAAATCTAAAGATACCTTAGAATACAAAAGGAAGGTGTACAGCAGAAACATCAATTCAACAATATATAAGACAAAAACCTTTCTGTTCTTAAAATTTATACCCTCAGAGTTAAATTGAGTCCTGAATTAGCTTGTTCAGTGACCATTATAATGACTTGTAAAAGACCTGCTTTTTAGCTGCCACAGAATCCCAAGTAAATGCATGGGGTTTTCCCCTTCACTCAGTATCTCTTTTACTCTGCCGCCAAATCTGGTCTCTTCTTTTTTAGCCAGATTAGTAATTAAAATTAATTCAAACACAAAATAACATTCAGCATATTCAGTCAGCTGGGGTAAGATTGGTCACAACAAGCACGTTCTTGTGATGTGTTACTAACCTGATTGGCATGTATTAACTTTGCTAAAGACGTCAGTCCCTCGCTGGGCAGCCACAGGCTTGCCTGGCATTAAATGTTTTGTCTGTCCCTTGTAATGACTATAGTTGTAGAGTACAACCTGTGATAAGCAGGTTGAGATTTTCTAGCAGTCAAGTAGAACCACTATTTTTGTGAAAGTGTTGCATGGTTTGCCAGAGAGCCTGCGTGACATCTTATGTAGTGGTTACAAGGAATGTTTTCAGGGAGGTTATGCCTCTTGCAATGCTGATTGGGGAAGGGACAACAAGCTTTTGAGTGAGTGATGCCATTCTCTCCTGGGAAGGGAAGTTGGGAAAAGCGGTTACTATGCTTTTGGTCCTGCTGAACTGTGGCATGCTTGTCGTAGATTCTGTAACCTTTCTCTGTATTCTGTCTGCCTGTTTCTCTCTATCTTCTGCGTTTGCCTTTGTTCCAAAGTTGCTGCTATTGCCAAGGGAAAAAAAAAATACTTTGCTTCTCAACTGTCTCTCCCTGTGATAATCTGTAACCACCATGTCTTGGATTTTTTTTTTAATATTATTTATGGTATTTTATATGGTTTTAATGTGCTTTTAATGCAAATGCTGATTTTCTATTTGTTCTAAAGGTCTGTAAGAATATATTCTCAAACTTCCAGCTCTTTCTTGACAGATGGACTTGGAACAGTCTTTACCCATATCAGATTTATGATAACGCTCCTTGGGGTGACTTGAGGTGGTGATGTTTTGTTATGTTTTCCATTTGAAGCTTGTCTTCTCACAGCAATACATTTCTGCCTACTTCAGCAATAGGAAGTTCATAAGGGAAAGACCTGCTAGGGAAGCTCATACTTCAAAATATACTGCAATAATATGCATGAGGTCTTTGCAGTAATTATTTACCTGTGAAAGATTTAAGAAACCAATTATAAGCCATAGTATGCAACACTGAAAATTTAAGTACAAGGTAGAGGCATTAGGTCTCCTACTTTACAATCACAAAAATATATATAGTATATACGATACAGGTGTGCAATATGAAAACAATATGACAAGGTAAAAATAAAAATCTTCTATGGGTGTGCCTTAAAAGTTTTCAGGGAGCAATGTTATGAGCAAACCCTTTATGGAAGACCCTTAAACATGTAATCTGTTGCGTATAGTGAGCAAAGGTGGGCTTTACAAGGGGAAGTTATTTTGCTGACGTGGAGAGCTAGAAAAGGGTGAATGCTTCCTCTAAATGGTATACCCTATAAAGTAAATTAACTGAGCCACATTTTCAAAAGGATCTTAAAACTGTCTGTGATTTTCACAGTCTTTATGAATGCATACAATAATATTTGCACACACTTCTACTTCTGTGCCTAATGAAGTACAAATACATCTTGTATAAATTTATATATATAAATCGGCAGCTTGTTCATAAACATTGCCCCTTCACAGTTCCATTAACATACATTGAATATGCCTTGTGAAAATGATTCAGCTCAAAGCTATACTGCTTGCTTGTACATACAAACACATCTTCATGAAATCCTCCATTTGGTCACTTCTTTTCGTTATTATTCAGTTTGGGGTTTTATTCATTTTAATTTAGGGTGTTATAAACACTATATTACAGATGATACAGTGAACTAATTAATTCTGTGACAGACTGTTGGTTTGTGATGCCTTCATTTTAAACCACTAAACTCTGCATTTATAAACATCAATACCCCTCCCCACACCAAAATTCTTTTTTTATTTTTTATTTTTAAAAAAGGTACATCCATATTTTGGGATGTATCACCAAACTGGGAGGAAAGATAGTTCCTCTTCTGCTGTGCCTTGAAGTTTTTCTTTTTTGTTTGGAGTAACAGTGGTGTTGTGTCCTGCAGGACAGGGCACATAATACTGAAACCTTTTATGGGGTTTCATACAGCTCCAAAGAGATCTAATGCAAGATTTATTTCTCTGCTGGAAGATTTAAAATGTAAACTTAAGAATCAGATCCTGTGTTTTTGGAAGCTGAGGAGAGTGCGTGGGTTGCATGATTAGGACCAAGGTTCGGTGCCCAGTGAATCATTGCTCAATAGCAAGCCAGGAATCTCTCAGAGGAGATGTTCTTGACTGTTCCCAGTCCATCATGTTCCTTGTCAGTGTTCTTATCAGGATTTGTGTGGCTTTGGTGTGAAAGAAAGGAGAATGCTAAAGGAGCAGCAATTTGAATCCCAGAACATTTGGAAGGGCAAAGGCACGACTGGAACGTTATTTGTTCTGAAGAGCTGAGATGCAGCTGACCTAATAAAGCTTCACTGAAAAATCCGAGAAAAAGATCTGGGGGCTGAGGAAGAATAGTGATGTGGTTAGTTCATGCTCATGGCTGGATCCTGCTAAGAACACCTTTTTCTGGGGAGCAAAAGGTCTCCCGATTCCACCTTTCTCTCTAGCTTTCAGACCTGTAGACTTGTTTCACTGAAATATTTGTTTACTGTTTGTTATGTGTGTATTCTGAAGGGTGATATGAATTTTTCTGGGCACTTTTAAGAGCTTCATTACAAGTTTATGCATCTTAGAAAAAATATTGTGTAAAGGAGTTGGATTATTTTAATTGTAGAATTAAAACATTTGTGTGTGTTGTGTTTTGTTGTGTTTTATTTTTTTAAAGTAGAATCTAAGAAATAATTGTTTTGAGGAGACTGTTTCCCTCAGAGAAATGGAGGGAGTTTAAATGAAATAAGCTCGGTGACAGAAAATATTTGTGAGACAATTAGTGCTCAGAAAGGCTTCATGTCTCCATTGTATAGCTTCTTCGAAGATTTTTATTTATGCAGTTGTTTTTAACCTGTTTTTGTTTTGGGTGTGTGTCTCTTTAAATTATGTACTACTTGGTTTTCCTGTTGCTGTGAAATCGAGACTTTTGTTCAATTGTGTGAAATGTTCAAGGGAATAAATTCCAAACAATCTTCAGGTTTCTGAGTTTTTCTTTGTCATCCCCCTTCTTCTTCCACTAGTTCCAGGTGAGCAATGCTGTGGGGGATTAGTAACTGGGGGAGAACGAAATGAATAGAACTAGCAAGCTTGAATACCCTTCCAAAGATATTTTGGGGAGCTCCATGCACGTGTAACTGCAAAGTGCTACAGAGACTTCTGAGGGCAGTTCTGCTCTGGCAGACACTGGATCTGGTAACTTTTCAGTCTACTTCTGTACTTTTTTTTAAAGCTTTTCTTTTTTTATTTCTATTTTATTTATTTTATTTCTATTTTGTTTTGCTGTTGTGTTGTGGTTTGCTCAGCGTGCAGGGCATACACTGCCCAGACAGCATTACATGTTTCTGTAGAAAAACTGGTAAGGACCCCCGTACCAAATATTCTACCTCTTTGCTGTAGATACACTGTCAGTGTTGTGGTTTCACTGTTTTTTTTTTTTTGTTTGTTTGTTTGTTTGTTTGATTTGTTTGTTTTTTTATATGGGAGGCTGTATTGTGTGCCTTGCTACAGGCCAAAGTTCTTTCTAGCACTCTGTAAACAGGGCAGTGAAACGCATCTGTGAGGGGAGAGGAAGAACATGAGGCAGTGTAAGCCAGCACTGAGGAGCAGGGAGGCATAGCCTTTACATCTGGTGTGACAGGTAAGCTTTTGGGCAAGATCTGTTTCCTCTTACTTGTACAGCAGCAGCTGAGATGATGGGGTGTTAGAAGTGATGGAAAGGCATAAAATAAGTAAATGTGAGGCCATTTAGCCAAATCCTGTGTCTTATATTCTAGTTGGTTGTTTCTTTCCTCTCAGGAGAATGACACATGAGGAGATGACCTCCATGCCTCGAGACCATTAATAGGCTATTCTATTACGTTCTTATGACCAACATGTTGAGTTGTTTCATAGCTTTGAGCTACATTTTCCTGTTCTCTAAGATACACTGGGTGAGCCTCTGTTAGGGAATCACTCTGTTTTGGAGGGAGGTGCTCATCCCCATCTGTGGTGAAGTCAGACAATCCTTGCTGTTCCCAGTACAGTAGACATTATTTTCTCCAGTTTTTAGCTGAAAACAAATATTTGTATAATGGGGTGCTCTCAGGCAGTCTCACCTCATTCTTTGCGAAGTCTACACAGATCTCTCATGCTCTCTGTTTCTGTCCCTGTGGTTCTTCCCTAGTCTGATGACTTCATGTGTTCTCTTACTAATGCCTCAGGGAGGGGTTGAGCTCTGGATCCAGCCCTGGCAGAGGGGTGGTGCCAGGGAACTCCTTCCATGACCCTGCCACTCAAAAGTCACTTTTTGTTAAAGACGCCCTAATTTTGCTTGTGAAGCAAAACTGAACCTTTGTCAAGTGTTATTCTCTTCAACACCACGCTTTCTCCTCACTCCCATTCCAACCTAGAATATTTACCTTAAAATTATTTAATCTAGAGGAAATTTTATTCTATAAGTAAAGCCCCAAATAACACACTGTCAAATACGATTATTTTTAAACTTTGTTAAGCAAATGAACTGGCCTAAAAATGAGGAAGGAAAGTAGAAGATTTGGGTTGGGCTATGTTCTTGCTGGGTGTACATGCTTCCTTGCCTTAATTCAGTAAAGAGAATACATTGATTTTCCAGAATGTTATTCTAGGGTCTTGACTCTCACAGATTTGTCCCTCATTTGCATCCATTGCTTCTGAGAGTCTTTAACATTATTTATGGCTTGTTGTACTTGTTAAATAGATTAAATATTATCTTTGTCCTACAAATAAGGAAAATGAGCTGTCATGTGTACTTTTTTGCAGTTACTATCCTCACTTGTAGTTGCCAAAGAAATAATCTGCAGAAAATCTTATGTGGATGCTAACTACTATTTATTTACCCCAGAGCTGAAATGGAAGGACTGAACTTCACAATTTAAATAGTACTATATTAAGGACAAGCTTTAAAAGCAAGGTAACATACTTAGTGTGTAAATCACTTTAAAACATTGAGGTAGTGAACCATTAAGAATGCACAAAAGTCTGTGGGGAATGTGAATGCTTTATTTCCTTCAAAATAGAATTACTTCAATTGAAGCTCAACTGAATTAGCCTTTTGAGGCATTTGGAAACTTCCTTGTAAGATTTGAGCTTTAAGGAATATTAAGGTGTTTTCCACCATGCATCCCAAAACAGTTTACTTAATCAGATTAATTTTGGTAGCAGTTTTGTCAAGAGAAACACTGGCATAGATGATTTCTTTTGCAACACCCAACACTAGGGTAGTGTAGAAAGCCTGCTGTGTACAAGTTGTTTCACATTTTTGACAAAATAATCTTTTTCATCTCATATGGTAGAAAGTTAACATAACTATTTCATGTAGATCTTTTCCTCTAATTTTCTGTAACAGTGATGAGAAGGCATGAAGTACTTCAAAAATAATAAAATGAGTGAATAAATATCTATGAATATAATAATTAAAACAAGACAGTAGCAGTTTTACCACCTGCTTGTGGACAACAGCATGAGATACTAAGATATGCAGGTGGTAATATATCTTCAAATACAAAGGGGAAGCAAGGGGACAAAAGCAAACTTAAAAATAAATTTGATATTTGAAGAGAAGGAACAGATACCACAGAGTTAACAGTGAACCTGTTTTCCTGCTTCTATGAAGTGTGATAAGGAGAAAGGTGGAGTAGTTGTTGAGCTGATCATAGCAATGTAGAGCTTATCTTAGGCTTTCAAAACAAAACAGGGCAGATGCTCTTTAAGGACGAGATGGCACTTCTATGCTCTGTTTAGTTACTTACAGCCTCTCTCAAAAATGCATGTTTAGTCTGACATTTCTCATGTTTGCTGTCATCCCAGAAGGCTGTGTTTTCTTTTTTTGGAAAATTTCATAACTGTCCTTTCTGCTGTTACAGAAGTTTATCTGATGGCCTGGGGGCAGTAGTGTTTAAAAACAGACTTTTTTTTGTACCCAAGAGATGTTTCAGATACTTTCAGGCTTCGGTAACTCAGTGATTTAAAACATTAGAACTGATGTGTATGTTATCTTTAATCAATTAGGTCTTTTGGAAGCTTTGTTTTGGAACTGTCATAGATTTTGAAAATACCTGGCTATATACCTATGTAATAGTTTTCTTAGCTTCAGAAAAATTCCCACTAACGTATGAAGCTCTGGATTGCTTGGAATATTCAATTGCTTTACAAGTTACACAAGAGCAGGTGGGATAAATGCAGATATTAGGAAAGTACGCAAGAGAGTAAGGGGAGCAGATGCTGATGTTTATTGGAGTGTGTGCAACTTCTACTTAGGACAAGTATTCCCCAATATATTTTCCTGTAATTGCCAGTGTAAGATTTCAGCCTGTTCCATTATCAGCAATTCTTAACCTTGAAAAAAAATGATAGAAATTCAAGTGAGGACATGGTTAGTATCTAAATATATTCTGAGATCCAGTAATTATGAAATTCTGTTGTAAATTGCAGCAGAAGAGAAACTGGTTAGTTCAGTATTTGAAAGAAGATATCCATTCTAAAGCTATGTTTTGAATCTGATTGCAATTTGAATGGGAAATTGAAAATATTTGGTATTCCAAGCTTTATTATTATGTATGATTAAATTTCTTGTTCCTGATTGTTCATTCTTTAATGGTGAAAACATTTTCCAGGATCCAAGATGGAATTGGAAGAGCAGACTTCTATTTAAAAAAAAAAAAAAAATAGGCCTGCCTTGTATTGATAGATTCCTCTGGTACTTTTAGATGGAAGTGCCCTTGGTTCAGCTTTTTGTTATTTGCACAATGGGAATCACCTTGTCTGATACCTCCTGGTGAAATGAGAGATTTCAGAAGGCTGCTACGTACAAGTGGTGAGAAATGGATGCCACTATGAACAAGCTCTCTAAAGTCTTATGTAGTAGAGGAGAAACTTTTTTTCTAACAACATAAAAGAGGTTACTGTTTGGATAAGATAATTACTGGACAGTCACTCTTAAATATTAATTTCAAAGGAACGTAACATACGTCACTTTAAAAAGGGGAAAAACCCTGAGCCAAAGTCAAGGTGGTTTTGGAATACAGTGTGGCCTTTCTCTCTTTTCCTTTTTCTCCATGAAAGTTCCTGGGTGTACCTCATCCCAGGTGGCTCTTTGAGGTAATATACCTTTAATTGTTGGCAGGACAAAATTTATCCCTGCAAAGTAATCTTTAGCTAGATTATCTTTTACTGCTCTTCATCCTTCCCACACTCAGTTTCTTTCAGAAAATTGAAACAAGGCCAGGCAACAAATGATAGAGCTGATCAAAATGCTTGGAGAGAACTCAGACATCTTAGATGATACCAACAAAATGGAAAATGATAGGCAATACATTATTGACTTACCAATATTCCTGGATAATGGACATACCAATAATTAACCAACTTAAAAAATATAAGTTGATGTAGGGGTTTCATCTCCCTAGTACTTTTAACCTGTTTAAACATCAGTGAAAATTGAATCTGTGCAAATGTTAACGTTCTCTGCTAGAAAAGCTGCATTAAGGAGAATGAAGCTTAGCAGTGTACACTGGGGCTTGGATTAAGTGACTTAATATCTCCTTTCCCCAGTTTATTTTCTCCACCCACTGTCTATAACACTGGACTCTTTCCAGGAGTCCAGAAATATATTCCTGGATTGTTCTATACCTCTGCTGTAGTGAAGACAGCTTTTCTATATTATTAAAATATGTCCTGAGCTTTAAACTTTCATTATGTATTAATACAACCTCATGCATTTGTTATGAAAAACACCACGTATTTCTCAAACATAATTTATGGTTTAAGCTGCAGATGAATTTTGACTTGTTTTCAAGTCACAAATGTGAATTAAAGATGACCTTGAAATAAAACTGATTAATATATTCACTTTTGCTGGCTTCCACTAAAAATGAAGAAAGATCGATCAACTTGTCAGCTGTTTTGCTCTTGCTCTACCAGTGCTGTAGGAAGCAACATTTTGTCAGTTTTTTTTTTTTTTTTTTTTTTTGACAATTCTACGAGTCTGTTTTAACTGAATAGTGTGGGAGCAGGGGAGAAATATTGCAACATCAGTAAGATGGATTTCTAAGTTACTAATTCCATTGACTAGTCAGTCCAGTTCACATTTGTAAGTGTGAAGAGAATGGGTTTCCACCTTTACTGACAGTATCGGAGATATGAAGAACTTAGTTGTAGCTGCAGGTTGTGGAGGAGGACTTGCATCGTCTTAAGTTTGTTTCTACAGTATCTATGGTTTCTACCATTTCAGAATTCCTTGAATATTTTATTGTGAGTTATTCCCATACACGTGACAGTGGTTTTGGGGTGCCTTTGAGTGCTTCTTCTCTGCTCTTCTTTGCTTAAGAAGCCAGTATTATATCAACAGGAATCTCACTGATTTTTGTGTGCTGTTGAATCAAGTAGGCTCTAAAATTTCTTGGTCTGCACTAGAAATTGTGCTGGTTCTTTAATAACTCCCTATTGGGTACTTCTGCATCAGAGGATATTTAAATAAAACAACTTTGTGTGTGTACAGTTTAATCTCCCTGTTTCTCTGTTTAGTTCCCAGATTTGCTAGGATGAATTGGTTTGGTGACAGTTTGAGGACTGAGATTTGAGGGGTTAGTAGAGGTCTCAGGCACATCTTTTATAAATTTAGTTAGGTATTATTTATTGTTGAGATTGATGCATGTGTATTAGAGACAAATTTAAGTAGGGTCATCTTCTGGTTTGAGCTCATTTTGAATCCTGTGCATGGATGTTTTGGATGTTTTACTTATGAATAGATTTTGCTTTCTTACTGTACTGTCCTCTTTGAATTTAGAGCTTTTATGTTTAGCAGAACATGATATGGAACAAGCTGGAAATGCAGACAAGACAAAATTCAAGATTTGACAACTTCCCAATATAGTTGAATAATTCAGGCTCCCTGAGGATTTGAGAATACCCTAGGATAGTAAGAGAGAACATTGAGACATTACATCAAAATAACTTTGACACTTGATGACTATTATGTATTTATGTTCAGATAAATGCACTTTTCTCTGTTTGAGCAGGTGTTTTATTATGCTTTTGGCTTTGTGGATGTGCTTATCAAAATTCAGGGGATGCAACCAGGAAATGTGCAGTTCTGCAGTATGTGATGTGAGGCTTTGTGAACAAGCAGTGAAAAGAATTCGCCCATCCTGCAGGGGCTCTTGCTGCTGGTTTTCTAGAGACCTTTCTTAAAAGAGAAGATAAATTTTAAAGAGTGGATGCATCTGGCTTTAAAAACTTCAAACTTCTTCCTAGCCTTAAAAAACCCTATTTAATGCACTTCTGTAGGTCATTTTAGATTTAGCAGCTATATGTTCTGTGTATTTCATATCGTGCAGTACCAAAATTCTTAAGTGGCTAGATACTAACTTTGGAGAGGATTAAGGAAAGGATTTCTGGCCATGTCTCTCAAAGAAATCAGTTGCACTTAATTAAATGGGATATCCTAATTGACTTACTGTTTCAGTATGTACAGCACCCAACAGCGTGTGCACGTCAGTACTAAGCACCCCGTTTTGGTGTACTCTGTGCTGTAAGCACAACAAACATCTCATAGGAGGTGCCTTTGCTCCTCCTGCTTGTGTAAACCATATAATTGTGATGCCTAATATCTGACATTTGTTAGTCCCTTCCTTACTTCAAAGTATTCTGTCTTCACTTAAGGTGAAGCTGAGAGAAAAGGGTTGGAGCTGGGCATTCTGGATCCTGTTTCTGGCACTGCCACTAATCTGCTGTGAGACTGACTTGCTGGTATTTAATCTCTGTGTCTGGACTTGTGCAGTGCCTCTGCAGCACTTACCTACTTCCAAAATAGGTTTGTTTTAATATGCTAATACTTGTAAAACTTTCTGAGGCCCTTAGGTGAGGAGTGGAGCTGAAGTACAAAGAGGCAGTTAAAGGAATTAAAGTGAACAAAGGTGAAACTTTTGGGGAATAAAATGAAACTCAATCTGACATTAAAACAAATGAAAAATGAGATGCCAAAAATGCTATTCTAGGTCATTTGAATGATCTTCTACATAACTCAGTGATAATTTTTGTTGAAATGCAAGCAAACTTCAGAAACCTTAACCTCAAAGATATTTCTTACAGATTAATGACAATGGAATCTGAGGACATTCAGCATATCTTACCCTGTGTTCACTGCATTGCTTTTAAACTCCCACAAAAAATTCTATCTTCCATCTCAGTATTTTGTCATATGTGATATGACGTTGTATCCATGGCAGTTGCTTTATCTGATACAGATATCTGTGTTCTCAAACATTTGTGTGAAGGAAGTAATCCAAGAGATTGGAAAAGAGGATTGAAAACAAACAGGTAAAGCATTTCAGACTATTACAAAAGCACAAGATTTGAGAAATCCAGAATGAAGATTCTCCTGAGAAATGTATTAATTCATTCCCTCTTTTGCAAGTGTTTCTCAGATTCTTTTATTTGAGTTGCTGTGGGTCCCTGAGGCCCCATCTGAATCTGTGCAAACTACTAAATCCATATTTCACAAGACATGACATCTACCTTGGAGAGCTTGCAGTCTTATCAGATTTGACTAAGAAAATGAAGTGCAGAGGTACTGCATGATTAATGAAAAACAAGTTCTAGTACAATGACACAGAAATGATTTAGGCAAAGGCAGGTAGTTTCCCTTGGGGGGAAAATTAATTGTTCTCAGATTCCTAGTTTTGTCATATATCTTCAGCAAGTGTTATATCAGGGAGTAATCCTGGCAAGGTTTCATCTGGTTCATGAGAATAATCTGGGGAAAACAGAGATGGGATACTCTCACAAGAGGAAATTCTTAGACCTTCCCGTAGTCTCCAAAGTTGCTGAAATCAGGACGAAGAAAAGGACACATTCAGGAAGGCAAGGAGCAGTTCAGTGTAGGAATGTTATCTCTGTTCATATGACTTTCTTTACAGGAGGCAGGCCATGTCAAGGCTGAGAATAATTGACTCTGGCAGCTTTCATGCAACAGCTAAGCAGCCCGTCCTGTTAGGAAAAACAGTTCCATTTGGATGATCTATGTATTGTTCGTGGCCCATTGCTCTTCCAAAGTAAAGAATCAGATTTTAAAATGTATCCTATTTTGGATGTTGTTTGTGGATTTTTAACTGATCTGTTGGTTGCATGAGAAACTGCTCTTGGCTTTCAGGTAGCTCCCCTCCCTAACTAATAACATAGCATTTTTCTGGCACATGTAGCCTCATCAGCCCCTTTTCTCTCAGTTGTGACCGATTTCAGACTTTCGGCTTTGGGCCCAAATGCACTGACAAGGTGGAATGTCAGATAATGGATAATGAATGCACTCTGCAACTGTTTCCCACTAGCACGCTACAAAATAGCCTGGGGAATACAACATGACAATTTGAGAGAAGCACCTTTCCTCTCTGGAGGAACATTAAAAAGCAAAGCTTTAGCATCTACATGAACTGCATTGAAACAGACCTTGCCCATGCATACAGCACCATATGTATTTAGAAGAAATAAGGGTTGGGCATCTTCAAATTCCCCTATGCATTTTTTTTTTGGGTAGTGTCAAATGAATTGACTCTATAACTTGATGTGGGCAAATTGTTCATCATCTTGTAATGTTAACTAAACCTGTATCTCCTGCTTACTTTTGTCCCTTACCTTCCCTTAGGTAGGTTTGTGAACTGTAATGCTTTCCTTCTGATAGCGGACGACTTCATGGTGCAGGCAGTTGGCTATCAGTAGCGTTTCTCCTGTTTCACATTTGGTAACAAGTTTGACAGTGGCTTTGTGGCTAGCCTTCCAGACATCTTTTAGAAACAAAACCAAGTGTTGTGTGCAAAGTGTGTTCACATAGACCAAACTTCTACAGATCCCTTGTTGATGTTGGTAATCAGTTGAGCTTCTGGACTGCATTCTCTAATGGAGAGCTGGTTTATGTGCAAAGTAAGTTGGAGGTGTATGACCAATGCTGCATCTGAAGTGTGTAGATATATAAATGAATTTGAAAATTGCTGGGAATGTTCTTCTTACTTTGTTGGGATTTTAAGACAGAGAGCCCTTAGCAAGCTTACGGGATATCCTGGCTTGACCACATCCTTTTAGCTTTAAGTTTAGGTAGATTTTTCATCTTTTCAAATTTTTAACACAGTTTTATTGATTCATTTGGCCACAATTAACTGTTTATACTGTGGTAGAATTGGTTTGATTCTCTTTGTACATGTTATACTGGTACAGGGTCTTCATGATTGGAAGGTTAATGATAACTTATTTTTATTGAATAACATGCCTGAAAGATTATATATGCTGGTGAAATGCATATAAATGGATGTCAGCTTGATTTTCAGTCCTTTTCACCTTAGAGTTATTGATACTGGTCTTTGTCTCCAGCCCAGGCAGTGAACCAAGCATCTCTTTTTTTCTTTTATTTTTTCCAGTATTCCATTCATGTGGTTTAATTATATGAAAATGACATTTTATATTTTACTCTTCTTTGAAAAGGCTGACCAAAAAACAAACAAACAAACAAAACGCAAAAAAAACTTAACATTTTTTTTTTTAAAAAAAAAAATATATTGAAATCTCAGATGAAACAAAAACAAAACAAACAAACAAAAAAACAGTATTCTTCTAGTTTTCATCCTTTTTTTCTGCTTGTGGACATTCCAGCTATGTTGGGGTATGTATCAGAAGAGAACAAGTTAAAAACAGCCTGTGAAGAGAGATTTCTTTGGAAATAGCTGAGCCTAGCTCTGCGCTGTGTTGTGTATAAAGACTTCCAAGTAGAAAAACTCTTGTTTTATGATGATTTGGTGAATTCTTTCTTTGTTTACCTTCACCTTGATGTTCTTCCATTACCCAGAATCCTTGGTTTTTCCATGTCAGCCAGAACTGGCAGAGCAATATTCCAGGTCAGTTCCCCTGTTACTGTGAACTCAGGGCTGGGGAATGTAACACAGATCATAAAAATAGATTTGGCTGAGGTGCTATCACCATCTAGAGAGAATGAAATGAAATGTGAATCCCAGCTGAGGAGGCAGTTCAGTGCCACTAAACTTTGAAAGGACTAATACAACATAAGGCTTAGCAGCAGGAAACAGTAGAGACCATTGTGTGCCTGGAAATGGAAGGTAATGCTCCCTCCTTCCACCTGAGCAAGCTGCAGTTTATACCATAAATAACCCCGGTAGTTACAGCCAAGGGCACAGCAGCCACTTGCCCACATAGAAAGGTTCAAGCAAGAGGGAAAAGCACTCCTGGCAGTTGTCTTCATGAGATTTTATCTTATTGGAGAGGGATTGGAAATTAACGCCACTAATTATGGCAAGGCCTAGGTAGTCTTTTGTGTGAGAGACTGAGATGTTACGGGGTGAATAATTGTCCTGAATAAGGGCTGTTACGGGAATAAACTGATAAACTGCAAAGAGCAGAGAAAGAAAACAGAAGTTGTCTTGGAGGTCAAAACATGTGAGGATAAAATAAATGTTGCCAAAGCTTGGGCTGGGTTTGAACTTGTATAGGAGAGGAAAACAAGCAGCTGTATTCTGCAAGTATTTAAGTACAAGCAAGATGAGGAAAAACAGGAGTGGGTCCACAGAGGATGAGTCTGAGATTAAATGCAGTTTTAGGTACAGCCAGGAAAGCAAGTGGATATTTGGCCTCCAATTTCAGTTGGGAGGGTGGCATTGAAGGTGGGAGCAAAAGATGTTAGTGTATATATAGCAAGGTTTGGAAATGGAAATTAACCCAATGAAGCTGGAAGCAAAATTTAAATGTTACTATATTGTATGTGTGGAAGTAAAATGAGACCAAATAATCTTTATTTCAGAAAACTGGAAAAACTGTACAGTGAAACTGAGCTTTTTGGTATCAATTTATGTTTAAATCAGGCTATCCTGATGCACCCTGACTGGTCAAATTCAGGGTAATGCTATGTGACTGCTGGGTGACAAAAGTATGACGTGCATATTAAAAAATATTTTTTGAAAAAGGGTAATCTGAACAAGTACAGATTTGTTAATCTCAACAACAGATAAAACACCTTCTTTGAGGGGAATAAATAAGAACTGCTAGTTCTGCAAATGAAGTCTTTTGACCTCATGAAGGTAAGTGGTATAAAATGTGACACAGATTCACCAAAGACTGTGCCAGATGAGCCTGACAGCTGTTATTGATGAAGTAACTGATTACCTCCATGAGGGAAATGCAGTGCAACCAAAAATTGGACTTCAGTAAAGTACCTGAAAGCTGGCACATGGAAATAATTATTTAAGCTGGGTAAAATGTGGGGGTAGTACATGAAGTGTCAAGTAGCTGAGGAGCTGGCTTAGATGAGAGTTTAGAGGTTTTATTCAAAACGGAATTAATGGAGTTGGGTAACACCCACAGACTATGGAGTTTCAAAAAAAAAAAAAAAAAAAATGATCTGGGGACTGATCTTTGTATTGCTTTTGCTAAGGTTACTAGCCAAAAAGGAAAAATCTGCTAACAAAGTTCATTGCTGAGGCAACATTTCAAGTCCTCATCAATGCAGAGGAGGATAGGCTTGTCATACGCTAGGAACTGCATAATGGTGTGGACTGTAGTATTAAAAATAGGAATGTAATAGTAGAAAGTACCAGGTCATGCACCAAGAAAGTGATTTGGCTACCAGCAAGGTGCTTATCAGTTGAAAGCAGAGAAGGAGAAAGATCTGAATATCAGTCAATAAACAAAAAGCCACCAGTATTATGTGGCATATAAATAGGCAAATGTGTTCTCAGGGTGTATCAGATGAGAGATTTCTGGCAGGGCTGTATGTTACACTGATAAGACCTCATCTGGAAAGCTGTGTGCAATCCTGATCATGCAGGTTCTGGAAAGATTAATCCAAACAGGGACAGGTGCAGAGACCTAGGGGGTGATCAGTGCACTGAAGAGCTTATCTCATGAGAGGAATGCTCGGTTTGTTTAGCGTAGCAAAACAGAAGCTAGGAAAGATTAAGCTCAGTAAATAGTAAGCTACGTAAGGGTAAACAGTGGCTTTCTGTTTAAGCTAAAATACTAGAATTTTAAAAAGATAGGTGAGTGTGGGTTAGAATTTAATTAATTGAGTGCTACGGTGAATGAAGCTTCTGTATACTTTTCTCCAAATGTCTGATTCACATGCCCTTGCAATTCTCTGGGACTCATGATGTTTGTGCTTGCGAACATCTCATGTACTTTTTTCCCTGTGGTTCATTTCTTCTCAAACTCTGTTTAAAAAATAAATAAGTTCAAGTCCAAAGAAAGTTTGAAAACTCATTCCAAACGTGACTTTTTCATCCCCTCCCTCTCAACGTCTTTAAGTATTAGTGATATTTGCGTGCTCTCTAACTCTGTAGACCTACCTGGCTTGACCAGTAACAGTTTTGACATCATGCAGCAGGCTTGTCCCATGGCTTTCCTACTTGGTCTCAGAGAATACGTCCAGCCTGTGGCCAGGCCTTCCCCAGTATTTATGGTGTAGGCTCCAGTGCCGTTAAAACATCCTTATTTTTTCTCTCAGTGAGGAGGATTTAACATTCTTTTCAGCATCTGTTAGCCAAAAACACTAAGGTTCCCTTTTGCAGTCTGGCTCCCCAGCAGGTTCTGCCAGTAGTGGTGAACAGGATAATGGCATAAGGTATTTTCTCACTTCATTTACCTCCCTCTGCCTCAAGTCCTATTTCTCCCAATTGCTCAATTTCCTTAAAAAAAAATACAGTCCTGACTGTTGCATTTGTTTATTCACTGACTTATTCTTTAGGTCCTAATGTAAATGGGCTGGAAGAGCCCAGCCTCGCTAAGCGGTTGCGTGGCACACCTGAGCGAATTGAGCTGGAGAATTACCGACTGTCGCTGCAGCGGGAAGAAGAACTAGAAGAGGTTCCTGAAGAGACGCTAGCAGAGCATAACCTCAGCAGCGTGTTGGACAAAGGAACAGAAGAGGATGTGCCCAGCAGGTTAGTACACAGTGTCCATCAGCTTTCTTATAACTGTCCCAACAAACTGTAGCCTGTTGTTCCCTTAGCTTTTTGTTTGTTTGTTTTTAACATATGGTTTGCCAGGTTGCTCTTCCTAAAGTTCTTGGAAGTATTTCATGTATGTACACAAATATTTTACATTGTAGTTTCTGTTCTTCTAAATGACTTACTAGCATTCTTATAACTATAGAACCATAGTGCCATGGATAACTATAGTACCATAATGACATGAAGTTCAGTCCTAAGTTGGAAAGAAAAAAAAATATTTAATTTATTTTGAAAATGATATTAAAGACAAATGAGTCTTTTGAGCAAGCAGAACACAGGTTTCAAATGGGAGTGGGTTCCAAAGTTAACTTCTGTCTATTTTGCATCACAATTTAATAACGTTTTTAGTTCAAAGACACAAGCTTGACACACGTAATTCTGACTGAGTGGTGACGCAAAGCCTAAGAGACCTTAGTTTGAAGCAGTACTTTTGCCTATTGAAAAGTATGTTGCACCTTTACAAATTTTCCTTTATCTGCAAAGGGATGTGTAAACATATTAGGATCCAAGTATTTGCAAATAGAGCAGATGGAAATAGGTGCTGTGAGAATCAGTGAGAGAATATTTGATGAAGAATGCTTCTGAACTTTATAATTAATCTCACACTTTTTGAATTCTCAGTCTCTTAATAGTGGTTTCTAATAATCTACTTTTCTTTGTAGCAATAACAACCCTTAGCTTTTCAGCTTTCAGTCTGCACAGTACTCTTCTTGAAGTAAACTCAGATAAGCCTGTAACAGCATTAGAGCCTACAAACATACTCAGTGTATGCATTACCTACATGAATAGGGCTGTATAAGAAATTCTTTATATTTATGCATGTGAAATTGAACTGAATTGGTGTAGTGAAGAATGCAGCTATGTTCATTAAAATGTTTACAGGATTTAGGTTGAACAGCAGCTATCATTTATATATCTTTAAATTTGAAAGGGCAGCATCTGAAAACTACTAATAGCCTGAACTCTGACATTCTATGATTCTTGACAGAGAGCATGTATATTTGGATGCATGAAGATGTAGCTCAATGGGACCTTCTGGGCCTGGGAACTGCTAATAACTTGTACAGCAGTTTTCTCCAAAACTTAAATAATACTCTTTGGTTAATTTCTTAACATAGTAATTTCTTTAGAATATGCTATTTTGACATATTTTACACAATTGGGAACTGGAAGCATCTGGTTGAATAATCATGGGACTATTTAATGGGAAATGAAAACTCTGCTTGCTTTACTCATCCCTCCTTTAGCTCCCAGGTCAGGCCTAGGACTTAAATCTGTTGAGACAGTTTAGGCATTAATAATATTGTGAGGTTGATGGTCCTCCATGTTTATAGCTCTAAACCAATATTCACTAGTATGATGCCCAATTATTATTGGTCATGATTTCAATAAATCAAAACTCTGTAGGCCTGGTCAGTGAATGGCAGAAAATTTCCAAATAAGAGAGTTTAAAAAGTGGAACTTTGGGTATTTTGGGATACGAAGCTCTTGGTCATTTCCAACAGTTGTTTTGTAAGACTGTGGAAAGAATACCTACACCATTAGGTTCGGTAGCTTCATTTCCTCACATAAGCTGCTACCTTTAGCTGTCTTTGTATATGTTCATCTTCATAACTTGAATTGAACTAGGTATTTGTGTCTGTAATAGACCAAATTATTAGATTTTGCTTGTGCAAAGCAGTGTTTAATGGGCAATTCACACTCTTTTATAGAAAGGAAGGAGAAAAGTTACTAAATTGCCTGTCAGTTTGACTTGGAAAAAATTCTGTCCCAAATCCAAACACTGCAAGCAATTTACTTACAGCATTGGTAAGTGTGTGGGCAAACGTCAAAGAGAGAGTTTTCTAGATGATACAGTTATCTGTTATCTTCTGTTCAGCTGTATCCACTCCTTGATATTTCATAGAAAGACCAGAAAACAAAGGGAAAAAGTCTCACCACATTTTCAGCAACAAAAGAAAAAAATATATATCCCTGCAACAAGCCAACCAAAGCCCTGATTTGATCATCTTCACTGTCTCGGTGCAGAACTGCAGGGTAGGCTGAGGAAA
Organism: Oxyura jamaicensis; assembly: GCF_011077185.1. Lineage (NCBI taxonomy): Eukaryota > Metazoa > Chordata > Aves > Anseriformes > Anatidae > Oxyura > Oxyura jamaicensis. The sequence goes on along the minus strand of NC_048893.1, from coordinate 64,588,879 downwards.
TGCAGGACTTCTTGTTCCCTCTGTGTCTTACGGAGCAATGGATTGGGCTTCAAGGTTCACCTGGGTATGAACTCCAAATCAGGCTCTGCATTGGGTGCCCAGCTTCCCTACACACATACATGCATGTACACATGGGTATACACATTGCAGAAAAATTTTACAGAAAGTATTATTCAAAGGATATCTTTTCAAAAGAGAATTAATCTTGCTTAGGCATCAACTCCTCAAGAGGGAAAAATTGTTTAAGCAACCAAACTCTGACTACACAGCATTTGAGAAAACTCTCTAAGTGCCTTCATTGGCTTTAACTTGCAGTAACTTTCAGAATGTCATCTGCAGTTTTGGTTTAATACTCGGTTACAGCGACCTTGCCAAAGAGCGTGGTAGGACAGCTCATGCTGTGTGGGACCTGTATGGCAAAGGAATAGACGAGGTTCATTTCCAATTTAGGTTCCTTTCCTCAGCACTATATCTGTGTAGGAACATCTCTTTAAAGAGGTATTCAACTGGTTATCCAAATTCCATGAAGTAACCAACTTTAGTCTTTGATCACTGCTTTATAGAAACAAACAAACAAACAAACAAGTGTCAGCTGTTGAATTATTTCTTGTGGCAGAAAATCACCAAGCTGAAAGGAATGCCCACTATACCACGCCATCTCACTGCTGCCTCTGAGCTTCTCATTTCTCAGTATTTGAAGGTCAAACAAAAAGCAGGTTATAAATAAAAGCCAAAGAAGGTAAAGTGAGCTATGTGATAAAGAATGTCTGTCGTCAATATTACATGAGATAAGTGAGCTGGTTGAAGAGCAGCAGCTCGTCCCATTCAGCAGTCATGGCAACAGTTGGAGTAGCAGTAAACCTTATTGACAGCACATGAAGAAGCCAGCATGCAGCACCTGTCAGGTTTATTTCCATACTAAAGCGTAGGAAAGTGTGCTGCTAATCAGGGAGGAGGGAGAGAGGGAACATCACTTTTTATCTCTGTGACCATATCTGTGTAAAGCCTTTGGAAAATACTCCGGTCTCCTGGAACATACACCAAGTCCTTGGCATGCAATGGTGTCTGTATTCAGTTTTCACCATGGCCTGATAAAAAATAAGTATTCAATTTATGCTGTGAAAATGTGGGTTATAACTTGAACATTTCACATATGTCAAAATCATGTTATATATATGCAGAACCACGAGGAGAATTTAAGAGCCAATGGACAGAAGTATACGACAATCAGAAAATGAAAAAAAGTGTTTTCCATATTAACATTGCTATCAAAAACAGTTTCTCATTCTAACAGATTAATAGAATTATATGAACATTATATATTCATGTAATGGTAGAGTAATTTGATGTTCTGAGCCTGGATATGTTTATTTGCAATACAAAAGAAAGGGTGCTGCTGTGTATCATTTTTTTGTAAAGTGTCAGTTTGTCACATAATGAGTGCTTATGTAATAAAAACTCTGTGTATGGGAAACAGAACTACAACTGTACAAGTTATGTTAAATATATCTTATTTTTTATCCAACTGTTCTAATAAATGCAATTCTTTTTTGACAATGATCTATTAAGGATAAACAAAGGAGTAGTACCTTGTCACCCTGCAGATGCATTCTCTGAATGTGGTATGGTTCGCATTCATTTTCCAGTGACAAATGCAACCATCTTTCTTTCCAGTATCTCTAGGTAGTCGGGAATGTAAGAGTGAGCTAGTTTAAATGTCATTGTGTAGACAATGTTACATTTCTTGTCCCTGCTACTTATACAAAGAAAATGCTAGAATTGAACAGAGATGTCTAATAAGCACTAATGATTTATTGTTTTGCATGTTTTAGACTTTGCTGTGCAAATAAGCTCATTATTGTAATTATCCTTCTACTGCTTCCTATGGTTTCTTACCACTATGTACACTATATACTTAATTGGATACATATAATAATTCTATCTGTGATGTAGAAAGTGAGGAATTTTGCGTTTTATGTCCTGTTCGCCTTAGCTCACATGCCATAGTGCTTGGCACCTGGTAGTTGTGTTATGTGATCTTTCTACTCCTGAAGCCTCTTGTGGTTGTCCCCGGCAAGTGCCAAAAACATCTAAGCTATCTAAAATGCTAGAAGAAGCTGCCATTATCAAAATATATGACAAAATATGTGATCTTCTACATTATGACACTGCCAAGCACTCTTGCACCAGTGTATCCAAAGCAATGTGGTATTAGGAAAGTCACTTCTTTCTACTATATTCAAGTATGGTCACGCCTGTAACAATACTGCACGAGTATTTGTACATGGCTTTACAAGCACTTTTATGCTGCTTCACCCTGATTAAAAAAAAAAAAAAAAAGCAGGGCAAGGATCATACTGCAGGCCACAGATTGTGCTGTCACTAAAATGCCTATGAAATACTGAAAGCATAAAATTAAGTATTGCAGTTTGCATTATATGTTTTGGACTTTGGTGTATTTTAATTACTTGTGGGTGATCTAAGACTGATCTATGAAACATTTACTACTTGTTTCTTTATCTTTTTTTTAAAACCATTACAGTAGTTCGGAGTCTGAAATGGAGGAAGAAGATGAAGATGAAGATGAACTGCTGCTGCCTCAGCAACCCCCTTCAGACTTGGGTGGTGTGCCATGGAAAGAGGCTGTGCGCATCCATGCCCTCCTGAAGGGAAAGAGTGAAGAAGAGATTGAGGCTGAGGAGAATCATGAGATTGAGTACAAAGAAGAAGAAGAAGAGGAGGAGGAGGATGACGAGGAGTATGAAGAGGAGGAAGAGGAAGAGTCTAGTGAAGGTTAGACAGATTGATTTGTCCTTTCTTTCTGCTAGACAGCAGGGAAAACTGAACTGCATATTTGCCATGCAGAATAAGAAATATTTGCTTTGGAAAACTTTGCTTTCACTTTTTTTATTACTTTCTTTTTTTGAGGGAGTTACTGTCAAGGGAAGCTTTGGTTTGGTCATTTTGGATACAGAAGATCTTTCCCCAAAGGGCAGTTGCAGCACTAGTACCAACACAGTATGCTTCCCGTATACCCTGCCAACATGTGCAACTCCTAGCTTTCTGACAATGTGTTGCTTTATCGTTATTTATTATGATTATTGGGAATTGGATTTGAACAGGCCTTCATTATTTGGCAGCAAGAACTAGAAGCAGTGTGAAGGCAGTGTTTTCAGGGCTGTGGGGTGCCTCATTCAGGGGTAGTGCCCTAGCTGGCAGCAGGGCATGCCCGAAGAAGCTGCTTTTAGCTCTCCCTAGAGCTTTTAGTTCTCCTCTCCTCCTTGGGAAGTCAAGGAGTTCAGGGGATTCTCATTTTCACTCTAAGGGATTTCTGTGGAATATCTTAGGGAAAGACTCCTTCCCCTGTGTGTTTGTCTCGGTCATCAAAATGCAAAGTTTGTGCTAAGAATAGACATTTTCAGTGTTTCACCACCATTCCAATTTTCTTACTGATCTTGTCTTTGTCTTTGTACTTGTATTTCCCTTTTGTGAAGACTAGTAGACTCCAAAGAGCTTCTTCACAAAGGTCTTTGGCTGCCTGCTGCAAGCAGAGGTCCTGTTATTTTGGCTATTAGTGCCAGTTTTGTTCACGAGCTCAACAGGCTGTTTGCCTATTTTTTCAATGTAGGAGCTGTGAAAGTCGAGACTTATTTTTAAGTATGGTAACGTGCATGTTTAGTCTGGTAAATCTTGGTGTTCTCAGGCCAGTGTTTTTTCTGTTGAGCAGTGTTCCTGCCATACAGCAGGAATAAAGAAGGGGTCTTGGGGGATTTCCAGACAGTCTGTCTTTCTGATGCTGTCCTTTCTCTGTGTCTTTCTGTCTTTCTCTCTGTCTCTCTCTCTCTCACCATTGCTTGTGTGTGTACACACGTGTGTCTGATGTGATGTTATGGATGTGTGGTTCCCTCTGCTGTAGAGGGGGAGTATTGCCCTTGGGAGAGAGAGCTGCAGCAAGGTCTCTGGCTTCAACGTCTCTCAAATGAAGAGGACACGGGTACATTTAAAGGTACCCGTATACCATTTCCACTAACATTTCCCCTAAGCGGGGGAAAATGTTTTAAAGAGCAGGTCCCACATGAGAAGATTTCGTGTTTTATGTAATTGCATTACCAGCCTTCTAAAACTGATTTGATAGCTGTTGTTACCTTCATCTCCTGATCAAAGTGCCATATATCAGGTCTGACATTGCCACTGATTTTAGGAAAAGGACAAAGTTTCCCAGTATTTCAGGATATCTAGAAAGCCTGGACGATTTGTTAGTGTAATGAGCATGAACAGCGACGCCACATATTTAGGAGTTCCATATTTGGTCCATACGCACAGACTAATTGTACCTGTGCAATAGGTCAGACAAATAGGACACATCAGAAGTACTGCTATTAGATTGCCTGTGTGAGCAAACTTGCCTTTTTTGTTATTGTCCTTTGTGAATGTGTGTCTGTGGGGAGAGTCTGTTGGGGAAGCTAATCAAACTGTGGAGATCCCTCAGATTTTTCAGTCATAAAATGGGCATTAAATGAACCTGACATTCTTATCTGACTAGCTGTGTTATTTTCCATAATGCATTTTGTTTCAGTTTATTTTGGATGGTTAGTTTTGTTTTGTTTTAAGCACTTGATCCTAATAGTTGTTTAATCCCTTAGTCCCTCAATGTGGTTCATTAGAGCCAGAATACATAGGAGGAAAATCCAAGTGCCTTCCTGCAGGTAAGAGGGCATACCCAGTTGTCAAAATTGCCTATTTTGCAACATATGGTTGTAAAAACAGTAGCTTAGCTTCTGACTTTTTTTTTCCCAAGGGGGAAAAAAAATGAAATGAGATTTTTTTTTTTTTTTTTCCAAATTAACTTTTCAGGTGGTAAGTATGAGAAGTATTAGTAAGATGGCTAAAGAGCATAAATGAAGAAGTTTCCCCTGTTGTAGCTGCTAATGTTCTCTAGACCTGGCTTCCAAGGCGTTGATTTGTGGGTGTCTTCTCGTTCCACTGAAAGTTAAAAATTGAGACTGCCCACTTCTTAGGAAACGCTGGTAGGTGCCACAGAGGAACTGGAGGGGAAGGCTACCTTTCCAAATGTAAGTGGAATTAATGTCCAGCATCCTGTAAAGCTTAGCCAGCAGTTTTCAGGGAGGGCTACACAGCTGTCATTTGAAATTCTGAAGCATTTAGATCTCAATGAAATGTTACGTTTGCCTGTCAGCCAAGGAAGAGTCCTTCACAGCTGGCTGTGCTGTTTAAGCTGCTATTCATTTACTGGAAAGGGTGAAAAGGGCCTATGTCCTAACCAGGACAGGCCTGGGCCTCTGTCTGGAGACTTGCAAGGTAACCGATGGTATGTGTGTTACACTGATCTAAATCCCAGAGAAATCCATTTTAAAATGTACAGATCACGTGGGACCTGCTCTTTTCTAGCCTTGCTGAGTGACTATATACTTCTCAGCCATTGCTGGCAAACCTAAACCTCTTAACACAAAATTCTGTGTGGCAATGCAAGTGCTAACTCTACTCATCTTGGGGCCTGCATGTGAGTGCTTTGGTATGCAGTGAGAAAAGCCCAGACTCCAGTCCCTGCAAGATGTCCAGTAGCTCTGGTTAGACCATGCGGTTGTGCTGATTGCTAGGAAACTCTCTGATGAGGTAACAGAGACATAAAAATGCTAAATACTTGGCTAAAAAAAAATGCTAAATACTTGGCTAAATTGTGAATCCTGCTCTGCATTTGAGTTTGTGTGTCTGAACCCTTTTCCTCTTCAATGACCAGCTGGCGATTCTGTCCTTCCTGCAGTTCCTTCTGCCTGTTTTTTTCTGCAGTTTTAATGGCAAATGTCACACACAGTCATTCCTGAAGCAGAAGTCTCAAACAGTCTGTCATAACTGAGGAAAACATGGCCAGGAGAGAGGACCTTCATTAAAACCAGACAGCAGAAAATGATGAGTGCAGCCTCTAAATGATGCTAATTCTTCTTGTTTCCTTCAAGCCCTAGTCCAGCATATGAGAATCTAATTGCTTTTGAGGTTTTAAACTGCTGAAAAAGTGTTTTGCCCTACAAAGTGGTAATCCGTGTATTTTGAAAATTGATTTACTACTTTATAAAGTAAGTGGTCATTTTACTTTTTGGGATGAGTCATTTGCTTTTGAAGATCACTCCTGCAGATGCTAAACACTTTGTCCCCTGTAGAATGAGTTATTTAAATATGGGCAAATGAAACCTGAGCTATAGTCCCAGAACAGACAGCAATGAGGGACAGGGTCTATCAATATATCTACCTCAGGTTAGATGCTCCCAGCGTGGACATTCTGCAGCAGTTAAACAAGTTGCTTATCAGTTCCTTTAGTGATGTGCCCGTTGTTCCCTTTGACAATCCATGTATATCTGAGCTTTGTGTAGACAGGTAACTGAGGAATAATGCAATTTCTTTTAAACAGATTCAGTTTTGCAACAGGAAGTCCCTTCAGGGGAGGTGGAAATGCCATTAAGTTATGATGAAAATGATGATATTCTTCAGAGAAAAAAAAAATATTGTACCCTTTGAACAGGCCATTTTGTGCAAATTAGCAGTGTGCACAAAGTGCTGTTTTAAATGTGAAAGTCTCTGCTCGTGTGCACATGCACATATACACACAAATGCAACTATGAGATTCATCATGTAATTTAATTCACAAGGAGATATTTACCCAGCACAGAAAGGAATATTTAACCTGGTAGGAGGGTATGATAGACTTTTGTTTTGGTGAATCATACTACTAGTTGTTCTATGCCTTTAAAAGCAAGATTTCTTTGACAATAATCATGAAGAATAGGCTGAAGGGGCTGGAAATTTCTACTAAATTGGTGTTTACATATCACGTATCTGTTGGACACCCAGAGAATGTCTTTAATTTCAGCAAAGCTGCCTGCAATAGAGATAATCTACAACGAAGTTTTTAATAGCATCTTTTTGCCTCTGGAATGGCATTATTCAGCTTTGATGGGGAGTCTGAAGAGTGCTGTGTTAGTGTATGCGTGCACATGATGCTGAACTTTTTCTGCCTGTCTTGAAAACTGTCTTAGCCAGTAATACTCTCTTTTCTTCTTTTCTTATTTCCTTTCCTATGATGCGTTACCTTTCCTTTCCACTGTTGTCCCATGTTTTCCTCCCTGTCCTCCATGCCACCCTGCCCATATTCTGGTATGCCATGTCCTCCTTCTGGTAGCTGGAAACCTTAGGCTGCAGCAGATTGTAAATCCGGTTGATCCTCTGGAGATCCTGGCAGATGTGCACTGGACACACATCCGTGAAAAAGAGGAGGAGGAAAAAATGGTGCCAACCTCAAAGTCCTCCACCTCCAGAGGTAATCTTCCCCTGTCCCACACCATCCGTTCCTAAATCATAGTTGAAGCCGCGTAGCTCTGATGCTTCTGTGCCCTTGAAGAGCAGTATACTTCAGCAGGGGCAGCTGTGATCCAAAGGAACTATTTCTGAAATTACACTTGGTTAAACCGTTTTGCTTTCCAGGTCAGTGCCCACTTAAAATGACTGCTTTCTCAGCGCTTTGGTGGTGATGACTTCCTCTGACCTGTTTGTGTGCCTGCTTTGACTGTATAGCATTCTTCCTCACTGTACACAAGATTCGGTAGTACTTGTAGTCAGCCCATGGTAACTGACGTTAGGGGTAGGTGCCAAGTGCTTTTTGTGGAAGTAAGGACTCTATGCCTCTTCTAGGGAAAGTTAAAGGGTTATGTTGCGTACATACTACAGCAAAGCTTGAACAGGGTCAGCTTCTTTATTGGGCCTGTTTCTCCACTGCTGGTTCTCAAATTGTTTAACTTCATCTGGTGTTATCGGGGAATGATGGAGTTCAAAAGGCTTGCATCTCTGACCGCTGGTTGTTTTGACTTCCTGTATTTAAGATTTGACAGTATACGTATTTTGCCAACAGTCTAGCCGTTTTATAAACACTTTCTGTCAGCCTCTACAGTCCTTGTTCTAGACTATGTTACAGTGTGTCTTAAGGTAAGTATGTCATAGGTGCCTTACCTATGCAGAACCTAAGCTTAGTGAAAGTTAACGATGCTGTCACTGGGTGGTGATCTATCGAAGTCTACAACTGTTGTGCCAGAATTGTAGGGGGTATAAGTATATTATGAGAAGGGGAGTCTTCCACAGGAAATGTTCATGAAGCCTAGGGCTTTACCTCATCCTGACATTCCAGTTAATCATATTTTCCTCATAATTCTAGATGACTTTTCTTTTGTTTATTTAAATCATGGTCTAACCTGATACACAGTTCCGATACAGGTCAAGTACTTCCCTACAAGTAAGACATAGGCTGTGTTCGACTGCCTGTAACATTCAGTATTCCTCAAGTACTTGCTTAATGTTTAAGGAACACTAAGTAAAAGAAAATGCTAACACGATTTCATAAGCTTACTGCAATTGAGGTTACTTTAGCTTCTGCTTGAGGGTCTGTGACACTATAGTTTGAGTTCTTTCTTTAAGTTTACATTTTATAATTCCTGTTTTTCCATAGCGTATTTGTACAGCTGTGCCAGCAAACTAGAGGAAAATCTGTGTTGATTGTTCCAAATTGATTTTGTCACCTTTCCAGCTTCTTTTGGGAAGCAAAGCAATATTATCTTCCCTTCCCCTCAAACTAGGCCAAGCTAGGAAAATCCTGATCAATAGATCAGCTGCTTCAATCACACTCTTAACCCACTACAGGTATGTGCAGGCATATCAGCAGTTTGTTTTTTAAAAGGATCATTGCAAATAAGCATTTTTGGACACGCTCAGAGTTTTCAATCTGAGTTCAATAGACAAATTTGTTCCTGCATGAGCCATGATAAGAGGTTTTTGGAGAGCTTATCAGAGTAGAGGTGGTGATGAGGTTTGATCTGAAAGTTTAGGACAACATGGCAGTACACAGAAGCCCCTTGTACTTTGCATTAGGTGCTCCTCCTTGTCTGCTGGCATTCAAACCCCAGCAGCTCAGCTCCATCTGTTAGTTACCTTCCTGTACAAAGTTTGAAGTGGAGCACAGCAGCAGCAACATGCTAGTCAGATGCTGCATTTTTTTCACTGTGCCACCTGTATTTCCTCTAACATAGCAGATCCTAAAGGAAGATTTGGCTCTTGTTATCTCAATTTAAACCCCAAGCCTGCAATTGGTTGTTTAACATCTCATGTGTTTTGTTCGTGTTTGCTGCTGAAAAATCTTCCTTTGTCACTCTTCTGTTTTAGACGCTTACTGATGGTCTAATTTTGATTTCTTACAATTTATTGTTTTTTAAATTCAGCATCCGACCTTCCCTCCGTACGCCATGAGGCGGTACAGGCGTGGCTGGAGACTGTCCCTGGAGGTAGTTTGGTGATGTTCTATGTATTCCAATGCACAATAACCCTGCCCGTCTTTTCTCCATGCCTTCAGCAGCTGAGCTGGTACTTTAACCCTGGACTTATGGCCCTATCGCTACTGCATGATTGGAATTGGAGGGAGGGAGGGAGGCAGAGGGAGTGTGCATGCACGCCTTGCTCAGACAGTCCGTTCTTGCATGAACTCAACGTTTGTTGTAACCCTTCTGAAGGCAGGCCAGACAGGTTATCTTTGGTGTAACAGAGGAGGAGGAACCTACCTAGCTGAGTGTTTTGATTTGCTTTGTAAACTGAAAACGGGACCAGTCGGTACTCCCCTAGCTCCTTGACTAAAAGAACATGGGGCTTTCTTGCAGTCAAAGATTCAGTGACAGTGCTGAAAGCAACTGCAGTTATGTGTAGCAACTACAAACTAGCTATCTGGTGAAGAAAACAAGACAGAAGATTAAGGCTGAAGCTGGGATCTTTGGGAATAGTGGTGGCTGTTGTCTCTCCTTTGACTTGGGGATACCCATACTTAAGAAAGGCTCAGGAAAGCTGAAGGATGGTAGAGCTCAGTTGCTTTTGTTGTGTGTTTCTCAAAGCTCTATTACAAAACCAGTGATTCTGGCATCAGGGTAAGGGAGCAAACCTGTGTAAAGCAGTGAAAGTCAGGAGTAGTTTGTGGATACGTAGTTGATCTACAGCTAAGCTGCTCTGCCAGATGAGGATAGCTAGCTCACCTATAAAACCTTGCTTCTGTTGCTGCTTTGGCGAGGCAGCAGTGGTTTACACGATGGCTGCACTTGGTGCAGTCTGCTCCTGGCTGCTAGCTGATACGAGCAAAATGCCGATCCCAGTTTCTGTCTACCGTAGTGCGTAGCTTCTCAGTTACCATGTGACAGCTTTTGGCCTCTTGCTCCTTATCCTAATTATCCTAACTGCGTATACGTATATGCACAGTATATGTATAATGTAACCAACCACCTGCAAGCTCTCCACGTTCCTCAAAATGGGATCCCCTTTGCACTGAGTTGTTACTCATCTATGCACCTGTAATCTTCTGTTGAGGTTTGTATTCCAAACTGTTTGAGTTGATTTTTCTCTTCTTTTCCCAACACTCCCTGTGTGCGTCATGTCACCTTATGGTTTCTGGATCTGAAGACACCTGTGTACATATGAGTATCAGATATTCCTAACGTCAGGGTTACGTTTTTGCAGATTTTAATTAAGATTGTTCACATTTGTGAAAAAAATATCCTGTGACATTATTATTTCCAAAGCAACATAGGTTAGTGCGTACTTAACCAACCAGCAGACCAGGGCACAGTTTGTTTTGTTCAGTACATTTGTATATGCCCAAGGAAAGTTTAGTCTTTGCTGCATGACTCAGTCTTCTACACTCTAGCTATGTAAGGTTTTGCATTTTATAAGCCTCAGACGTAAGGCAATATGCCAGTGCTTTATCACATGTATGTGGAACTGCCTTTTCACAGTAGTTGACAGAAAACAAATTAACCCTTATGTTTGTCTGTCTTAATGCTACAGGGGGGAAAAGCACGGAAAAATAAATTCTTAGCTTCAAGGAAGAAGACAAACTGTCCTCGGAAGGGTGCTTTGAAATAAGCAAAAACCTGTGTTAGATAAAGAAGAGAGGCTGTAAGACCTCAGTTTTAGGGAGGGCTGGTTTATTTTTAAGGTTGTCATAATTAGTAATGGTAGCATATAAAAGGTTCCAAATGCCACATCTTCACTAGTAAATAAAAAGATCAGTGCCAGCTCTCTGACTCTGAAGAAAGTTGGCAGAGCATGATTCACTTTCATGTGGCTAAACTTCGTTGTCGTCCAGAATTGGGGGACCTCAGACGGGCTCATTTTGGATGCAGCCTCCAGCCCTACCATGGGGAACTAACTGCCAGGAGTCCTCTAGAAATGACAGCATGACACTGTATGCTTTCAGGTCTAGAGGCTTGCAAGGCTTAGTTTACTGGTAAATGGGTGACCAAGAAGGTTGTCATCATTACAAGACTGAATGCTATGTGTATAGTTAGCAAACATTGTGGATAGTAATACATGCTGACTGCATATGCATTTGCAATAGGTGGAGATACAATAGTTATATGTCTGTGGTTGCTGTACCGGTATTGATGCTAAGTTGCTGCACAAATACAGAAATGTAGTTGATTGATTCTACTGTGGGGGAAAAAAAAAAAAAAGGAAGTGCTTTTTTGTATTTAAATTATGTTTGAAATTATAACATTCTGTGAGAATGTGTAATGAAAAAAAATCTAGTGAATCATCTCTATCATTAGAGATGACTCAGCATTTCTTAGTTGTTTTTAAATTATTTTTATTTAAGTATCGCTTACTAATGAAATTTAGTTTTCTTTTTTCCCCTGTAATTAAATCCTGTCATGAGTACTAACATCAAATGCCCTTTTCAGGGTTATAAATTCAAGAATATTATCTTTTTTTTTTTTTTGGACCCAGCAAATCACATTGATTTATAACAGAAAAGGAGAATTTTAAATCTCTTTATTTCCTTAAAAATATCTATTGATTTTTGAGTTAATATACAGCATATTAAGTCTCTTAGATCCTTTTACCAAAGAGTGCTGTAGCTGCACAGCTTTAAACAGTTTCCAAATGTAATAATGATCAATCCTAGAGCAAGACTGATTGTCTCTGATTTACACCCTCAAAAGCTTATTTCAATTTCTAGATGAACGGTTGTGATACATTGTGATATTTCAGTCTTCACCTAATACACACATGCGATAAAGTGATGGTAACTCTTCTGCTCTAGAAATGAAAAAAAAATGCTAGAAATACCATAAACTGTTCTGTTTTGATGGCCACCCAGTGCCTTTCTTGTTGAATTTTACACAAGGCCAGCTCCTCAGAAAAGTCCTGTCTGCTTCCAATGCTAAAAATTCTTAGAGAATCCCAGGGGGCAGGCTCTCCTTGATTTCTGGGAGTCTTGAAAGTATCATTTCACAGTATACATGCTTCCAGCTGACAGACTTCAGAATTTCTTGTTTTGGCAGTAATCAATAAATATATCCACTATGAATAATCAGTGCAATTTAGAGTATACCCTTTTCACTGTATAGATTTTTTTTCTTTTCTCTCAATACTTGAATATATTCTAGCTCCATGTGAGGATAATGATGTGGAGGATGAGCTGGGCACAGAGCCTGCAGACACAGAAGGGCAGGCGGGTGAAGAGGGAGACACGGGTGCAGAGCTGGATGACGGTAGGGTACCACTGTATATTGTCTGAACCTGTTATGTGAATAGAATTGTATTGGTAGAATGTACTTCGTATGAGAGTGCTTAAGCGTAATCACATTTTTAGTGATGTAGAAGTTTCTTCCAAATAGTTGAGAGGGACCTGTAAGTGAAGGACAAAAAGAAACAGAAGAATCTCTGTGCCATGGGTTGTAAAATAAATTTATTGCATCCTTTCACCATCTTCTGTTTAGAGGGCTCAGTCTTGTGTCCATATTCAGTAATTAATCGTGCTGAATAACAGAAATAGAAGTAAATTTGTGAAAAGGTCATAGTATTGTGCCAAGTATCTTCCCCTGCTAGTGCAGAAAGAACTTCATATGCCAGAAAACATTTGAAAAATTTCCAGAAAATTAAGAAGCTATGACATCAACTACCTATTTAGTACTTTTGATTAATGATCCATCATTTACTGCTTAAATGACTCTAAGACATGCAGAAAGGAAGTGAAACATTATCCTGAACACCTGTTCAGGATATGAAAGTGATTAGCACCATATGAACAGAAAGAAAAGATTATGAAAGATTTTGAAAATTATAAACACGTCTTGATGGATTTGTATCCAAGATCTCTTGTTTTTCTCCCCTCCTCCACCCAATCTGTGTAATTAATGGTCAGATGACATCCCATCTGATGCAGAAGCCGAGTTCCGCTTACATCAAGGTGACACAGAACAGCCAGGACTAAAAGTCTCTGAAGACGAAGAAGATGAAGAAGGAGCAGAAGGTACTTCTTGCAGTGTGACAGAAGGTAATAGCTTTCCCAGCGGTGTTGGAATGATTATAATTGCATTCTGGATGGTCTATACAGTTATTTGATTATTTAAGAGAAGACAGTCTGTTAGATTTAAACCATCTCACTACTCTCAGAGGCAAGGCATGTGCTTGCATTAACATTTTGTAAAGAATGTTCCAAGGCCATTGATTACAGTTTCCTAATATGTGAGAGCCCATCTAATTGTTTGTTGTTGTAGAAGTTTTTACATAACACTTTGTTCTGTTTTGGACATTTACAAAGTTTTGACTAGGTTCCAGATGTCCAATCTAGAATTTGCAAGAAGCTGAGGACTTTGTCATTTCTAGCTGTGTGTAATGTTAAAAATTTAGAATATTAGCAGTCTTGTTTTGTTAAACATATTTTTGTTTCCTGTAGATCCATGCAAGCCACCCATCCCTATCCAGTCAGCTAGTGACAATGTTCTTCCTCTGTCTCCAGCTGATAGTCCCAAAGCAAAACAAGCAGAGGTAAGAAAGAGAATCTTTCAAATTTTCTATTTAATACCTGAAGTTCAATAGAACAGTTGGATAAACTATTGAGAAATGACAGCAGTGTTCTTTTCTGCTTTCCTGTCTCTGTAACTGATGCTGACCTTCTTGAAATCTGACTTTATTTAGACTTAAAAAACAATGTACTATCTTTCTTTCCTACTTTCAGAGTGTGGTGGCTCTATTACAGTCACACAAGTTCCCATCACAAAATCACAAAAGAGTTACAGGATTTTTTCATTTCAATGCACAGTTATCAAGATATATATATATATATATATATATAATGCATGAAGGGAGTCATAAGGTGTTTCCTGTTTATCCTGGTTTTACTATCCTTTCTGAACCAAAATCAGATTCTGTACAGCTGCAATTCAAAATTATAGTTGTATTACTTACCTAGTAGCAACCAAGGCAGTGCTTATTTATTCTAGAGTAACAACATATTTCAGCTCAAGAAAGCTAAGTTGTTTACTGAGGTAGTGTCAGCACGCAAGCTTACTGTAGTGATTCCAGCTAATAGGATGTAAGAACAGAACTACATGACCCTTGAGATGTTTGTTTCAAATATTTCCTTTAGTGTTTTGTTTTTGTTTTTTTAAGGAATTGCTAAGTGATTAGACTTTCCTTTCATTAGATTTTTCTTATCGAGTTTTGTTATACACCAGTTTACTTGTACAATGGACACATTATAGGATAAGGCCAGTTTACTGACAGCAATTGTTGACAACGTTCTCTTTCTATTAAAATTGAGGGTGGTTTTTTTTGAAGGCCATCTAATGATTCTGTTAGACAAAGTTACTCTTTATATCAGGACAGTGCTTAAATGCAGTACTTAAGACTTGGGTGTTTAATGTGATGTACAAGCACACAGAGAGATTTGTGCTCTATTGATCATGTGTCAGTTAAACCAAACTTTTTGCATTCAAAAGAATGCTGGTGTGAAAGATGTCATTGGAAAGATAATGCCTGAACTCAGTAAGAGGAGTCCTGTGCCAAAGACAGAGATATTAAAACAGAATTGTGCTACTGAGTAATGTAGCCGTCTCCATATAGGAGGTAAAAGACAAGACTTTCCAGATCATTAAAGGTCAAGGGAATTACAGCCTAATTTGCTCTTAAAAGAGAAAGCACCACTTGCTTTAAGACAACATTCCAGCAGATGCTAGCCAACAGGAAGTGCTGTGTTAATATGAGCTTGAGAGACTTGAATTAAATTATCTGAGGTGCGGGACCACCACAGAGTTGGATATTGAAAGGGAGAGCAGGAAAAGATAGAAATGGATTTCTGGAATTTAGTTCAGTTTTGCTTCCAAAAATTAGACTTGCTTTGTTGTCATGTACAAAAGACTGTTTATACAATGGGACAGAAAAACAATCCATTCCTGATCCTAAGTGACATTCTATGCCTGGGATTGAGATGTCATAGGTGTTTGGCTTTTTTTTGGTATTTTGATACTTGTGTGGTGTAGCAGCAAAAAAGGGAACAGCATTCTAACATGCCCAGTGACTATTACTATTTCTTTTTTTTTGTATTTTGTAGAATGTAACAGATCCTCTGGCTGCAGTATCTTGTGCAATAAAATCTCCAGAGGCACGCTTCTTTCCTGAGCCTTTCCTTCTTGAGGAAGGACCAAAAGATGAAATTCCCAAAGACAGGAAAGCTAAAAGCCCTTTGGTGCCACTCTCTCCAGTGTTATCACAGCCAGCTGCATCATCAGAAACCATGGCACCTACATCTCCAGCAGAATCTCAGCCAGCAGCACCAACACAGGCTTCATCCCCAACATCTTCTCAAACGCCTATCTGTTCCCAGCCTTTGCCTTCTTCTGAAACCTCTATTCCATCCCCAGCGGAACCTCCAGTATGTTTCCAGCCTGTCCCAGCCTTAACATCTACTCCTCTAGCCAAACTGGTTCTTAGGAGTCAGGATAGTGAAGTGGAAAAACTGGGGAGCCCTACTACTGCAGAAGAAGCTCTGAAACGTAGTAACCTCGTGGAAGAGTTCTGGATGAAGAGTGCTGAAATCCGGAGAAGTTTAGGGCTCACCCCAGTAGACAGAAACAAACGCTCAGAGTCAAACTTTACTGTACCTGCCCTTGAGACAACTCCCCTGAAGGCTTTTAATAGCGAGAGTGTTTCAGGGGATGAAAGGACGCATTTTGTGAAGCCCCAGCCTGCCCCAAGAAGGCAGGGACTGTCCAAGTTAGAAAACGAGCAGATTTCTCTGCTCACTCCAAAATCTCCATCAGAAAAAGAACTGAGGAGTTCCAATGAAGTAAAGAGAGATGTATCCAGCAGTTCAGGACTTGGCCTCCAGGAGAGCTCATCTAACATGAGAACTTTGGCTAGCCAGAGCTTCAACACTTCCGACTCTACCATGCTTACTCCTCCATCAAGTCCACCACCACCACCTCCTCAAAATGAAGAACCTGCCACTTTGCGTAGAAAGAGGCATCAAGCAGTTTGGCAGAATGAGGCTGAATCCAAGTCACCTCCAACACCAGCATCAACGCCTCCTGTGGCCCCACGCCATGAGCCAACCTCTGCTGTCAAAGAGTCAACCCAGGCCAAAAAAGATGATGTGAGGAAGTCTTTTGCAGAGAGTGTGGATGAGATTCCATTTGCTGATGATGTAGAGGACACATATGACGACAGGACAGAAGACACAAGCCTTCACGAGAAGTTCTTTACCCCTCCAACAAGTAGGCCAAGGCCAGAGAAACCACTTGTTTTGCCACTGGTCAGAGAAAATGGTGGTCTGCCCTCGTTGGAAGGAGGGGTTAACCAAAAGAAGAGAGCATTGCCTGAAATATCTGCAGAGGCCAAGGAGCTTGCTGAAGAAAGAATGAGAGCCAGAGAGAAGTCTGTCAAGAGCCAAGCACTACGTGATGCCATGGCTAAACAGTTATGTAAGATGAAAGATATGGAGATGGCTGCAGCTGCTGCTGGGGCCACAAGGTCACGAAAGGCATCTTCTATGCCTTTGAAGACCAAAGAATTGTTTTATGACTCTCCAAAACATTTGGCCTTGAAAATGGCAGAGGGGTCCATGCTCAAGCATGATGCTGCTAGTGAGAAGTTCTCCACTCCTGCTGCTGACATGGCTGGACCTGAAGGTTCTGTCACCTCTTCAGAGGGCTCCAGTGGGAAGAGTAAGAAGAGAACTTCTATTTTCTCCCCTCGTAAGAACAAAAAGGAGAAGAAATCCAAAAATGACAGCAGGCTTTCTGACAAATCTAGTGGTGGGACAGAGGAAACAACAAAATCTAGGTCTTTATGGAAGTCTGTTTTCTCTGGGTATAAGAAAGACAAGAAGAAAAAAGCTGATGACAAATCCTGCCCAAGTACTCCCTCAAGTAGTGCTACTGTGGATTCTGGCAAGCACAAAGCTTCTCCATTGGTTACAGCTGCAGGTATAATAGATATGTGATACAGCTGGGTATCCTTGAAAGAATTTGGCTGTGTGATATTGTGCTGAATGACACTGATCCTCACTGTCAAATGAGAGAATTGGAATAAGTAAAGCAGCTAGAATTGTATGTTTTTGTGTATTTACAGAATTAGTTGATATGCCAATGGAAAAAAAAGGATCCTTAAGTGGAAGCTTCACTCTACATATGCACAAGGCATGTCCATCTTCTGCCTTCAGATGATATGAAAAATAGGCACCATTTGCTGGAGTCAGTTAGTTGTGACATTTCATCTCTGTTTTAAATCTGATTCTCAACTTTTCCATGGGTGGTCTGTTTATTTCAACCTGGTTCTGTGGATTCTGAAGGCTGCAGAGACGCAGTCACTCCTGTGTTCTCAGTGATCTGACAACTGTCTGCTGATCTCAATGTGGGGATTCTGTGGTCTCATGTATGTCTCATGCCATCAGGTGTAGGCAGGGATGTTTAACGGCTACATGTGATACATTAAATAATCTAGCCATAAACATAATAAAACGAAAACATTACATTTCTCCAACCATGTGAAAATAGCCAGAATAGTGCCTGCTGCTGTCATCCCAATAGTGCATCTTTCATAAGAGCATTGATACAGCAGAAAAGGAGAATTGTGGCCATGACTTTTCAGCACTGTTTGCAGAAAGTGATGCATACGTAGAATGAAGCTTCTAACTAATATCGATCGTTTTGTGGAGCAGTGCTTTTCTGACAACTGTGTAATCCCAGGCAAAGCAGCTGAGACTGCTTACGACTGTATTTTTGTAGTTGAGTCAAACAGCTTACCGAATTCTGAAATGTTTATGGGGAGAAATGCATTGTTGTAGTGTCACTGTTTTTCTAACTTCCCCTTTTTATTCCTGGCTTCTCAGATTTGCAGCTCCGTCGGCACCTGAGTTTTTCGGAGGACTCTGACCTCTCCAGTGACGATGTTCTGGAACGCTCCTCCCAGAAATCCAAGCGAGAGGTAGGCGGGGGGAGAATGCATTTTAGAGGGATCCTGTAATCATGTAGATCAGAGGCTCAGAACCATGGCAGAAAGATGTGTGATTAATTTTGACATCCTTACTTTTTCTTTTGTGGAGCAGGCTTTCCTGGAAGCTGACTGGCTGTTCTATCCCAAATAAGTTGGTTTCTCTTGTTTTCACAATTACAAGCTACTCCCTACTGTTATTGTATGAAGGATGTGCTGTCTCACTGTGACATTACTTTACAACTGAGTATCACAGTCTGAATCGTGAATTTTGTCCCTGTTATGAGCATTCCAATAACATATGGAAAACAAAAATAACTAGCTGCAATGTTATTGCAAAAAAGTAACGAGATAGTCCTCGCTTGTTGTAAGGGTCCAATTTTAGAACATTGTTTTACCAGCCTCTTTGATAGATTGATGTGGTAGAATTCCAAGCAAACTGTAGGCAGAAATACACTTGTTCATGCCTCAAGAGCACAGTCAAGACAGGTTGTCAACCAAAAGGTCAGCTGTAGGTTGCAGTTTGCAACTCATGCAGGTTGCTATATATTTCCTGGGAGAAGAGAATGTGTATGGTGTAAATTAGTACCTTCTCTTCTTAGAGGACAAGTCACTTGTCTCTCCTGCTTTGACCCTGTTTCATTTGAGGATTTCTTGGTAGTTCCTGAGTGTTTCCATATGTCTGTTTTGAAGATAACAAATGTGAAGATGAAATATGTAGTGATTCCTTATGAAATCCCAGTATACAGTAATTGCTCTTAGCCTGGTGTCTTCATTCCAGTGTGGTCTGTTGTGAACTCTGCTTCTTCTGAGGAAGTTTTTTCTTATTTCTGAGTGACCTTCCCTAGCTAGTGCAATGATGTGATGGCATAAGATATATCAACAGCTTTCTAGCCAAAATAGTTTCACTTTAAGTGGTGCTTTAAGGAAGTTATTGAAGAGAACAGAGGAGACACCAGTACATCCTCATAAAAGCCCAGAGAGAAAAACACATTTTTGCAACATGGAAAAAATATGGTGAGAGTCAAGTGCCAAAATTAGATGCTTTTAAGTTATTTCATTTTTAGAATGGCATTATTCCACTACTGTTAGAAAATGTAAGGATCTGCTCTACTTCCGTTATTATTAGCTTCTAAGCTCTGCTAGGCAGACTTTGCAAGGTTTAGAGGAATAAGTTCAGATTTCATTGGCACCACAGAATGCTGAGGCTTAAGAATGAAAAACTGGTTCTTCCTATCCTTTCCTGGTGGTGCCTGGCCACCTGTTAAAAATCATAGGAAGAAGAGATTATCTCAGAGGGTAGTGTCACAGACACAGTGATCTGTACCTCCTGGCTCAAACCTTTCATGCAGTGTTACAGAAATCAGTCTCAAATAGCAGAATCTTGTTGATACTTGTCTCAGATGGCAAAGGTATTGGAAGTACTGCAAATAGAAATGTCATAGGAAAGGCTTTCTATGTACATATAGTGGAATGAATTAGTAAAACTAACATATTTAAGACTGGCATAAGAAATTGATGAAATAAGAAGGAATTTTCTGTATTTACTTACCTCCCTTTCAGTCTCTCTTTCTCTCTCTCTCTAGATGATCTGAGAGGAAGATTATTTTGTTTTATTTGATTCCCTTTTTTCTCTCCCCCTTTCATTCCTCCTTGCATGCCCTCAAGGTGTTTCATGAGAAATTCTGCATTTTCCAAGAGATGCAGAAGAATGAGGTACCCGTGGCTAGCAAAGAACAGAAGTGCAATACAGGGGGTTCAGATAAGAGTTACAGAGCTACTGTTCTGCCTTCTATGTTCCTTCAGGAGGAAGCAGGGCTTCAGTAAGGCACATACCTGTTTTCAGACTTGGGTATGCCGTGATGATGCCTTGGGTATTGCCTGTTTTGTTTTTTTTTCTGTGCTGAGCTACTTTCATTTAAAATGGCTTTTGCAGAAAAAGATACTGTCACTAGGCTTTGTGGGGATAGCTGTCAGATAGCGAGAATTGTAATACTCAAAATATCTTACCACGTTTGCCAAGGATATGGCAGTAGCATCTCATTTCCTCCTCTTTGCTGTTGCTGAACTTCTGTGAAGCACTTTCTGTGCTCAGCATCTGCCTGTTTTCTGAAGGAATAGTTTTTCAGTATAAATTTATTTAGAGAGAATAAATATGAGAACTCCACTTACATAATTTTACTGCATCCTGTCCAAGGATGTGTAACATACATGCAAACACTGGAATGTGTTGCTGTCAGAAGAAAAGTAACTGAACTTTGGGACTGACAAAAGTGTGTCTGTACAGATTTGGGGTGGGAATGTTATGTCTTCTAAGTTACAAACTACCTGCTACTTATTGTGGGTAAAACTCTTCTTCTTCTGTGGAGCATAACTTTTATGTGAACCCCTCCACTAAATGGAAATGTCGCTTGTGCTGCTTTTTCAGTAATTATAGCGAGCTTGCTTCCCAGACAGCTTGCTCTGTTTAGCCTGTTCTTTGTGATCAGCAGTGAATTACTTCAGTGCTGTTTAGTGTAGCGTCTTTCAAGAGAAGTATCCTGTAATGAATTCCTAACGTGAATGTCCTGTGGGTTCCTTGTGTATAGGTGTGTGTCACTGTGCGTGTGTTTGTCATTGTTCCTGTGCAGTTGTGATACTGTGATCAGACGTGTTTTACTACCACAGGTAGTTTGTTTTTTAATGGTGTTTACAGATGTGCTTAAATTGTTCTGTGGCTTTTCATTTGTGACTGTTTTTAGTTAATTGAATGTGAAAATGCAAAATGCTGGCTGTTTGCCCAGAATGGCACAATGCCCTCTGTACTTCATGGCTCAAGGGAAATTCACCTCTCTCACAGACCTTAGGTAGTTTACTTGTCTTATTTTCCAGAACAATGTAACTTAGAATGTTCTTGGGTAGAGAAGGTAGTAGTCTTCTCCTCTCCTCCTCTCCTCATGAACATCTCATGTTTTCTCTCTATTTTCCCCTCCTTTTTTCTTTTATTCTCCTAATTTTAGCTCCTCAGGCTCTCTGGAGGTCCTCTTTTTAGACAGTGAGATTCCCCTAATGTAGGACATATAACCCACTCTGAGCCCATTTGGTTTTTCTCCAGTCAGAAAGCAATGGGAAAAATTATTTCTATGAAGTAGAGATTATTTAAAACCATGAAATAAACACAACTTCCAGAAGAGGTTGTAAAAAAGTCTGAAATGGAAAGTTGCATGACAGAGTATCATGTGATTGAGCATGAACATCCCCCAGCAAACAAGCCATTATTCCAGATCATAAGCTGAAACTTTGTATGTATATGTGTGCTTACTTTCTCAGCGGACATTAAATCCATAGGTGGATAAAGGCCAAAGAAGTCCTCTAGAATAAAGTATTTTCAGGTTGACTGCATCTTAAAAGAAGCTGCCAAAGCTAATTACCTTTGGGAGGAGTGCTAGAAACTTGATTTTGTGGACAGAAGTTCCATTGTGCTTAACCAGTCTGGGCCACGTTCAGCATTTGCACAATTCTACATTGCATTTAAAAACAGCTTTGTCTTTTTTTTTTTTTTTAACTATGCATCTGTTTTCAATGTTGAACTGATTTTGCTTCATTTTGTATGTTTTTTATTTTTATTTTTTTCCTTTACCATTCCCCCTTTAAAGTCGATTTATGTACCACACGCCTTGGCATTCAAGAGATCATATTCGTCAAAGGTAGTGTCTCCATTCCCACTAGTTGGCCATTGTTGCATGTATGTCCCTATATTAACCCATCGAATCCATAGCTACCCGTCACATGTACACTAACATCACAAACATTGACTGTGCATGCGTGAGATGTTAGCAGACATGGGCAGACAAATCTTTGTAGAGGTTATCTACCAAAAATGCATTGAGCTCCAGATTGTCTGACTTATTAGAATGCATGCAATTACCAGTGCACAGCAGTGCAGCACTGTACAGATTGATGTGGGTGATCTTTGAGCTTCAGAACAAATTGGGTTTCTAGGCAGTTAAAGATGAATGTGTTTTGTTTTGTTTTTAATACTTAGAACATGAGTTTAAGTGAATTTTCATGCTTTCCTTCAAAATTGTCCTTCAAAATTCTTGGGTTTACTGAAATCTCAGTGAAATTTTGTATCAAGCTAAAATAAAGATAGGAATTACATTTCTATTTCAGGAATGCTGCTGCTGTCTGAAATTATCATCCTGTCTTCACAGTCATACCAGTATTAAGGGGTGTGACCTGTGTGACTTTTCCTTCTGATTTGGATATCATTGTGGATCTTGAATTAAAAAAGAGAAAGCAAAGGTTTAACTTCTTGGAGCTCTAACAATAGTGCTTGCTAATCACCTCTCTTAGGAATTTTTAGTAGAGACATGGTCCTGTGTTATAAACCTCCACTCAGTGAGAACAGTAAAACAGAGATAGAGTGATCAGTGTGGTAGTGCAATAACTAGATAAAGGAAATTTCAGGGGTGGTCTGTCTTAACGTTTTGTCCTTAAACTTGGCTATCAGTGGAGATATCACCAGAAGTGGAAGACATCTGCGTCCAGCTGTCCCATAAAGACCACACATGTAGGTTGGAAGAGAAGAGAGTTCTTCTCTTCACTGTAATTTGTTTAATGCAATTATGAAGTTCCTTGGATGCTCTTGAAATCTATAAAAGGAAGCCCACCTTAGATTACAACATAACAAGCTAATTACCTGAAAAGGTACTAAACTCCATTTCAGTGACGTTAAAAATTTAGATTTATATATTTTTAAACTAGTTTTCTTGGGAGAAAAGAAGAGGAAGAAATACCTTTCTATCTCTGTAAATGCAGGATTTCTCCTATTGAATGGCTTCTGGTGTTGTAATATTCCAGTTTTAGTTAAGAGATTGTTTGCTCTGTTTTATACCAGGCAGTTTTGTGGCATGGTTCTTGAGATGAGATTTCTCCTCTCACACCAGAACATCATTCTGCTTTAAAATGTATTTTTGCCTTCTTGATTCAGAGAAGAATTGCACCAATTTACCCAGGCAGTCAGTACCACCTATATCAGCATAACTCTCAACTACAGATGTTCTTGCTCCAGAATAAAATATTTTATATGGGAAGAGTGAAATACCTATGTAGCTACAATAGTCATATATTTATTTCTTAGCTTATACTGCTGTAACTGTTCACGTAGACATGCCTTTACCCTCTTCTAAAATGAAATCAAGGTGACTCACTTATATGGTAGTCTTACTGATTTAACTAAGTTCATTAGTCTAAATCTATTGAGAAATAGATTAAAAATGTATTTGATCTTAGTGGAGAGGTTCCATGTAGCAATGGTAGACAGAAATGGGACATTATAGAAAATCACAGCTTTGCAGTTGGCTTATATGCTTCTTCACTCCTGATTTGACCCTGAAATTTTTGCTCACTGCACTGTGAACACCTTTGCCTACAGAAGCTTGATTTTTGTCACAGTCATGGCAAAGACAGAACACCTCCCTTCTGCGATTTTGGAAGAGAAAATGGTTTTCCCTCCCCCCATACCTCTGGGCATGGAAATAAAATCTGTTTTTTCTTCCTTAAGAGAGCCTACACAGAAGAAGAACTGAATGCTAAGCTGACTCGGCGAGTACAGAAGGCTGCTCGTAGACAAGCCAAGCAAGAAGAGCTAAAGAGGTTACATAGAGCTCAGGTAGTGTCTCAGTCTTCTTGTCATGGCAGGAAATTAACTCCCTATGAGAGCACCGTGATCCTGACATTCCTCTGAATGTATCAGAAGAGGAACCAGAGCCAGAACTTTCCTCTGTTTCTATGATTGCCTATACTCCTACTCTGTCTATCAAATGTGATACCATGCCCAGACATGGGAAGAATTACTGAAACTTGCCATAATAGTTTTGCAGCGAAAAAAATGACAAATAATGACCATAGCACCTTGCTACCAGGAGATAAGTGTGGTACCATTCACTGAATCAAATAGTGGTAGCAGGATAATACCTGATGAATCTGCACCAATGATTGCTTTACTAAATTATGCCAGTGGGTGCAGTGTTACTAAATTAACCTTCAATCACTAGAGAATCTGCTGGCACTGTCTGTAGGAGATGGAATTTGTTTGAAACTCAAGGTAGGGGGTCAGCTGACTAAATGGCAACACCTTTCACTGTATTGTTTAGGAACAGGATTCTAGTTGTAACAGATAAGTGAGTATGCAGGTATCTGTAAAACGAAATGTTAGGATGCAGGGCGTGAGGGTCCTCACTGGAGGGGACTGTGATGCTAGCTTTCAAAGCAGTGTCTTGTTGAATGCCAAATACGTGTTTTTCAAAAGGCTGATTTGACTGAAATTACTTAGTGCTAGATAAGTACTGCTGACAGACCAGAATCACTGTTGGTGAGGTTCTACTCCCTTCTTTTCTGAACAGATCATCCAGCGGCAACTTGAACAAGTAGAAGAGAAGCAGAGACAACTGGAGGAGAGAGGGGTTGCTGTGGAGAAGGCCCTTCGGGGAGAAGCAGGTATCCAGCAGAGCTTGGTTTGCTTTTTAATCGAATGCTTGTGCAGTAGTCCATAGCTGCTTGGATTTTAGAGGTAATTGGACCATTATAGCCTAGAATTAGAGTCCAATGTGAATCTATTCTCCCTTTTCTTCCGTCTTTCTGAGGCCATGTTGTTCTCACATTTCTTCTAATCTTGAGGCTTACTTAATGGCAGAGACTTAGTTCACTTGTCTTGCCTGAGGCTCAGGAGCTAATCCTCCAATTATTAGTAGTGGATTTCTATTTCTGCGTATTACTGGATATTACAGCTAGAAAACTGCAGAGGTTTCCTAGCTGCAATTCACTTAAAGCTGTCACAGTAGGAGAACCCTGTTTGTACATTCAGAAAGTAATTGCAAAATTGTGTGTGCTTTCTCTATTGTGTTGGATTATCAAGGCAGTGTCCTTACAAGGGACCATCACAGAACATCTTCCTCACTGCACAGCCCAGCACACTGACAACTTTTGACAAAGTTGTGCAGAGCAGAAATGCAAACATGTACTGAAAGGTATCCATGTCAAGCTGTTAAAGGAATGCTATGTGTATTTGCAATTATACTGAATGAGTTTCACCTGATCTGGCAAAACATGAGTGGAGGAGTACTTGGTTGAGGTAATGCTGATAGTAGTATAATAATCTGGAAAAAAAATAATCCTTACTTTCACGGAGTCAAATATCCAACAGGCAAATGCAGTATGCATATATCTGACAAGACCAGGATTATGTACCTGATTACAAGGATCAGAAATCAGAAATGGTAAGAGTGGAGCAGGTACTGGAAAAATGATTTGTCTTGTTGCTTGGATTGAAGAGTGCCCCCTATGCCTGTGAAGATGGTACTAGATTAAGCAGTGAAGGATCACCGGAGAAAATGTCTGTTGAGACGTCCCACTGATTACTACTTCGCCAAGTTTGTTTGTGCTTGGTGCTCCATAAAGGCATGCCAAAGCAGCAGGTCTGAATGGTTACCAAAGCAATTAAGTTCTACATGTGTGCACAACTATCTTGATGACTTCAGTGGTTTTGTGGTTCTTACTGGCTTTTTAATTTGTGGGTTCAAAAAATAACCTTCTGCAGCAACTCCTTCCTTCTCTGTGGTGGTGCCTCCTTCCTTATCCTGTGTATTTCTGTGTAGCCCCACTCTGATGGCTGGCCTGCCAGTTACTGCACTTACTAACACCACTGCTTATTTCTAATCCTTCATTTCACTTTTCTTCTTTTCATCTGGAACTCAATCTTGATTAGTCAGCTGCTAAATGACCTTCATGTAAGACATGTCAGTACAAGTAGGAAATCTTAGCAGCTGAGAGAACATTCTTCACCGTAATCTAAAAAAGTCCAGAAAGGGCAAAATATGACCAAGAGTAAGAGTTGGTATGTTGTACGGAAGGCTGCAGACTTAAACCCTTGTTTAACATCTCACTCCCAGCTCTCCCAAAATGAAGCAGTCTTAGATGAGCTTGTATATTTGTGAATTTCCTAGTAGAATTATTAAATTGTAGGTCACATTGCAAAATGAATCTCTCTCCTTCAGGAAGGAAGCCCATAGGGTATGTTTTGCTTCTAGTTACAGAAGCTTAACTTCATCATAAAGAATTCACAAGCTCCAACTCTTGCAGTTATTTCCAGGGATTAACAAGAAACACATTCTGTTGGGGAGGAAAAAAAAAAAAAAAAAAAAGCATGTCATAACCTATGTTGACTGAAACATAAGAATAAAAATGAACACCATTCTTTATCTCTCTAGCTAATCTTGCACAGACATTTTACATATGTTTGCAATAAAATAACCAAATTTCTTCTTAGTTTCTAGTCTGTGACATCACATTCCATAAGTACAATTAATTTCTGCCTCCAATATCCATTAATTGTTCAGGAGGGCATCATAATTTTCTTTTCATCTGCATTGTCTTAAGATACTCAGCTAACAGTGGCCACTGCATTCAGCAGGGCCCTTCTGTGAAGGTGTGGGGTAATGCTCTTGTCCCTGATCAATTCTTCCCTAATTAAACTGTATAAACAAAATCTAAAACATGGAAGGGCAGTGTTTTTTTTTTTTTTATAAATAAATATATATGCACACACATATATTCCTTTTAATATGCTTGTACAAGGGAAAGAAAGAGGGGAGGGTGGGAGGTGTGTGCCCCACGCACATTCTCTGTCCAGGTAAATGGAGAAGGATTGCAATGCAGGATCAAAGTAACAGCTGTCCCATAGAGACCAACCAGTATTAACTGTTCTTGGAGATAATATTGGGCTCTGTAATGATCAGGTTATTTGGCTTCCCTCCCTGTAGGGAAAGAACCAATCTTATGCATTTAAATATGAAGTTTCTTGCAGTATTAGTAGTAGTTTCTTACTACTAGGTATTTGAAATTCCTGACAGAAGAAACATGATTTTGTAATGATTCTTTTCTTTTTCTATTGTAGAAACAGATAGACAAGGCCATCTGAACAACTTTTCAAAGTCATTTATCATCTTTTATCAAGTTGACTGTTAGTCATCTTTTCTCTCAGTAAAGCATTTCAGTTCTTTATTTAGAAGTCTTCCATCAACTTCAGTTTTTCATATCTCTGACCTCTGGACCTTTTCCCTTTTTACAAAAATATATCTTTCAGTTGGACTGGTAAGAACAAAAAAAGTACTGTGGGTAAGAATTTATTTACTTTTTTTTTCCCCTTCTATTTTCCATCCATTTTGTTTCAACCTTAGTATGTGTTGGCCAAGTGGCTTATACTGAGCAGATAGTCAAATTCTTCACAGCAATGCTTTGTGAGACTATAGTTAATTTGGATCCTAGCAATAGTTACAAATAGCTCAGTACTCTTTCCAGGAATGTCAGTCCTTATCTGATAGCTTTCAAGCTGGAATATGATGATACTAGTTGTTTAACTAGTCACACTCAGAAACATTTTAGAGTTCATTTCTGACTTTAATTTTGACAAAATAATCGCACCTTCCTCTATAACTTCTTTTCTTTTTTAAATTGGCTCAGCCTCAGAGAAGGTGCAGTTGGCCTTCTATTCTTCAAAGAGCTGAATGCTCAATCTAACATTTAGTTTCTGATTCAGAAAATAGTCTCACACACTATGATTACTTAATTGCCTTAGTATGTTGTCTGTTAATGTCTTTGAAGATCTCACCCTTTGGCAGTTGCATTTATAGTAAGAATGAATGACGTGGAATATAAACTATTTAAGCTGGTAAGTTTATCATACACAAGGTGTTCTAAGCTTTTGTCATCCCTTTTCTTCCCCCCCCCTTTTTTTTTTTAACCTTTCTTTTGCATCATGGCATTTCACTGCCAATGTAAAGAAAGATAATCTCAGTGATTTCCTATTTTTCTGCAGTGTCCCAAGAGTGGGATCACTATTAATGTAACAGTGCTTTGTATTATAGTGCATTCGCCTGTCTGGACATGATTATGACTTCTGTTTTCCTGTGTGGATTTTTCACTTTTTCAATTACTACCTTGAAAAAATATGTCAGCTCTGAAATTTCCACAAACCTTTTTCTTCTTCTCAATTATTCTCCTTTAGCGTGAACTTTGATAGTCATTTTTAAGAGCTAGGAAAATGTCTTTTAGCGTCAGATCAATACTGAAAAAATTAAGAGCAACCTCTTTTCATCAAGTGAATCATATGCAGTGAGAAACAGTGCTCTCTGTACTCCTATGTGTCTCTTCCCTAAAGAATAATTATACAGTGCTAGACTCGTGGTGTACCTGTCTCTAGCAGCTGTGGACATGCATGTCTGTTTCACACACAAATGGAGGTTCTTCTCTGACACAGATACTGTGTCATTAGCAGAAACCCATCTTCCCACACTTAGGTATCTGTCATTTGTGTCAGCACTCAGTGCCTTTTACTTGTTTGCCATACCCACGCTTCCTCCACTCACTCACCGCCAAGAAATCAATGCTTATACCTGTCCTGCAGCTCACCTAAAAAATCAGTCTTTCCTTCTGATGTTGCTCAGCATGAAAGCAACAAGAATAGCTCTGCTTTTCTCAATGAGAACAGGAAAGACTTCAGTGTCAAGTACTGGTGCAGACTGAAATAAGTGAAGCGTCTGTGTGTAGACCTTTTGATTTTTCTCCGTGGACGTCCTTGCCTGCCTGCTGGGAATTTTCTCCTCATCTTCCCAATATGTTTGTGACACATATATATGTGTATGTTTGTGGTACATATATATATGTGAGTATGTGTACATATATGGATAAATGAGACACATGATTTTATATTCTATGTATGTGCAAACATATATAGCTGCATGTTTCTTGTTGTTTGTCTTTTTTGTTTCTGTCTGTATGTCTTTCTCATATATTGCTTTGATTGTGTGGGGCTAGGGTGGGTATCTGATTCAATAACTGTCTTCACCAATTCCTTGTTATAGACTATTGGGGAGAGTCTTATTACAGTGACCTCATCGACTTGCATCTGGGTGGTATGTATAGCTGAACCTCTCGCTGACACTAACCCTGCTGACACTCCTTCCCACCCCTCCCTTTACCTACTTCTCCCATCCTTGGCTCACAAACAAGAAGAAACAGTCCTTGCACATAACTGGCAGAACCCCTTTTGCAGCTCAGGAAGAGGAGATCCTGGCATATTTCACAAACCATGTGTAAGGCTCCCTCTTCTATTCTCCACAGCACTAATTATTTCAAAATGTATTCACTGTTTTCACTCCAGCCACCTTCCATGCTGGAAGTAGAAAGCCATTCTGGATTTTGCTTCTCTGTTGCCAAGTCCAATTCTACCATCCAAATACTCTTCAGAAAAACACTAAATACAATGGGAACTGCAGAACTGACCATCTCCCAAGAGCTAACAGCACTCTAAAGGATTAGTTATGCCATTGCCTCCCTCTTCCCCTTTTGATTCTTCCAGAGAAAAGAGTATTTTGATGATCTAACAAAATGCCTCCCCAAGGGACTTCGGAAACAGTTGTAGATGACAGATACTTCTTCTTTCCTGTTTTGTCTTATCACGGGGTTAGGAGAGAATCTACTGGCAGAGTTCCAGTCAGTTTTGGTGTCATCTACTACCAGTCTCCAGTCAGCTCAGTTTGCATCATTACGCATCTAATAAGCTTCTTGCTGTGTTGTTGTGTTTTGTGTTTTTGTTGTGTATTTTTTTTATATATCTCATTTAAGTGCCAAATGTGAGCATTTGGCCCATTTTTTTCCCCTCACTTGATGACTATAATGATGTCATCACTCTGTGCTGTCATTCTGCATTTTTTTAATTAGAGATACTTCCTGAATCCCTTAGTAAGTGGGTAACTTTTGGTTTGTAAATGGCATTTGTTTAGCATTTGTCCATCTTGAAAATTGAAATTCCCTTTGCTCATTTAGTCACCCCAAACCTGTTCTTCTAAAATGAGCAAATCTGTCAGTGTATCCAAGAGAAGGCAAACTCTGCTAGGTTGCATTGTCATCTGAGTCTCTTATTTCATTTGTCTTCTCCTCCAGAAGGAGGAGAAAAATCTGTAGCCAGCTGTTGGGAAAGACTCCAAATTGTCCTGACACCACAGGCCATTCATTAGGAATATTCACATGGGCTCAAGTTTCAAAACGGAAGACTTTCTCTCCTTAGTAGACCTAATTTGTTGCCCAGTTCCCCTGTGGTAATTTTGGTGTGATAGTCCTCCATTAACCCTGTGCTTCATTCACTGCTCAGTCCATCTGGCATTCCTTCCTGGGGTGTCGTCTGCAGAGAGGCTCTGAAATTCTCTTCCTAGGTATGCCTATTAGGGCTGGCCCATATCCGTATGATCCAGAGTAGGAGCTGTAAAAGGGCTGATGCTGAATGACACTTAACAGATCCTTTTCCCCATCTAATGCTATTTCCACTATACCTCTCCATCCTCCCCTTCCTTCTCCTCCTAATGCCTCTTTAGAGATAACAGTTCCATCAAAATCACTGATGGTGGCTTTAAGAAAAGCAAAATAATTCTTACTTAAAGGGACACTGTCACTTAAAAAAATACCGTGTTGTAGAAAATCTCAAAACTGAATTTACTTTTCATCTTTTTTGCTTTTTCCATTTCTCTGAGCTCAGACAGTCACCTTAGAGTGGTCATTTTTAGTCTTCTATTACAAACTGTTTTTATTTATATGGTGACTCTGACAGCAGTCAGAGACAATGTTCACATTCTTTTTAAAATGGCTGATAGTTTTTAAAACTATTTCAAGTTTCTGCTCATCTCAAAAATACCTTTTATAAAGAAAAAATTAAAAAATGTATTGGGCAGTATCCCTTTAAATGCAATGAGCCAGTATAGCCTGCTGGAGTATGTGGCTTTATAATTTAGTTTTGTTGCCTCTGTAATTTGCTTTGTATTTGCTTTGGGGGCTGCCAGATCACTTTTGCCAGAGTGGATACGTTACTCTGATGATACTTGTCACTATTGAGTGGCAAATTCAGAGCTCAGCTCTCAAAGTTACACATCCGTGCAGGCTGCTGCATCTGGGTGGGGTGCCATTAAAGCCCCTGGAGCTGAGTGTGACTGCATGGTCCTTCCGGAGCACTATAAGCAGTTAGGACGGCAGTGTGGATTAATTATTCTACTGGCAATTTGTGTCTCTGAGGAACAGGCATGACTCTGAAGTCATGCGGTCAGTAGAATGATAAGCAAATTCCTTGAAAAGTGATCTTGAAGTTGGTGATATTTTTTGAAGTGATTAGGGCATTGATTTAATCTGGATTTTCTTTATACTAATGAGAGTTACATTTCATTTAGTTGTTACAGACTATACAACAACTTCTGCAAGGGTGTGGTAACTTTTGACATCTTGGTCAAGTTTCAGTTTGCAGGATTACAAATTGCTATCCTAACTACCCCTGTTGCTCTGCTCACATGCCATAATTCCCTCTTCCTGTCCTAAAATATCATGTGCTGTTGCTGTGAAGCAGATGCTTCATTTCATGCTACAGATGGTCCCATTTCAATTCTGAGTAATTATTCCTATGTGTATATTGAATGTTATAAGAACATTGCAAAGTTTGCAAAGTCAACTGAAATTAAGATTGTGTATTATGCTGATTTATCAACAGATTTGTAACATTTAAATCCACTGCAGTGAACTGTGCCACTTACCCTTACGGAATAACTGATAGCAACACTAGGTTGTCATCTTCTGTGTAGATCCTCATGGAGAGGAAATGGGACACGGTCTGTGGATTTCACAGATGTTTGCTGGCAGCTGTTGAATGGTGAGACTTGAAAACATGGATTCCGAGCCAGACACTGAAAGGATATAGTACTCTGGTGGATGCATACTCTTTTTCCCTTTTATTCACTCTTTCCAGACAGTCCTTGTCCTAATCCTATCTTTTTCCATCCAAAGCTCCTTACTCCACTTCCATTTTCATTCTCCATTCCAATTTCTGCTTCTCAGGCATTTAATTTTAATCCCTACATTCTTGACAAATAAATCCTAATGTCTACCCTTAAGACTTCCTGTTCTTCCCCCCTAGTTGTTCCTAGTCTTTTACTCCTACTTCTTTTTTAATCCTGGTGTTTCCACTGACTCAATCCACAAAGATTCCATCCCTGCCACCGGCTTTCTCACAAAATTTTTGGGTTCTGCTCCCTTTTCTACCCATTATTCTTTGTTTGGACGATCCTAAGTCATACCTTCTCAATGGATCTGTTTTCTTCCGCCCCTTACCTCTCGTCTTTTCTCCTCCCTGTCTCCCCTCCTTTAGTGGTTAGCATTCTTAGTCTCCTTGCTTAGTTCTTAGTCTCCTTGCTTAATTAGCAAGTCCCAGCCTCAGTTCTTCCTTTCCCACCAGTTTACCCCTTGTCTGTCTGTGGAAGGTACCTTCATTGTTCCCTCCACATTCAAATGGTCAGTTTCCTTTTCCTTGCACCCAGCAGGGAATCTTTGAGGGAACAGCCCCCACACTCCACTCTCGTTTTACTCTTGGCTAGACTATGCCAAGATAGACAAGATGGGTGTAAGGAAGAGAGCTGGTATGTTTGGTAGTGCTGATTTCAGACATTTGTTCTTTCTTGACAAGGTTATGAACATCAGTTAAACATTAGAAAAAAAAAAAAAAGGCATGATTGTGTTTTTATTTTTTTTTCATTTTGTTTAAAGTGCACTCTACCAGAACTGTACTTATTATTAGCTTATTTAAAATACTTGAGCTAACTATGTTCTTTAAAGTCCTGCAAATCTACTTCTACAGGGCCAGAGTCTGATACACTGAAGTGGCAATAGTCCTAATTCCTGTGATTGACAAACACAGCTCTCCTGCAAGAGGGTTGGAGTTTTAAGATAAATATTCTTTCTTGGTCTGCAGCTACTTTTGACATTGAAGTGAATTGGTAACGTTTTCTTTGCAGTCATTTTAGAGCAGTAAAGAGCGTTTGATAAGCAGAACTTGTTAGAGTATAATTAGAGTACTTGTTAGGTATTGTAAGCAAACAATTATTTACCTGCTTCTTTCTGCACACCTCTCACAGCTGCACACAAAAACAAGCAGTCTTGGAAGTCAGGGCCAGTGTAGGACTGTATTATTTCTGATTACATTTTGAAGTGCCTTGAGATCTAATAGGAGGCAGAAGACTTCTGTGCAGTCATTTATGTGTGTATTCTGCTCTACCTATTGCTTTGCCTAGTGTTTTGTTTTTTTTAAGCCTTCTCACCATTTTTTTAAATTATTTTTTTCCTCTCTTCTACCGGATAAATAAAGATGGTGTTCAGTTTACATGGCAATTCAGTGGTCAGTGAGTTTTGTCCAGGTTGCTTACAGTGATCTTTAGAGGATATTGTTATTAACACAGTTGTAGTACTGTTGTCAGCAACCTTGAGTGACATATTTAGGAGATAGTTGTCAGAATTCTTTCCTTCAACTTTATAATACCTTTAGTTGTGTGCGATGTTACTGTCCAAGAGGTGGTTTTCTGTATTCATGCTCTTTTATAACAACTTCATCAAATAGTAAAGCTGGAATGTTTTATTTTTCAGCCACTTCAGCTTCTGACCATAACTGATTTTTAAATGATGGGAAAGAGAATATTTCCTGTTCTTGCTGCAGTTTGTCTTACTGATCTCTGTTGGACTGATCTTTATGTTAAGCAATGAGGTAAAGTTAGAGCTCCTCTGTCTGTTAAATGACCGATGGAAGTTGTTAGTAGAATTAGAATTTCTGAAGCCTCACGCTCTTAGTTTGTGAGGTTAAGTGCTAGCATAATGGTGTGTGAGAATGGAGATGAACCTCAGAGATGGATTTCCTACGCAGTGTTGCCATATGCTGATTTCCAAACTGCCCTTATTAGTTTAGTCAGCAAAATAGAAATTGAAGCCTTTTAGATGAAAGATTTGCAAAGTATGTGATCCCATTTGGTCTGTGGTATGTCTGCTCAAGTAATTTTTATTTGCAGTGCCTCACTATGTTTCAGAAATCATTGCAGCTCTCATACCATAGGACATACACAAATAATAAATAGTGAGCCGTAGTTTACAGATAGTGGTATTTGCCACCCTAAACTCTTCACTGTGCTTTCTTCATCCTCATTGCACGTTTTTACTACTGTTCTTCAGATTATGAAGAAGTATTATGTAGCTACAGCAGAAAAGGACAAAAACAGTCTTAAGTATTGATCTTTAAGCAAAAATAAAAAGTAGAAAAGACAACAGTCCAGTGTAGGTTGTGCGACAAAGAACAACATAGAGTGAAAAGAAGGTATATCTTCATGGTAGCTGTACATTTTTTCTACCTTGTTTTAGAGAGATTTAGGAGCTGTGGCATTGATTCTTGTTTTGGTTCGTGATTTCCACCATTTTATCAAAGTCTGTAGTCTTTCAAGTGTACTATGGCAAGCAATGTCTTTCTAGTCATGGCTACATTAATTCAGAAAGATGCAGGGAATGCTTCTTTTCACGGAGGCAAAATAAGTGCAGTCACTTCACTGATGGGCTGTGGCTAAATTGTTAGGCAGGGTACACTTGGGAGCTGGGCTGTGCCCCTTCCCTCAATACACTGCAGCTCCTGGCTCAGCACTGGTCACCCTGTGCACCCTTCTGAATTCCTCTGCTTGCTGCCTTTGGTACTAGGGCTGTGGGCTGCTGACCTCTGCTTTGAAGAGGTCAGTGGATTGTTTTACAGGCACTTCAGAGAAGTTGGCCTGTGGCATTGAAAAGGAACAACTGGTGATTAACACAATCTGTTTGTGGCTCTGCCTTGGTGGGGGGGAGATGACAATTTTCTGTCCAGAAGCCGTGGTTACATGCAGGACTCTGGCTAACAGCACAGAGGGAACCGAAGAAGCGAATGGTCACAGAAATGGTTCTTCTCTTACCCGTCAGCTCCTTCAGAACAAACCACATCAGTGGGGCAGTGGTTTATTGGGTTTGTGTGGCAAGGGTTTGGTAGCAGGGGGTCTGCAGGGGTGATCTCTGTGAGCAGAGCCCAGCAGCTGTCCCATGTCAGACCAGAGCCGGCTCCAGATGGCTCCAAAAGGGACCTGCCACCAGAGCTGAGCCAGGGAGTGATGCTGGTTGGGCCTCAGAGAGAGCAGATTTAAGAAAAGGGAAAGAAAAACTGCTGCACAACAGCAGCTGGGAGAGAGGAGTGAGAAGCAGCCCTGCAGCCCCCCAGGTCAGTGCAGGAGGAGCGCAGGAGGTGCTCCAGGTGCTGGAGCAGCAGTTCCCCTGTGAGCTGTGGAGAGGTCCCTCATGGAGCAGGCTGTCCCCCTGCAGC
The DNA here is from genome assembly GCF_011077185.1 of Oxyura jamaicensis. Lineage (NCBI taxonomy): Eukaryota > Metazoa > Chordata > Aves > Anseriformes > Anatidae > Oxyura > Oxyura jamaicensis. The sequence continues at coordinate 64,553,346 of NC_048893.1, read as the reverse complement.
CCACGGGTCCCACCTGGAGCAGATCTCCACGCTGCAGCCCGTGGAGGAGCCCCCGGTGGAGCAGGTGGATGTGGCCTGGAGGAGGCTGCGGCCCATGGAGAGCCCCCGCAGGAGCAGGCCCTGGGGCAGAGCTGCAGCCCGTGGAGAGGAGCCCACGCAGGAGCAGGGGTCTGGGGGGAGCTGCTGCCCGTGGGGGACCCGTGCTGGAGCAGTTTGCTCCTGGGGGATGGACCCTGTGGTACAGAGCCGTGTGGGAGCAGTTCTTGAAGAGCTGCCACCTGTGTTAGGGATGGACCACAGCCCCCATTCCCTGCTCAGGAGGAGGAGGTAGAAGAGGATGAATGGGGGGGAAGGTGTTTTGGGATTGCTTTTATTTAGTTCTCACTAGTCTGCTAGAGATAAGAAGATTCATATAATTTATTGCCTATGCTGAGTCAGTTTTGCCTGTGACAATAATTGTTGTGATCTCCCTGCCCTTATCTCAACTGTTGAACCCCTTCCATTGTATCTTACTCTCCTCCCTCAAAGGGGAAGGGGAGGAGAGAGCAGTTGTGGTGGAGTTCAGCTGCATAGCAAGTTAAAAACACCACAAGCTTGTATTGCTGCTGCCTGCAGCACTCTTCCCATGCTGTGGATGAAGACCTGTGCTGCCAGACCGAATGTGGTTTTTTTTTTTTAAGTAGTGGGGACACTAACAGAAAGGCTGTGGCGTGTTGTTGTTCTTTTTAATTTCTTTGACAAGAGTTTTTTCCATCTGGCCTTGACTCTGTGGTCAGGAAAATTTTCCTGCAGTGATGATAATGTTTTTAATTTGAGCTCATGAAATGGTGATTTTTCTTCTCTAAACAGTCATGAGAAAGCTATACTATATACTGTAGGTTTAGGGATGGCTTTGAGAGAAATGAGAAAACGCATAAAGATTTATGTACTGTAATTAAACAAGTGAAGGGCAAGGTAAATGAGACAGCTTTTAACACTATATGGTAAACTAGAGTGTGCCTTTTAATAGTACTGAATGAGATGCTCAGCCTTTTGTGAAGAGTTTGTTTAAACATAAATGTGCACAATGAGAACTCTTGCTGTATAGTTGTATGTTTTATCTTTCTCAGGAATGTGAATGATCTGATGGTACACTCAATATCTGAACATATCAGTGTGCTCTAGGTGATCTTTTCTCTGGATCTCTTTCTGAAACAGTTAAGAGGCTTTATTCTTGAAAGCCTTATCTGAAGGGATAGTGAAATATATGGCATGGGATACAATTAAATATTTGTTACTGAAAAGATTGAAAAATCCTTCTTCCTTTCAGGAAATTTTATCAAATCTTTCTCTCTTTAAAATTAGAAAGTTCCTATTTCAGTCTGTGTATAGTATCTGTACCACTTGTATGAATACTTGTGTTAGCAAGGTTGGAGAGGCAGTTTTCATAAATGTCACTTTAGTGAAGTTTTTAAAAAATATATTTTAAACTCTACTGCATTATATGTTTTATATAAGGTGTTTTTAGCACCTTTTGGAGCATAATTGGTATGGTTTTCACAGCTTTAGAGAACTATAACAGGTAAGTTTTCAGGTTGCAGTTCAGTCTGTTGTCATTATTTAGTAAATAAGGATCACTTTAAAGGCTTGCTAATCATCCTGGGATGGACAGAAGTTGTTTTGAAAGCAACTGTAATGATCATGTAACCTGTATTCATCGATGCAACTATAATTTACATCTGGATTAATTGGAAAGTGTCATAATAGTGCAGGTTATGTTCAGTATCCTACTGAAGAACACTATTAACATTTCCAGTAGCAAGATTATTATAGATAATATGGACCTTGTAACTTGATGCAAGGACACGTTTTCTTAGACAAGAGTGGATTTTATTTCTGTTAAAAACAGAATAACTAAGAACAAATGAAGAAAACATAATTATAGGGAGTTTGGGGGGGGGGGGGGGCTGTATTAGTCTTCTGCTATGTAAGTCTTGTGGCTTCTTACCAGAGACCAAAGGTGTTATCTTTTCCTAGGATGTGGCATTTTGCTTGTTGATGACAAAAGTTGGTAGTTTGTGGCCATGTCACAATGAGATGAGTGGTGTTTCCCTATACCAGGTATTTAATTTCTGATCAAATATGGCAAATTGAGAATTCTTCACCAAGTCTCTAAGTCTGTAGTTCAAAGTTTAGAAATGTAACTGCGTTTGAGTCAGCAACATCCCCCACTCCCCCCAAATTCTGAATGAAATCTCAAACCCTGAAAAATTGAAGTGGATTCTTCCATACAGTTAAACATCCGTCTCCTAATCTCCCCCCAAAAGAACTGATAGACTATTAATTAAGAGTATAAAAGCTTATATGGTAGAATATTGATGTTGAATAGGATAGGATGTGAAATAAAAAATGTAATGGGTATCATGCACTAAATGCTCTGTTTTGTATGGAAGCTTATTCTTCATGGTGGGTAGCCTGTGTGGTTTGGTGGGTCTGGGGCTTGTTTTTGCTTTTGTAACCTCGATCTGTGAAATGGCAATCATAGGAAAAACAGCTGTAACACTTTTCATTTTAAATGAAGAAGTCAGAAAATTCTGAACAGCTAGAGTTAAGGCTCTGGTACTGTCAACTAATGTTGGTACGATGCTTTATTTGTAACTGTCACATGGCTGACTGTGGAACCCCTCCTAATGTTGCCCCTTCCTGCCCCCAGTACAGAGGCTTCTGCCTGCCTGAGAAAGCCACGCTGCTCACAGGCTTTGAAGCCAATGTGCTCTCCCTCTCACACCAGTGTGTCCTCCGTGTGCTGGTCTAGTTCTGTGATGGTCCCTTCTAAAGCTTTTCCAGTTTGCCAGTAGTCTGGAGTTTTGTAAAGATGTCTTCAAACCATATATATATCAAGCTTTGCTGACTTCTCCAAATTATGAGTAATTCTTGCCGTATTATTGTTGTGGAGTTTATGCTTTTTCCAACACAGAAATGCCTTCTCTTGAATGCAAACCCTGTACAAATGTGGTTGTGCATTGAGAGCAGTGTTTCATTCTGCTAGCTTTGATGTTTCAGGCTCTTTGATGCCTTGGTGCATATGTTCTCCTGTAATTATTAGTGATACTGGTTATTTTTTACCATTTCTCTCTGCAACATGAAGTACAGCTGAAAGGCAAATTCTCAGTGTTAAAACAACCGAACCACTGTAGAGATGAGAAATGTTTCTCCTCTGCTGGGTGACAGAGATGATGAAAAAGATTCAGTAAGTCACTAACAGAATTTGTAAGCTTTTGAAATGAGAATGTCAAAGGACAGTTCTAAATTTACTGTTTTAACCACACAAAGTCTGTAGTTGATTGTTCCCCCCACAGACACTGATGTGGATTTTTTTTTACCCATGGAAGAGCTGATTCCCCTTCTAAGCACTGCAGTCCAACTGAGTACGTGTGCTCACCATGCTTGACACAGCAGATCCTAGCAGACAGGTTGCACATTAATCAGATTCTCCCTGTGACATTCCCTGTCTGAAGGAATTATTTTCCATTAAAAAAAGACACTTTCACCATCAGTGGATGCTGCCATGGTGGTAAGAGCATGGTCCTGAGAAAGATTTACGGTAGAGTGGCTGTTTACAGCTGGTGTCCTATGCATGCAGGCGAGACTTTTTGTAACCCTGCTTGAAGTTTGCCATTTATCAGCAGGAGTTAAATGTTCATCTCTGCTCATCCTGACATCTTGTTCACAAACATTTTGGTTAAAGACTGTGTGATTGAAAATGTATGTTAGGAAGAAGTCAACAATAACCTCCTGCCTGGTAATTCCTGCTCAGGAAGAATTCACCAGTACCTCAGCCTACCTCTCTTATCTGTTACCTGTGCTTACTAGGGACATTATTCATCTGTAGACTATATCCCTTGTTTCTGCTTCTCCATTTCTTGTATTTTTTCTTTTCTTCTTGTGTTTCCTTTCTTTCTCACTCTTACGCTTTTTGTCCTTTGCTTGTCTTTTATTTCACCCCTTTCCTCCTCTTCCGTTCCACTTCCAACTTCCTCTTCCTCTCCTGCCTTTTCCTCTTCCTCGTTTGGTCCTATTGAAGTTGAGCCCAATGCCGGGACACCACGTCGTAGACCTCTCTCCTTCTGCCCTTGCTGTGCCCATGAAGGTAACGTAACCTCACATGCTCCCTGTTCTCCCTGACCACAGCTGGGTTTCCATAGCAGAAGTAGTCAGCGAGTGACCACAAGGTCCCAGCCCCATCCCCACCCTTTTCTTGCTGTTTCCCCAAACCAGCCTTCTCAGTAGCAACCAGGTAAAGAGCTTTTATGGGCCTATGGCAAGTTACTAAAGGTACAGTATCCCTTTGGTTAGTCCCAGCTGTGCTAGGGAGGGTATAGAGACTGGGAGGGACGTTGGTCAGCAGCTGCGGGAGCAGTAAAGTTCCACTCAAAAGCTTCTGTTTTTCTTTGGTGGCTTCGATTTCTCCATTCCTCCTGAAAGATGTTTGGAAGGGGTGGGGTAAGGGAAGAAAATCTCCTTCCTTAAGTGACCTTTTAATTAGTATATATGGATTAAAGGAATACTGTGTCTTTATAAGGACTGGTTTGCAAAACATCCTTGAACTTTAAAAGCCAACAGACCTTAAGCTAGACCACTTTCCCCTCATCTGTCTTGCTGATTGCATTCTTTAACTGTCCCAAATGGAGTTTGCCATAGAGTTTCCATTGCCAAGGCATGGGGGAAGGGGGCTGTTTATGTGTGTTCATGGTGTAATTTTGCTAACCACTTACTCTGCTTCCCATGGTGCTCCCTCACGTCAGTTGTCAGTGCTCCCTTTCCAGTCCTTCCATCATTCCCCTGCTCATTGGCTGTTTACAAATATTTATATATTTCATAGGTCAGTAGTCTTGTTTTTTTTTTTTTTTGCCTTTTTCTTAGAGGCATTTGTTTTCTATACATCCTGGCATTGGAAGGGATGGGGAGACTTCCCAGTGCTCTCATGGCGCCACAGCACTGGACATCTGCATGTGTGGTCTCCCTCTCCTGTTGCCATACGGGCATACTGTGCAGAGACGCTCAGAAAGGAATGCTTGGAACTGAGCAACACACTGGTTGGTATAAAGCCCAGAGAGCCGGAGGCTCTTAGGGTGGTACAGCTGGGTCTGAGATTCCCAAGGGTCTGCTCTTACAATTTTTCGAGGGCAGGTATTCTCGCACTAAGCTGCAGTGTACAGGAATTGTAGGCCCACCTTTGTTTAGCTCCAGTGCAGCACTTCTCTGATGAGATCGTAAGGATGAAGGCATGTCACAGGTGTGAATTAACTAGCCGTTGATGTTGTTATACTTGGGTAGTGTTTCCAGAGTTAGTGTATTAAGCTTGCTGCATGATTATTTTGGCATCAAAATGGCTATTTAAGAGGTTTTTGCTCTTGATAGCATGACTCCAAAATAACAAGCTTAGACAAGGACGTTAGTTACTTTAGTATGCCTAGGTTACATGCCAGCTGGTAGGATGCAGCAACCAGAAAATGCTGTAGAGCTTGATTTGAGGCTTTGCTCCCACCTCCATTTCTGTGTGGGTCGGCAGATTGCTAGTGTCCTTGTCAGTGTTTGATAAAAGTCATGGCACGCATCTGCAGGTAGTTCAGTGTGGATTCAGTGGCCCCAAACCAGGAGTTTGCTAGGAGGAGCTTCCCTGGGAAGCTCTTGGGTTTGATAAATGTCAGCAGGAGGCTTTGGGATCAACACTCTGCAGTTTATTCTACATAACTCCTGACAGGTACGAGATTGATCAGTGGCCTACTGAGTAAGCCTAGGAGTCGGTTTGGAAATAAATGAAATAGCAACTGGGAGTTCTGTATTAGCCCAAGATTTTTGTGCTTTTGCTTCTACATTAGCAAAGGTGTCTGGTGGTTCTCTGTTTCTTTCCAGTGCTGATGTGCAATACGGTAGAAGTAGTTTCTGTGTTCACTGTGCAGAGGGAATCCTCAAGGTGGCTAGGTGTATGTGGCTAGTAGAAGTCAAAAAAGATTTATTTAGCTGTGGGAAAAAAAGAAAAGATGAGATGTTTCTTTTTGCCAGTAAAATAAAGATTGAGGACATGCAATTGAAGCAAATAAGGGTAAAACACATGGAGTGGCAATTGAATCTATTTCTAATGAAAATACACTTAAGGAACTGGCATGAGGAACCTTAAGGCTTTTCTCCTAACAAAAGGAAAAGTGAAATATTTAACAGAAGTCTGGGCTTTCCGCAGTAAGCGTGAGGAAGAAACAAGCAATCACAAGAAAATCAGAAAGCAAACAAAAATCAGGCTCCAAAGACAAGAAAATCCTTTTGGAGGTGACCTCCACTCTTCCGTCTGCTCTAGGCAAACTGAATGGACCCGGCTTGGGAGTGCTCTGGCAGCATCTTGCTTGGCTTTCTTTGCACATTTTGCCCCATTGCTATTTTCTGCCATTTGGACTTGTAAGGATTACACTGCGTTACCTGGAAATTTAACAAGTTTCTTTTTTTGCAGGCATGGGAAAGAAGGATGATCCCAAGTTGATGCAGGAGTGGTTCAAACTGGTGCAGGAGAAGAACGCCTTGGTTCGCTACGAGTCTGAACTGATGATATTGTGAGTGAACATGCAAAGCTTCAAAAGAGGGATTATTTTAGAAATAGTAGTAGCAGATCTGTCACTACTGTCTTCCCTGTAATGCCTGAAGGTCAGCAGTCTCTCAGCTTGATTCTTGGCAGAGATATGAATCAGACTGTTTCAAAAGAGCACTAGAAGTAGGAATAGTAAGGAGTGTAGGTTCCAACTATTTACGTACATGAAGAAGTACGGTTGTTTGTTCAGCTCTGAGCCCTTCCCAAGATGTTCTGGGATAAAACACATGTTGTTCACACAGGTGTCTTGACTTACACAGAAAGAATCCATGATTCTTCCTGGTTTTGGTAGATATCACTTCTGAGTGTAGCCAAAACTGTTTAATTCCATCTCCTTTGCCATGTGGGCCTCTTCTCTGCCTGTAGAGGGACTCTGGTGCTTCTCATTTGGGCTCAGATGAAAAGTATTTTCCCTGTTAACAAAAGAGGGAGTTTACTCAGTCTCCATGGTGCAAATTCACTGAATTTAGTTTCTGAGTATGGCAGCTGACCTGGGTAGTGTGGAAACTCAGTGTCTTTTTTGGTGCCTGTGTCAGAAAAGCCCCAAGGTGCCTTCTGCATTTGAATCTGAAAAGGCAGTGTCCTGGCTTGTCCTTAGTTGATAAGTAACTTTTGTCTTTAGAGTGGGAAGTGGAAGGAGATACGTAGAGGTAAAATATGATTTTATGGTGATTGCAGCTTTGTTTGTTCCTTTACACTGTTTTATATTTAATCAACATAATATTGCTCAGCTTTGTGTATTGCACTTCCTAGCTGAAGGCAAAGAACCTGAGATACTGGAAGTACATTTTGCATCTGTAAAATACAGTTATATATGTTAGGTACCTTTGAAGTTGTTCTAGAACAGATTGATAAAATGCATGACAGATATCTAGAGAAAACTGGGACATAAATTGAGAACAGATATGGAGCAGTTGCACAGAGTATTTTAATACACGCAGAACTTGGACTCCTGGTGTGTTTCCCTTCCAGTGCTCGGGAGCTAGAACTGGAAGACAGGCAGAGTCGATTACAGCAGGAACTCCGGGAGAGGATGGCAGTGGAAGGTGAGAGCAGTAAAGAACATTTCATAGTTTGTATGTACATATTGCTAGTCTTGTGTGTGCTGACAGTTTTTGATATCTCTGTAGATCATCTAAAAACAGATGAGGAGCTCTCAGAGGAGAAGAGGATCCTGAATGAGATGCTAGAAGTAGTGGAGCAGAGAGATTCTCTCGTGGCTCTCCTTGAGGAGCAACGGCTTCGAGAGAAAGAGGAAGACAAGGACCTGGAAGCAGTCATGCTCTCCAAAGGTTTTAGCTTGAACTGGTCCTGAGCTTGACACATTTACCTCTGCTGGTCTGCGTTGTCCGGTTGGCCTACTCTGAGTTCGCCAGAATTACATGGATAGGAAGATGCTGAAGGGGAAATCTCCAAAGGGTCTGCCAGCATGCAGTGATTCGGTTTGAAGCACTCAGAAGCCTTTTGATAAGTGTGTTGGTTCCAGAAGCTTAAGTTTTACATGTCTGCAAGCCAAGTTGAAGATGAGTTGAGTTTGTGGAGTCTCCTTGAGGGTCCTGTACGATGGGCCTCATTTTTTGTTGTGTGGTAGGAGGGACAGGAATAATCCATGTGTGGGGAAGGGGGTTAAGGGAAGAAGTACCCTTAACTAATCTGGATTTATGGCAGTCCATTCCTTTCCCATTTTTACTACACCAATTCTAATAAAAGGGAGGGAAGTGGCAACCCTCTCTGGAAAACCACAGCAGCCTGTAGCAGCCTGTATGGTGGAGTCAACTATCCAGAAGAGCTCCAGAAGCCCAGGGCAGTACCTTCTTTGCTTTAGTCTTCCTCCTCACCAAAGAAACCTGCAGTTGGCCACGATGCATGGATATGAAGAAATACGAGACAGAGAAGACACTACTAGCATTTGTGATGGAACTCTCTGTCTCCTGGTTTTTAAAGAGATTTGGGCATCAGAGGACCTGCTCCCTATCATAGTCTCCTAAATCTTTATTGTTGGGGAAGAAAGGGGAGAAGAAGAGAGAGGGAAGATGCCCTTCTGCTTTGCTACACACTGGAGAGACAGCTACTGCTGGCCTTCGTCTTCATGGCCACGGCTCAGAGGCTGTTGGGCTTCTTTGTTCTGTTTTTGTTGCGACTGTTTTGACACTGGAAAATACAGACTGTGGGACAGTGGTAACTGTGTGCTGGGGCAGGGGTGTTACCAAGCAGCATTCCCTGGCTGTTAGGCCCCTAAAAGGGAGAAGTCCTTAAGTGACTGAAACCACCATTAAGACACTTCAGTGTTTTTATTTTTTCCTCTGTATTTTGTTTTTGCACATTGGAAACGAAGCTTAAGTCCTGCCTGGGCCCTCAGTCACTTTGACCCTTTTATGTCGATTAACTTATTTTTTTAATACTTGAAAGAAGATTCATTTTTGTATCTTTTAGGAAAAAAATGGATGAGTGATGGGTGTGTGTGCCTGCTGCATCCTACAACTTCCACTTCTAAATTACTGGACGTTGTTACCTGTGGCTATTTATTAGTGTTCTTATTAATAATTTTAATGTTACACATATTTGAGTGTGGAGGGAGTGTTTTAACTCTGTTAGAGGAAGACACTACTGCGGATTGTTCCCGGCTTCACAGCGAGGGCAGCCTTTGTGGACCCCATGGATGTATCCTGCCCTAGCAGATTTCCTTTACGACAAAATCCTGCGCACTCATGGAGTTGTAAGAATCTATTTTGTGCTCCTAGCATACTTTTCTTCTGCATCCCAGAATCCCTCTGTTGGACTAATAAACCTATAATTTATTTAAATTTTATAACAAGAAAGCCAAAAATGTGAGGTAGAAATATCCCATAGATCTCTTTCTCACTGAAAGATGGGACCCTCACACTCTTTAGATACAGCTAGAGGGACTTCCATGAAAACAAAAATAGCACATTTCCTGCTGCAGCTGTTGGAAGAAGCTCCTTTTGGCTCAGCTAGTGAAGCTGCTGCTTTTAAGCCATGAGGGTACTCACTGTAACCGTACATTAAGTAACGAGCAGGACATGCACTGAGCAGTTCAGTACCATCCACTGTTGTACAGTTTCTCAGAGCATACTACATCCTTAACTTGTTGCACAGAGCTGAAATAGCACTGTGTGTTGGGTCTGTGTCCCATGCTTAACGTGATGTGTTAAGAGGTTGTTCTTTGTGTTTTGAGTTTGTGGTTGGTTTTATTTTTTTTATTTTTCGTTTGGTTTGGTTTCCCTTGAGTTGTTGCCTATTCTCTTTTCTTTTTTTTAAAAAAAAAGTACTAAGCCTGCTCACCAGTGTCTTTGAGGAAGCGTCCCCTTCACAAGCACGTTCACACAGCATGCTGGCTCTTTCAGCTTGAATATACGCCGTTGGTGCAAGATACACCAGCAGGGCTGAACATCCTTTAATCTTTTGTCCTGGGATAGAAGTTATCAAGGTTTCTTGCTGTTGACTCTCTACTTTCTTCAGAGAGGTCTTCTGTAAGCCAGCATCTACAACCTGAATTCACCTCTGACTCATGAGCATATCTCAGGCTGAGCAAGAATAGGTCAGACTGCCTCCAGGGTCTCTGAGCAGGGCTGGCCCTTAGCTGTGGAAACATATTTTATCACCTCAAGAGTTTCCCCTTTGCCCCCTCTACTGTCTTCTGCTAAGGCATTACAAATTAAACCCAAATGCTTGTGAAACAAAGCAGATAGGCAGCTGCACTGCTAAGGTTAACTAGACGTGCTAGAATGTGGTGCCTGTTCTACCGGCATCACGGGACAAAACTCTTCAGGAGTGCTGGCCTGCCAGCGGGATGGCCAGCAGTTGTCCCCCTTCGTCAGCGCAGAGGCCAGCAGCGGAAGCCTCATGGGCAATGGGAGTTTACAGCCTGCTTTTGGAGGGCCAGTGGAAACTGGAGAGGAGGGAAGAAAGAGGGAAACGAGATAGTTTACAATAAACTGCCTTGCACAGAGAATTGGCCTCAGTCCATTTTATAGTGCATTATGTGTAAGGACCGCATCTAACTTTTAGCAAAAGATCACTGAATGTGAGCTGTAGAACAGAAGTAAATCCTCAAGAAGAAATACCAGATGACTACTTTTCCCTTTTCATGGTGGAGGACACTGACTAGATTTTCGCAATGCCTAGGAGTGATATCACTCGCGGGTGTAACAGTCTCCTGCAGCGGAAGATCACCTTTTCTAAAACTGAACTCTTTAGGTTATGCTAAAGTCCTCCAGCACTGAGAACAAAAATGAAAACCTAACATTGCACACAGAAATTAATTGAAAATACATGAAAGGGAATCTTAAAAGGCCTTTTTATATCAAATGGTTGTAAAAGGCACAACTTGTATTTGCTGTTCAGTTGCACTTTAAGAATATAACTTGCATATCAGATACTGGGTTTTTTATCAGATACTGGGTTTTATCTGAATATTTTTAATTCAAATTTTATATTTTTAAAGCTGAAGAAGGCTCTTGTGACCACAAGATTCCTTATTTGTATCAGAATCCAAGTCGGATGTTCTAGCTCCTCGTGCTGTCCATGCGGGCAGCAGCTCATGACTCAGCCATGTGCACGCAGTGGCGTGTGTCCGTGTTGTGTATGAGGGAAGAGAGAAGGCCCTCAGCTGCGAGCAGGGGGCACGCAGGGCTATCAGCCCGCATGCCCCGATGTGGCGGGGTCCCGGCCCATACCAGGGGCTGGGTGCTTCCTCCGTGCAGGAGGAGGAGAGCTGAGCTTGGAACCTAACTCGGGTTTGGTTTTAAATGGGCATGCTGAGGAGGGGGCAAGCACTTCAGTCCCCTAAGGGGAAGGAAAGGGACAAAGGGAGGGAATACCTCCTGGAAACACTCAGGAGGCAAATGAGGATGGGGGAGTGAGGACTGCCAAAACAACCAATCTGCTGTTTTCACAGTACATTTTTTTTTAACTATTCTGTTCCTTTTATCATCTTTTCATTAAAACTCACAAATGGCTGTAAAATCCTGAGCTTCAGAGAACTATGCATGGGGAGATGACAAGTATCTTTCAGCTCCAACTTTCAGTTAACCAAAACCCCATGGTCTTGCTAGGGCATGTTACGAACCACTTTGCTAAACGTATTTTAGAGCAAACTGCAAGTTTTAAAAGTCCATCTTACTCTCTATCTGTCTCTGCATTTTATGTAAATATTTGTTTGTATGTACAGATACCAGTGGGTCCTTGGGTTACCCCTGCGGTCAAGAACCTGAGTTTTGTGCAAAGCCTAGGCCTCTGTTAGAACAACACAGTGCTTGCATAGCCCTAGTCACCACGTTTGTGTGCACTCTGGTGGTTTTTAATATTTTTATACATCCTAATCCTGAACATTATGAAGTATTATAAGTGTTCTAGACTGCATGATCTAGAGCAGCCAGCAGTTCCATTTTCTTAGCAGCTGTTCCTAAAATGTTCACAGCTACACCTTGTTTGGTTAACATTCTTTTAAAATGAGTTTTCAATTAAATGTTTACACCAAGCACCAGTGGATGAGAAAGGTGTTGCGTTATAAAATCTCCTGTGTACAAATTGAAAAGTCACCATATGGCTGTATGGGAATCTAAATCATCACTGTCTGCAATAAAGAGAACTCTTAAAGCGTACTAAAAACCAGCCTGTATATAGTTGACAGAGAGAGATTGCTTGCTCTTGACTATTGCAAAATAACTGAGATTAGAAGCTTTCCAAAAGCCTCCACTTTTGAATTGCTTCAGAGTACTGCCGTAGGCAGGGTAGTGGGCAGATGAGGATGTCACTGAAAGTAGATGTGAAGGGGAGGATGCCAAGTTGTGATGGCATTGCAGTAATTTAAATACTCTCTGTATCTGTGCGTGCATGCGCGTGTGTGTGCGTGTGTGTAAAGTCTATTCCAGGTGAAGGGATCTGCTTTGGCATCTTCCCTTTTGAATGAAAGTAAACTCTGATATTCAGATTGGTCAAGGCTTTTATGGTTGGCATTTATGGAGTGTTAACAGAAAAGCATATACCCTACCTGTAAAAAAAAAAAAAAAAAAAAAAAAAAAAAAAAACCTCTGTTTCAGCGTGTTTTCTCCTGTTTGGTTGTGTTTCATCATTTGTTTGTTTTTATGCACACTTGCTTCGTTGGTGTTGAGATTTTAGCACCTCAGATGGCCAACTGAACTAAAACAAAAAAATAAATAATTATTTTTTCTTTTTGTTGCTGGAGTTCCCATTTGTTTCCCTTGCGTTCATTCCCACAGCTGATGATAGAAGAGGAAGCCAGGAGCCTAAGGGAAGGTGATCCTGAGATGAGATTAAAAAAACAGGTGTTACAGGAATTGACTTTGGCTTTCCTATTGTCAGAACAGTTTGAGCCCTTCTGAATTACCTGGAATACAGATGGATCTTGACAAAGCCCTGATACACGGTCCTCCTTTCTCCAATTGTACATTGCTGCTTCTATGAAAAGAAATTTCAACAAATAGCTAAAAAGGGGTGAAGGTAATCAAAATTCAATTGCAGGAACTAGGATTTAATTTCTATAGTTGTAGTTCACTTCCTTAGTTTACAGTACTGGTGTGAGTCCTGGTATAGTAGAGCTCAGCAAAACGAGGAGTGAGTGACACCAAGCGCCTCTCTGCTGACTTCCCACTTTGCTTTAGGCCCCCACCACTGCACGCCCTTGCTTCACCTGCTCTGTGGCAGCTTAGGAAGGTCAGCTAAGCTCTACACAGCTCCAGAGTGGTGTCTTCAACAGCCTGGAAGGATCCGGAGGTGAAACCTCACCAGCGTGTGCCAAGACAAGCTGTTTCACCCAGGTATCTCATCTTAGAAAAGAACAGATGTTCAGCTCGAGTGCTGGGTGTTGCATCCAGTAAATGCCAGGAGTTTAAAGCCCAGAGGAATTACAGCCACTCCACGGCACTGCCGTGATCAAGTACGTGAGGCAAATCATAAGACTTGTGCCTTTTATTTAGCAGGCAGAGAACACGCAGGATGTGGGAAATCCCGGCTGGGGAAAACCAGAACGATGAATCTTACTTTCCTGCCCGCCCACCCATCTTCAAAACAAAGGATAAACTCTGGTGTTTGTAAGGCGGCTGTTTTAAAGCAGGCCTTCTAGGGCACCAGGAAGGGGATGAGGGGCCTGGGGGATTCCTCGAGGGCGTGCACAGCCTGGAGGCTAGGGATGGCAGGCCGTGCTGCGGGTGGCAGCAGTGACACGGCCCTCTCCTTCATTCGTGCACCTTGGTAGGGGGTGGGTGCTTCTCTGGGGACATTTCAAACCCCGCAGTTGTTCCTGTCTTTCTTTGGTCTCTTGTTTTCAAAAATAATGAGAAAAAGATAAGTTACCTGGGAGGGATCTCTGGTGGCAGAAGGCCATGATTATTTCTACTCTGCGCAGGTCCCTCCCTTGGTGCCAAACAAGAAGTGGGTATATGGGAAGTGACCCCTGGACCCCCAGACACAGGAGCTCAGCTCCCATTCCTGGCTTAGGGAACACGACATCCTGCCTCTCTAATTACACTGCCATCTTGACAGCTCAGGGGCTTCCCCTCAGTTTATGCCCATCAAGCACTCGGGAAGGCTGGCTGATTGCAACCAGATAGCCAGAGGTGCTGCTGTTTTATGATCAAGCAGCCAGGCCCACGGGGAGACCATCCTGCCTTGTTTACTCCGGCCAAGAGCTACGCTGACCCTGGAGAGCCCTGAGATGAGTGGGGTCACGCTTCCTGTACAGATTAGCCATGTGTGGGTAGGAAATAGCACCAGAAAAAGGCTCTAACAAAGCAATCCTGTCTCAGGAGCCCTGCATGGTGGCAGCTGTTGCTTTCAGTTTCAACGGCTGATGAATGTAGCCCTCGGGAGCCCCGACCCTTCCACACGTGGCCTTCCTTCCGTCGAAGCTGCCTCATGCTCTGTGCAGAGAGCGGCGAGCCAGCGGTGGGGTGGAGAACTGGGACCCTCCCCAGATCCTGGGGTCCAGCACTGAAAAGCAGCGACCATGGCAGAAGCACGAAAACGCCGCTGGCTCTGAAGAGCAGCATAGGAAGGAAGATTTAGATGGGTTTGTTAGGAACACATAATGCCGGGATGTGGCAGCACCTCTTGTTGGCAGCAGAGGAGAGAGATCATGTAATACAGCTACTGCGCCTGGATAAAGGCAAAGATCTAGGGTGTGTGTTTGTTGGTTTGTTTTCCACTTCTGTGTATTTTTCTCTACATTATACAATCTGACGGGAAAAAAAATAGCTAGAAAGGAGTTTTGCCTAATAGTAAGAGAGAACAGTAGGTGAAAAACCTGGCATTCTGGCCTCGTGTTGAACAGTTTATGAAAAAAATGCTGCAACTGCTGCCTACATTAGCAATTGTGCTTTTAAGTTCTGCATATAGGAGAATGCAAACCCAGTCCTCCCAGGACGTGACCTGGCTGCACGTCTTTCCAGGGAACGGGACTGGAGGAGACTCACTTTAAAACTTTGAGCACGGCCTGAGCGCGTCTTCCTCCCTCAGATCCTAAGCAGCAGCAGCAGTGGAGCTGTCAGGAGAGAGAAGGGTCCTACAGGTGGCAGCAGGCAAAACCCACAGTGCTGGCATGTGGGTGCTCGACCGCATCCTCCCAGAGAGAGGGAGGATGCTTCTGCTTCTTGTTAAGAGACATCACTTGATGGAAACGATGAAGTTGCCTCCTTCCTCTTACACAGCACTCAAAGGAAGAAAAAAAATACACCCTGTCCAAAACAAACCTCATAAAAAGTACCGTTCCTCTTGGCATGTTTGCTATAGATGCCTGTAGGCAGCAAGGGAGTAAGTAAACAAAGATTTCCAAACTTGCTGAGTATGTGGTGCTTTTCTGAATGTCTCAGATACGGAACCACGTGGTTTCTTGTAAGTAAAAGATAACGTCGCTTTATTATTAATATTTTGTATTAACATACATGAAATAATCCAAATTACTCAAACGCCAGAAGCCAAAAATTATGCAGATTTTTGAGGAGAAATATACAGCTACTTTGGCTAAGAAGAAAGAGAATATAGGAGCTTTGCCTACGTGGGGCTAGCAGCGCTTCCTTTCCAAGACCAAGTTCAGCAGTTTGCAAGAAGGAAATCTCCCTCCAGATCTTTGGAATTTAGAAAACTTGGCAGAGGCCGGGTCTCGTTTTGTTTCCCTGCACAGTTCCTAGTAGGAAGCCATCCAAAGGGTGGACAAGCGCATTACTGAAGCCTGACTCAGAACCCGTTTGCCCTTGATTTTGCAGGAATCCCGAAAACACCGAGCCGCAGCCTCGGGATGCCCGCGTCACAGGATCACAGAATCATCCAGGTTGGAAGAGACCTCCAAGATCACCGAGTCCAGCCTCTGACCTAACGCTAACAAGTCCTCCGCTAAACCCCATCACTGGGAGCGGTGCGCAGGGTGACCCGGCCCGCTGGGAAGGAGAGCGAGCGTGACAGGACAACTCTAAGAGAAAAAAAAAAAAAAAAAAAAAAAAAAAAAAAAAAAGCTGTATTTGGAACGGCGCTAGAACCGCCGGCACGGATGTAAGCACGGCGGGACGGGCTCCTCACGGCGCCCTGCGGCAGCCGCTGCCCGTCGGCGGCCGATGGCGCCGGCTCAGCGCCCCCAGGGGCGGTCCGGGGCGGTCCGGGGCGGAGCGGGAAGCATGAAATGGCGGGCGGGCGGCGGGGGAAGGGCGAGAGCGGCGCTGGGCGGGAGCCGCGAGGGACGGGGCAGCTGCTCCCGCACGGTGAGTACGGCGCGGTGCCACCGCCGCCCCCTCGGGGGGGTCATCTCCGCACCGGGGAGGGAAGAGGAGGGGAGGAGCGGGAAGGCGGCGGGGCCACCACCGGGGCCACCACCGGCCCGGGCCATCGTCGCTTCCCCGAGGCTTCTGCGCTGCGGCCGGGCTGGGCTGCCCCGGGCGGCCGCCGCGGTTCTCGCCCGACCCCCTCGGGCCACTTCTCGTCCCCCCGGTCCCTGCCCGGCGCCTCTCTCCCTGCGGTTCTCCACGTTCTTTGTTCCAGCGCGCTGAGTCCTGCCTCCAGCCGGGTGTTTTTATTTGTATTTAACTCGCCGCCCTCCTGCCGCGTGCTGCTTGCCCCCCCGCTGCCGCTTGGTATGGCGATGGGGCTTCCCCCCGCCCGCTCTGACCGGCCGCCAGGTCACCCCGCTGCTGCTCCCGCCGCCGGCTTTGTCCCCCTGGGCTGCCCTCTCCCAGCCCGGGCGGGGCCGTGCCGGGCGCTCTCAGCCCGGAGGGCTGGTTAGCGGGGAGTTAGTCCTGTGGCAGGGACCCCCGAGGGACCGCTGCTTTCCAGCAGGAGGGGTGGCTGTGGGGATGAGGGTGGCAGCGAGGGAGCAAGGGAAGAGCAGCCCCTGCCCTCTCCTGCCTCTTGGAGCAACAGTTTGCGGTCACTTTATTTTGTAAATAACAATGTTCTATAGCCTTAACCAAAAATCGGGACACCAGTGCCTCAGACCTAGTTAAACCACCGCAATCTTTGTGTGGAAGGCCCAGGCTCCTTTCAGAACAACGTGCCCACTGCTCTGATGTTTCCTGAGGTATCTGGGTCAAAATCTTGTAGCATGCTTCTTTCACGGTCTCCTCGAGTTGCTTAAACCCTTTGGTGGAGGAAGGAGCAAGGTGGTTCCCCAGCAGGAAACTGTTTCTAAGGTGTGCTTTCTCTTCCCTTGTAAAGGACTTTTTGCAAAAGTCCACTTGTGTGGGGGGGGGGAAATGATTGGGGTTCTCTTGTCAACTTTTTTTTGGTCTGTAGTCAGACCGAAACTTTTTTTCACCTGCTTATGAAAACATAACATTATGAAAGATACTGGTTGAAAAGGAGGTTTTTCTGCATGGTTTTTCTTCTCCTGGCATTTTTTTTTTTTAAATATAACAAGCTTAAGCCTTTTAAGAGCTTTCTTTAGGGTAAAGCAGCATCCCTTCCTTGTCATCTCCTCGGGGCTGATGGTGGTGTACAAAACCACTGGGGAATGCATTGTATAAAAACAAGTCGTCTTAGTAGTTCATTTGCTTGAATTTGTGCAACCTGTTCCTTCCCATATTCCTGCCTTCTCTTCTAGATCTCCCCTGTCACTGAGTAACTGATTGGCAGCGCTTAGGGACCGACCAGGACAAACTCCCGTTGTGTAGGTGGAGAGTGTAAGATCTGACTATAAATGTTCTGGATAGGTTGCCTCTTACTAAGAAAGATGTGAAGGTCTTTCATTCTTACTTGTCTCCTCCTTCTAGTATTTATCTGGTCATATCTGCTGCATTTGGGAAGGAAAAACAAGACCATTTGGTTAGGTGGCTTTGTTGGGTTCCCACCAGTCCCTTGCCAATTTCTTACAACCACGGTAGGCCAGCTGGAGCTGGCACAGCTCAGCTCGCCACGAGTTCAGCTCCATGCCTAACCGCACGCTGTCGGCAGGATCGTGCTGCCTGTGCAGGCCTCGAGTTCCCGTTCTCGGGACTCACGTGCTCGCACCCAGCGCTAGAAGGCTGTGTTTGAGTAACGTGAGCGCCTTGTAGAGGTGCTCGGTGGGGCTTTTGATTTCCATTAACTCCAGAGCAGTAAGAGCCACGATACTCATAATTAGGGAAGGCTGGTGTGTGTGTGTAGTCTGCGGGTGCTCCTCACTAGGGTCAGTTATGCCATGTTTCCTGGTATTGTTTTTCCTGTGTAACAGGATGGCGGGAGTCATCGTCACTCCTCAGAAGTCTGAGGAGCTGGCAGATCAAACAGATTATTTTGTGATAAGATGAAAATGTTTTATCTGGAAGCAGGCAGGCACATAAATCCTGCGACCGCCACCTTTGGCGACCTTTCCGAAGTGGCTTGGCATCTAGAAGTTATTGCTTCCCCTTATTGCAGGGTGCATGGGTGAGTAGGACATAATACCTGTTACATCCTCAAGCTTGTAGTAGCTCCACACATGGCCTGCTGACATAGCTGCAGGGTTGTGGCTGTGAGAGGTGGGCTTCTTGATAAAGCTGCTCCTGTTGCCCCTGGATATGAATTAATAGGCAGCAGGGGGTTAGGGGAATCAGTTGAGCCGATGGTTTTCTCTATTGAAAGGAACTGACTGTGAAAGAGCAGGTTTCATTTTCACCACTTAGCAGTTCCTCGGCTGAATTTACCAGCAAATCTGATATTTCTTTGCATAGCACCTTCCTCTGGTTTTCTCTTAGCATGCTGTGGCTTTTGTCTGTGTCAGATTGCACATTATTTGGTGCTGGAGTTATCTTCATCTGTGTGCCGTACCAAGCCAAATGCTTGCAAATATTTCTAATTAGGGAATTGAACTTGTAGATTGACAGAAGGTGCAAAGCTCCTACTTGAAGTTTGATCCTGTTTTAGTTTTGGATGGCTTATTGTGGGATGAGGGAGCTGGGCTAGTTAAAACTCATCAGTTAATGATTGTGGGATGGATATAGATATAGCTGGTCCTTTCCCCAAAGATTTTGAATCTTTTTGACCCAGGTCAGAGAAAGGTAGGGAAAGTTAAAATGTAGAAAGAAATATTAAGAGACCTGTGGAGTGTCAGGTCTCCCTTTTACAACAGATTGCTTTCAAATCCAAAAGCTTCTGTGATTGCCTTGATTTGTACCAGTTGTCTATAGGGAAAGGTGTCCTGGCATCCTGCTATTGTCTTGACTATGATGGGAAGTGAACAGGACTCTGTAACTGCCAGTGCCAGGCATTAGGCACCTTACATCAGGATGAGATAGCATGGGTTGTTCCCAGCATGATTTTTGGTAGGGCATAGTAGCGTGATAATGTCTCCTTTCTGTACACGTTTTTGCAATAGCTACTCTGAGTCCTCTAGTCCCCACCTCCCAGCCCCCGGTTTAGTTACAGCATTGTTAGGACTGCTTTGGGTGTATAGTAACTTCAGTTCTTGATCCAGTCACCTGGCTTTCCTCTCCTTGCACCCATACAGCATGTCTTGGAGATGACAGAGCAGGCCTCCTGGTCACGGTGGGGTTTGGCTGGGCTGTCCTTGGTGGCGAATATGCGGAGAAGGCTGTATGCTGCAATATATCCTTGTGTGTGACACTCCCCACAAAAGGGGAGAGGGGTCACTGTGGCTCTAAACACTTTTTACTTTGAGTGTTTTGCTCAGAACTGGACTTTAAAATCCCAGGCCTCTTACTCGGCTTTGGCTAAGGTGTGAGCAGGGGAATTGGGCTGTGTACACAATCTTTGCCCACATGGGTGCTGGATTTTTGGTGATGTCAGCAAGCCTGCTCTATTTCCTGTCAAAGCACCCCAACCTTTGGTTAGTTCCTGCTACGTCCTCACTACAGTGTCATGGTGAGCGAACAGGCAGTGCCCGGGTCTCTCTCTAACTTACTGGGATGTTTCTTTCATCTCCTTAAAGGAAAGGAAAATAAGTTACCAGTGTAACTCCCGGTGGTTTGGTTTAACTCTTACTATACCCTTAGATTAACAGCTATACCAAGCAAATTTGCTTGTATCAGCAAGCTGCTGTATTTTGGTTTTGTTTTTACGTTCACATTTACATTTTTACATTTGTATTTGGTTTTGCATTCGCTTTCTGGGACACAACATTAATCAGTTTCCTCTTAGGCTTAAACTGAAAGTGAAATAGGCAGCGTTATTTCGTGCACAGTCATGCTTTTTCTCGTAGTAAAATCCATACTCTTCCCAGTGCTCACAGACCGACGGCCAGAGGCCCCGAAGCAGTGTCAAGGAGAAGATTGATGCGGGTGCGAGAAGTCCTGTGCAGCAGTGAGAAATGGTTCCCCGGGCTGCTCGCAGTTCTGCTGCTGCGGTTTCCAAACAGCTCCTGCTGCACTTCTTTGGAAGAGAATATTCTCTTAGCTGTGTGTTCTTGTTTAAAGGTGCTTAACAGAGATCACGCTTTCTTTGTCCTCCCAATGTTGATGAGGAGTTGCTGTCAAAAGGGTTTAGTTGGATCAGAGTGCTGTGTTGTTACCATCCCTTTCAGTTGTGCAGTTTGATGAATGAGCTGCTCTCTGAGGTTCTGGAGGATGCCTTGGCTCCTGTCTTAAGAGATTCCATCAAGATGATTCCTTTTTATTTTACCGGCTTCACCTGTTTAACTTCTGTGGCAAGAATAAGAATTTGAAATACAACAGAAGAGGAGAGGGTTCTGAGGGCCAGCACGCTTCATGTCACCAGAAGAACGGTGTCAGGCTTTTCTGAGGATCACCTTGTCTGCTTGTACCAATGCACGGTTGCTTTCCAACAGACAGAGGTGTTTATAGCTGTGGTGTACTTGGCCCTTAGAAGGAAGGAAGCCCGTTTAAAATGCGCCGCGGTGTTTTGCAGAAGTTCTCCAACACTGAGATGGTGCTGTGCATGCTGTCAGAGTGGCTACGCGTGCCGTTGTGAAGATCTGTCTCTATCCTTTTTTCTGTAACTGCTTAAGACTCTTTATAGAGGGTATTCAGAGCTGGGTGAGGTGAACGGGCTCCACTGTAATTGGCCAGGGGTGTAGCCCTGCTCTGCAGGAGGGGTGCGGAGAGGAACCTGTCCTGTGCCCAGCTCTGTTGCGTAGTATCCCGGCCAGTGCCCGGCTGCCGATTGCATCAGCAGGCTTGTTTTTGTTCAGCGGGGAACTTTGGTCGGGTTCCCTTACGACGTACTGTTCCGTGCACACCTAGTCCCAAATGTCCCCTGCTGATCCTGCACTTAAAATTAGACGCTGGGAGCATCTTTGCAGCTTGTGTCTTTCAGGAGGCACTGTGGATACTCCTTGTATGTCTGGGTCTGGAAGAGTAGTTCTTGTCCAGTAATCGGGTCTGGGGTGTGCCACAGGTAGTGTCCCTATGTCCGTCTTTCTTTCCTTTCCCTTCCTTGCTCACCTAATGTCCCAGTTAGGCAGTCAGCTCACTTGCATTCCTTACTGCTGGCATCAGCTGTGAAATGCACCGAAGTTTCAAGGTGAAGTGGAATTGCTGATTTTCTGACTGATCCGTGCTCATGCTGGCACGTTAACAGAGTATGGGTGTTCAAAACGAGGGTGTTCCTGTCTTTTAGTTGGCGTGGCCAGTACTGTGTCCAGTCCTCCTTTACAAGCTCTCTTGGTAGCCAGCTCTTGTCTGAGCTTGCCCAAGTGGCACCTGCATTTGCCAGAGCCATTACTGCCAGGTGGCAGAGGCTGCCCTCTCTGTCCCTGGGGCTGAGTGCTTTGTCCCTGCTTGACTGTGGAGACAGGCCAGAGCGTCTCCTCAGCTGGTGCACGTGCCCCCCGCACGTGCCCCACCATCTGCACAGGCTCAGTCTCAGATCAGCATAACCACATGTGCTGCAGCAGTCAAGATCCAAATCTTGCACCTTCCCTTTTGGGTGTGGAGGTCCCCAAAATATGGAGATGTGCAGATCCCCTTTGGGTCCAGCTGAAGCCAGGTTCTGGCTCGCAGCGTTGGGGCAGTTCGAGCTGCAGACTTTGTGCTGACTAAACCTCAGCCCTGGTGCACCCATAGGCTGGCTTCTGAGAAACGCTGAACAGTGTTGTCATGCTGCCTCTGGCACTGGTCTGACAGAGAAACCACAGTCATCATAAGGGCCTACTCTTTCCTCTTCCTCTCTGAAGAGGACTAGCAATGTGTCAGTGCTCCTTCCTGTTCACTGAGGGTGCCACCTAGGGACTGGGTGAGAGCCTTTTGAGCTGAATGAAAATTCAGGCTGAGGAAGTGGGGTGGCTTTTCCCACTAGGAAGTCCCAGAACTGCCTCTGCCAACCGGAGGGTTGCTGTAATTAATGTGGTCAGCATAATCTCCAGCCAAAGGCACAGAACTGAAAATAATGTGAAACCTCTGGGAGACTAAATATATCCCTAATAAAAGGGTCAGTCTGAAACTCTTCTTTAGATGAGTCTCCAGTACAGCTTCTCTTTCAAAAAGGGGAAGAAAAGCCCCACTGGACCAGCTGCGGTGTCTGAGCCCACGTGCACAGCTGGGGATGCTTGCTGTCCAGGCTTAGGCTCTCCCTTAGTGCTGTGTGAGTGAAAAGGAGCCAAAGAGAAGCTGCTCCAGCTTCTGTTGCTGCCAGGCCTTGGTGTCCCATTTAGAGCACCAGTGCCACAGACTATGGGGAGGTAAATATGCAATTAAACTGCTAGGAACAAAAATATTCAACACGTTTAAATGTATTTTTCCATCAGTGTTATGAGCAAACAGCAGGCTTCTTCCTTGCTAGAGTGCTTGGAAGTGGTGTTCCTCACAAACCTTAGAGGAAGAAGCAAGCTGAAGCTGAAAGCGAGAGAAACTAAAGCTGACAGGCTCGAGCATTTCAAAGTATTCTGCCCCATGGCTTGCCAGTTTTACCACTTCTGAAATGAAGCAATGATATATCCTGTTTGAGACACATGCATGGAAAATGCCCGAAGTCTGGAAGCTGTTGCCTATAGTGGGAAGTTCCTGAGAAACCCCAAACCAGTAGCTGTGGTATTAGCCAGGTGGTGCCAAGCAAGTGATTTGGTTTCATGGTAGCATGTGTACAAAGAGGCTTGTTCAGCCCTTCCTTCATCTGGCTGGTACTTTGTGATGTCTGCCTTCCCCAGCCCCTCACCTGAGCTCTTCTTTCCTAAGCCGTAACGAAATGCCTACGTTAGGAGGACAGTGGGTCTCGGGGTAAAAGCTTGGGGCCTTCTGAGAGCTGTTAGAGGCTGGCACGTGCTTTGCAGGCTGAGCAGTGATGAGGGTAGATCTTCAGTGGCCATGATAACATGACTTGTTAAACTTGGTACTGCCTCATTTAAACCTTTTTTTTTTCAGATCAATAAGAATCTTCCTCTTCACTGTGGATTTTCTCCTCCTCCCCCTGCGAAGCCTGAGGTGCACGTGCAGCTGCTGTGTGAGCGGCCAGGCTTCTGCCACAGCTGGAGAGCTGTGGGGAAGGAGCCTGGTATCGGCCCTGAGCCGGGCTGTGCAGCTCCTTTGGGATTTATGCACCAGAAAGTGTGTGTGGCAGAGCGGTGCGGGCTTCCTGGGGACTTCGGGCTGTAGGATGTGGATTTTGCTTACACAGAAATGGCTTTGGAGGCGTTCAGGACAATAGCCTGGCACAGCTCAGAAACCCTCACGTGAGGGACTTGGCAGATCTGTGACACGTTTCTGACTTGGCAGCGCTGACTCATGTAGAGCAGTCCTGCCTGTGGCATGCTGTGGGGAGCACAGTGAAATAGAGTGGCTGTGGTTTGAAATGTGGGTTTAAAATGTCAGGAGACAGCAAGTTGCATCAGCTCCAAGTGCCCCAGTGTCCCCGTCTGTAAGATGATCCCTCCTGTAAAGGGCTCCGCAGCTCAACAATGAAGCGTTTGCCTGCCAGACAAGTGAAGGCCACCAGGTCCGGAGATGAACAGCCAGGTACTGTTCCCTTTACTCCACAGTGATGTCATCCGGACTGCCAAAAATAACTTCCTTATCTCCAGCTGTCAGGCAGAGA
Organism: Oxyura jamaicensis; assembly: GCF_011077185.1. NCBI lineage: Eukaryota > Metazoa > Chordata > Aves > Anseriformes > Anatidae > Oxyura > Oxyura jamaicensis. The sequence continues at coordinate 64,529,303 of NC_048893.1, read as the reverse complement.
AATCAATGCTCAGGCTGTAAGCTCGCCCCTTCTTAATGACTGATGCATTTTCACAGCTTCTGCTTTGAAGAAGTGAATTCCTTCCTAACCCAAACGTGAAACAAAGATAAGTATCTTGACAGCTCACACAATAAGTGCCTTGACTGATGGTGGGGCTGTCTGGGTGTTTGTTCAGGATGTGTCTTGGAACCTAGACAAGCTGTTAAAGGAGTCAGTGGCACCGACTGCTGCTGAGAAGTGTGTGTTGGTAACCAGAGGGTGTCTGGTGCAGCTGGGGATGGCTAACCACAGGCCAAGCTGGGAGGGGAGCTGAGGGATCCGAGGGAAAAGTGATGGCAGGCAGGGGCATTGCTCACGGCATGGATTCCTTTCTGCCCCATCTTGGGGATGCAGTGAAAGTGTGGAGAAGGGATGAAAGATGATTTTGCTCATCATTATCGCTGTAGAGGTTCTGGGACCTGCTCCTCTTCATGGCTGTCTTGAGAATAATGGCTGCTATTGAGAATTTCCCCCAGCAGGTCTCTTTATGCTACCAGTGACTCTCGCTGCCGTGCGGGGTGCTGATGATCTTGCAGTGTCCGGAGGCACAGCACAGCTCGGTGCTGCTCTTACAGCAGGTGGAAGCCTGTGTGCTTTGTGGCTGTATCATGTCTGTGTGTAGCTCCCCACCTGGGAAGAGAAAGCCATGTGCTTGCAGTGGTTGCTCCTGAATTAGCTAGCATCTGGCAGCGTACAGCCCCTCGGGATGCACACAACACAGGCTAAGAAGTGGTGTTTGCCTTGGAAGAAGCCTCGGAAGCTTGCGGTGGAGGAAGCCACAACAGGATTCTCTTGTGAAAGCTGGGATGTGTGAGGTGATGTGAGCTCTGCCATCCTGTGCTGACAGGCAGCTGGTGCATGTGCTGCTCCGCCTGCGGTTGTTGTGTAGTGCTTGGCCTGTACTGAGACCGACACCGCTTAGGCGGGCCAGGAGAGGATCGAATGTGGAGGTGTTAGCAGGTTAACAGCTGTGTATTTGTGCTGGAAGTTGTCATGGGACTTAAGAAAACAGAAGTGCCATGTGAAAATGATCACCTCAGTCGTTTTCAGCTGCTGGATCCCAGGGAAAGCCCAGGGTGTGTGCAGGTATGTTCACATACACAAAGGCCCATGCAGCAGCTTTTGTGTAAGAGCTGCAGGGAAGTGATGCCCTTACTGTTTTAGACTCTCCGAGTTTATCTTCTGAGGTCAGACCCCTCGTGGGAAGTCTATCAGTCTTTCAACACTTTTCAGTTAGGAGACATGCTTGTGTCATGTCCTTCCTAGCCCCGCAGGAGCACACGGTGGCTTTCAGGAGGAATTTTGAATAACTTTCCCTCTCACTGTTTGCTCGTTCTGAGCAGTGGCACTCACTGGATGCTCCGCTCTGCATTAACATAGAACAGCTTTTTCTTCTGGTGCAGTTTGAATAGGAGGGGTTTCTCCTTATGCTATTTTTTAATGTTTTTGCTTTGTTTTCCCACGTGGATGTTACCTGCCCTCAAGCTGCAGTGATTCAGCTCTGTTGATCTGGCACCATTTCAGTGTGCTGCTCATCACTGAGCAGGCAGTGGCCACTGAGGTATGCAGGGGGAGGAAATAAGGAGATGAAAGATTTGCCATTGCATAAATGGTAACAAGAAAGATCAGCAGACTTAAAACTGCATCTCTGTTTATTAGTGACTGTTCTGCTGAGTGTCGTCTTGACAGTGCTGAGCTGCAGAGATGGAAAGAATAATGCATTAAAAATAAATTGGTATTTTAACTCAATCATCCTCCATAAAATACTTGCCAAGACTTCCAGCTGTTGTAAAGCAGCTTTAGCAGATGATCTAGCTTTACTCTGAGTACAGATGGAGTTTGTAGTCTATCTCCGTCTTATTTTCATTTTCCTACTAAAGATACTGTTCATCCCATAATAGGTAACTCCTTACCTCCTCCATTGGAAGAGGTCTTAAAATCCTGGTCTACAGCTTTCAGGGTTCAAAAGCTTTAATGAATTAAAAGATTCAGAAGGCATTGGTGTGATTGCATTTGGTTGTTCAGGGGTTTGCTCTTTATGGGTCTGGTTTCTTTTTTTTTTTTTGAGATGCCACTAAGGAGTTTGACTTCTCAGGATGAGCTGTGTAAATATCAAAACCCCTTGTATTGATTCAAGGGGGTTACCTACATTTGAGGCCTCTGGAACTACTAGTTGATTATTTCCATCTAAAAAGCTTCCTATCTCTACAGTAGAGAGCCATTTTGTGGCAGGAAAGAAGTTCTCAGGTGTGTTTTTGACCACCCAAGTGGAACTTGTTTAGCCAAAGGCTGGAACCCCTCGGGGGCTTTCACTGCCTGGGTGGTGATTGCTTGATGTGGGAAGAGTTCATGAAATCACCATCTTCAAGCTTCTTTGTCTCCATTTTTTACCGTATAAGTACTTGTGAGTGCAGTGGGGGGATTTTGTTTGTTTTGTCTGGTTTTGCCTTTTCTCTTCATGGCAGTCCCTTAGCTCAGCCCAGTGGACAGGAATGGACAGCCTCTCAGTTCGCAGTTCGGATGGGTGGCTTTATTTGTGTTTTTTGAATGTCTCTATTTTTGTGGATTTTCCCTGACGAGTGTAACTTCCTGTAAGATGGGGGTGACTCCCAGAGGGACGGGGGATGTGAGGGTCCCCCACGTGTTGCAGGTCTCTCCCCTCACATACCCTGCACGCCTCTGGAGGAAGGCCAGGGCAGGGGCTGCTCAGCCCTTTTCCCCCTGCATTGAGGCTCCTGTCCTTTGTGCCGTGACCAGCTCACGCGCTCGTTTCTTTGAAAAGCACAAAGCTTGCCAAATGTAGGCAGGCTAGGCTTGCTGCAGCTTCCCAGGAGCTCTGTGAGGAACAGGCGCAGGCCAGCAGGCTCCGGCGCCCCTTACTGGCTTCTGTGCTGCGGAGCTGTGCAGGCGAGGTGCTTGCATGGGCATGCCCCAGGCTGCTGTGCCCTGCCTCTGCTGCCCTACCGGAAAAATGCCGATGGGCGTGCTCGGGGGGGAGATCTGTGTGTGTGCAGAACAGATATTGTTTTCTTAGATTTGTATCTGCTGACTTGGGGATGGAGCAGGGCGCCTGGTTTCCTTTGCGGACTGAAATAGTCTGCGCCTCCCTTTTAGAGCAAGGAGCGGGAGAAGGCAGTAGCGCATTTCTCTCTGGCTGTTTCTTTTATCAACACTTGGATTGAGCCGAAGGGCTTTCCTGGCAGTGTGAACTAGTGAGCCAAAACCAACCAAACAAAAAAATCTAGGGAATACAGTTTGTTTTTTTTAAAGCCACAGTTTGAGCTTTCCTTAGAAAGGTGTGACAGGTGACAACCACCACAAGGTGTCTCAACTCCTGCTGCCATTCCATCCTCCTGTTGTAAGTAAGAAAGATGGGCTGGCACCTTACTTAGTCTGTTTACCATCATCTCCTCACTGCCCTCAGCTGACCTTCCAGCAGACTTCTGGATTTCCTCTCTGGGGAAGAGGCCGGCCGTCCTGTGGCACTTTGCCTGGATCAGGTGGAAGCGGTCTTCCTGTAAAGTTTTGCGAGAGAAGTCCCACTCAGCTAGTTTCACTTGTGCATCTGGACGCTTGCTTGCGTGCAGGCTGCAGCTGCCGTGGCTCGAGGGGCACCGCACGCCTGTCAGAGCTGCCCTGCATCTGCACGGCTGTGCCCAGCGAGGATGGCCTCGCTTCTCCCCTCCTGAAAGAGGGGGAAACTTGTTCAGCGTGTACTTCTATTCCAAAATAAGAACCTGAGCCCAAACTAGCCAGCATGGGTCAGTCTGACCAGTTGTGCAGTAGTGCTGTGGTCCCACGTGAAGCTTTTGGCATCGGCAGAGCTGGGTGGGGATGACAGTCCTGGGGGAGCCCACGATCGCTGCGGTGAATGTGGGATTTGAGGCAGATGTGACGTGGGCAGCACAGGCTCAGTACTACTTCAAGCCGCCTGTGGTCTCAGCCATGACAGTTCAGGGGGTGGTGTTTAACTTGACAGGCATTTGTGTTGAAGGAGATCCCCTTTTTCGTAGTGGTAACACAGATGCCTCTGTTCTGGGCTCAATTGCTTTGAGTGGAGAATGTTATAAAAAATCTGCAAGCTCACAGGTGAATTGCTGATCTGGATGACTCCTTGCACAAAGCCAAGGTCCTGCCACTGACAATGCTAAATGCCCAGTTTCCTCTTGATTCCAGGGATGCTTTATCAAACCCTAATCAACATCTCTCTCTCTTCCAGCAGAGACATAGCCCAGCAGAAGGGCTGCTCTGTCCTGTTGCAGAGCTGCTGTCAGGTCCCAGGAAATCAGAGGGGACCACATTCTAACCAGGCAGCACGGTTTTTAGGGTCAAGGTGAGTGGCAGCAGTATGGGTTTGAACTGAACAGAGAGAAATGGCGTGATGCAAAGCAATCTGTTTTAGGAAGCCCTAAGTTCAGCATAATGATTAAGTGAAAAGAAGAGCCCATGGCTAAAAGGCTGCCTGTGGGCTACTGTGTTTTTTAAACTATATTTGAGGTTGTGTTTTGGTTCTGGGGACTTCAAGAGACCAGGAATTTCCCAGCTTTTCAAAGACTCTTAGAAGCTGTTACTGTGGTTTCATTCAGAGTTTGAATTCATTTCTGCTTTCACTTCCTCCCTTTTTTCCACCTGCACACTTACCCCTCCACAAATGTGTTTTAAATAGTTATTATAAATTAGGGTCTGTCATCCTGAGTCCAGATCTTTGCTGGCTAGCTGGTGATCTGGTCGGGTGGGCTCTTGGGTGCTCTCACCCTGTTTTGGGTCAGCAGCTACCTGTGCAGCAGCCAGGCTATTGCCTGGGGTGAAGAGCACTGGGTGGGAATGCAGTGTCTGTTTTCAGCCAGGCCCTGCTCGATGAGAGTCAGAATTAATTCTGCATGTGGTTTTGGGGCTGTTGCATGTGAAGCAGCAAACGCAGATTTCAAACAGCATTCCTCCCTTCTTGTCTTGGCCTTTGCTAGGTAGTCCTGTGTGCCTGGTGCTTGCTGTGCTGCTCCAGCACCTCTCCTGCCCTGTGACCTGGGGTACCAGGTGTGGCTTCTTGGGCTGCTGGTCTGGGCAACCAGCAGCCACACCTGTCTGGATGAGAAGGGAGCACTGCTCTTACCAGGCCCCCTTTTTAGTGGGTGAGGGAGGCCACCCCTGAGCATACCTTGTGCCCCTTCCCTGCATGCCTCTTCCCTTGGCACTGCCTGGGTGTAAGACAGAGGGAGGGCTGTCAGCCCTGAGCACCCACTGTGGGGACAGGGGAAGCTGTGAACTCTTGTTTTCTTCGCACTTCTTCCAATGAAACCTCTCTGGAGGCCTGGCAGAGTTTTGTTGGTGTGACTAAAAGCCTTCGGCACTTGGTGCCCTCTGTGTTCCTAGATAATTGTTGGAAAAGCACGGTAACAAGTCTGAGTACATGCAGTATCTCTGCATGTGTGGGGCCTTCTACATAGGCAGCCCTCTCCAGACGTGGATGTGTATGACTGCGAGACAAGGGCAGACCCACAGGCAGGACTTCAAGATGTGTGTATGTGGGAGTTATTTTTTGCCTTTCACCATTTATTCTCACTCTTGCAGGGCAAGGACTTTGATCTGAAGCAGAGGGTGACAAGCTGCTTTGTCTCTGAACCTATCATGGAACAGGTGGGTTTCAAATGGACTGAAGTCAGTGGTTCTCTTGTGCACTTGTTCTGAGATACCTTGAAGGGGCTGAGTTTGAAAAAGTATGGGCTCACCTTCCCCAGAGTTCATGCTGGGGTTTCTGGTGCTGCTCCGCTCCGTCATGAATACAAACAAAAAGCGGATGGAAACATTTTGTTTGCAAGCTGCTTCCTTGTTACCTCAGTGTGAGAGTTGAGATGCAACTGATTTTGAGACTACAATGTCTGTAGATTAAGCAGCAAACTACTAAAACTAATTAACTGACGCATTGCTATGATCAATTTACTAGTGTTTTGTGCAATGTTAAACACGATCTTGAAGCTACTATTTATCACACGCAGGTTTTGCTAAACACTTAAACTGCTGTTGAAATGTCTGCCACTGTACCCCACTTAATGTTAGGGTTCAGTTCTAGCCCTCTTTCCTCTGCCTTTCCTTAACTCTTCTGGCCATAAATCTGATGACAAGTCCAGTGGGTTGTTGAGGGGAATTGTTGCTGGTGTCCCAGTGAGCATTGCCACTGTCTGGAGGCACGCATGCTCAGATCATGAAAGGTGTGCTTCCTCTTGATAATTGATCGTGCACCTTACTGTCCATCTGTTTCCCTTCCCAGATGTGTTGCCCTTGTTGTTCCACTTTGCCCAGTCTCCTCCCAAGTAAATACGGGCATCTGAATGGGTTTATTGTGGAGCTTGTCTAGATCCCTTTCAAAAGGGAGAAGAAATGCAAACTGTAGATTGTGGAGGCTTATGCTGTTCTCTCTGTTGCCCACCTTGTTACTGTTCTGCTCTGACATGAAATGGGGAGCTGTTGGCTTAGTTCAGTGCAGAAAGCCCAATTGCTGAATGAACAGAAGCAGGTGACTTGCACTGAGAACACAGCTGTGGCTTAGCAGATGAGTTCTGATCAGGGATTTAGTCCATGCCACTGCTAGAAGCATGCAGGAAGAAGTGAGCTGATGCCTCCGCTGTGGGTTGGTAAGATAAGAGCTGTCTGGTGTTAGCCGTCACAGTTCTGTGTGTGCACATCCAGGAGTTAGCATGCATTTGCTCAAGCCTTGTCAACTGGGCATCATCGTGCGGTAGGCCCAAAGGAGGCCATAAAAAAGTGCTCACCGCTTGGAAAACAGAATCTGCACAGACCTCCTGAGTGGGACATGGGCTTAATACTGCTTCCTTTATGTTTAGGATATCCATAGCGATGGATTTAACCAGATGGAGCGCATGCTATTGTTTGCTTTCCTGGAGGAGTCCTCTGGTTGTGAGTTTAAAGAGCAGCTGCCATCCCTCCGAAGCCAGGGGATTGTGTATCCTCTGCAAGACATCCTCTACTGTGACGGTGATGGCGAGCTTCAGACCGATGGGAATCGAAGTGGCCACTTTCAGAATGGTGAGCAAGGTGAGTGCTCTTTTCTCCTTCCCACATGCCTTCTCTGAAGGTTGCAGGCTTTTTTTTCCCTTCCACTCTTTACTCTTCTGCAACAAACTATCAGTAATGTTCTCTCCAATGAGAAACTTCACAGCTAATGGTTGTGTTGGTTGGGATTTTAACACCTGGGGTAAGACAGCCGGTGCACTCACTGTGTCTCCCTGTGGATTTCTGGAGCACCTGTCACCCTGAGCAGCCTGTCTGCAGCACATCAGACAGGGGGCACAAAGCTGGTACTAATGGTTGCTGTCCTTAATGTGATCTTAAGCAGTTCTGCTAGGCCTCACACTGCTCCTCAAGGAGATTGAGCACTTGGGCTAGGCTTTTGGAGCAGCTCTTATGGTACTGAATGAATCCCTTTGTGCTGTACCAGTGTGGCAGAAATGGCTTGTCAAATAGTTTCTTGTGCAGTTCCTGTTTCACTAGCCATGAGCAGCATGGCTGTTGCCCCTTGCCCAGGATTCTGGGCTGTTGCCCTTGCTGGCACACTGATCTCAACCCAAGTAGCACGGAGAGTAACTGCTATAGTAAATATGCATCCATCATATAAAACCGTATTGATTTCATGCTCCAAAGCAACAATGGAAGCTTTGCCAAAAGGAGATGCTATGTTTTAGGTAGTGCTTAAGACACAGGTCCTGACAGTTTTCACTTGAAAACTCACTTGCACTCTGTTTCCTTTCCCTCTAGACAGGGCTGTAGCTGTCCTGCACAGATCTTGGTTGGATATGTTCTGATCCCCTCCAAGTTTTTTGCTTAGGGTGATGCAGCATTGTACTTATGCTACAGCTTAAAAAGCAAATAGTTTTTTAAGCAAACATCTGGCAAATGAGTTCTTGGCTGCACAAGAGACCTGTAGTACAGGCAGCTGTCACAATAAGGGAGAAGATGGTGTGGAGGCTGGTAATGGTGATGGGCAAATGCCATGGGTCAGCTTACCTGCACTGAACCCAGTCTGACTGCAGCCTCTGAACTCACTCCTGCTGTCTGTTTTGGCAGTGTTTGATCCTGAGGCAAATGAAGAAATTGTGCGGACCATTGCTGCTCAGCTTGCTGAGATTGGAGACCAGCTGGATAAAGAAATCAAAGCAAAAGTAGTAAATGATCTAGTGCAACACTTCCTGAATGAGAATCTGTCTAGAGAGGTGAGTGAAACACAACCTGACCAGTAGATCCACTTTTAACTTCAGATCCTTACTGCTGTAACTGAGAAGCATCAGGCTTGTAATGCATCTCTCTTTGCTGTTCTTATGCCTTAATTATTGCAACTTTAACATACAGCCCTAACGCTAACCTTTGATGTGAAGATTTTACTAGAGCTGATGCTGTGATGGACCTGTATGCTGTGGCAGCCTTTGCCCTGCCAAGTGGGTTACTTGTGCTTTGTGCCCTTTCTGCAGATGGGGAAGCAGAGGTAGTTGTGGACAAGGACTGACTTTCAGAGGTAGTTTGTCCTTTATTTTGTTGTCTCTAGGGTTTATCTTTAAAAATCAACTGTTGGGTTAAGGTTCAGTATTCACCCTCAAGATCTTTGAACTCATACTGGGTCCTATATGTCTCTTGCTTTCGCATGGGCGAAACTTGAGCACACCTAGAAGTTTGGTGTGTCTATTACTGTACACTGTGAGACAGTGAGTAGTGAAACCCAGTGCTTCCTTCTGTAGTGCCTTAACCCTTCCGCTTACAGGCTGTCAGCATTAGGAGTAGCACTGGGGTTTGTTTGGCCTAGATGGGTGACCTGCTAAAAAGGCCTCTCTGGGTGGCACCTCCACCACTTCAATGTGGTGTCTGTCCCACCAGGTGGGGTAATGTGCCTTGGTCTTTGGCCCAGCATCTAATGTGCCTCACTGCTCTGCAAGGGAAATAATCAGAGGCCCGTGGTGTTAAACCTTCTTCTTAAGGATTGGATCCACATCAGTACCCAGAAGCACAGTTTGCTTCCCCCAGAGCCTTTTTGGCATCTTTGAGATAAACAAGCCAAATAACCAGTTATGTCTTTCTCTGCCTGTGAAGTTTCCTATGCTCCAGAAGCTAGTGCTGCCTTTGATTTGAGGGTATGCCTTTTCTGAAAAGGCAGGACTGTTTGTTTTTTTTTTTTGGGGGGGGAAGGAGGGGGTGTTTCTTTTGTTCTGACCCCCAGCACTTAGCAAGTACACAAACTGATAGCATTCTCCCCTCCTCGGGTCTTGCTGTCCACTCAGTTAGGTTCCAGGCTTCAGCTTTATTGCCTAAGCTTTCAGTCCTCAATAAGGCAGAGAACAATATGACCAGGCAAACCTTGATTTTTCACATTAGTGGTGTAGCTTCATGTGTGCATGTGCACATGTCCTGCTTGGGGAACTGCTCCTGGGAGTGAGACAATGTTTGTTCTGTGCCTGGACCTCATCTCTAGCTCCTGCTTGTTTAAAGGCTTTTCTTTGAAACTTGCTTTGTCTTCTCCATGCCAGTCCCCACCCGGGCTGGTGCCCTGATCTTCACTGTGTTTAAGGCAGGTTCCCCTCACGTGGGAGCCCAGGATTCCTGGGGTACTTCAGCACCAGGCAGGCTAGGTGCAAATCCTGGGGAGGTGTGGGCTCTGTTATTCCCTGAGCACATAAGGCACCATCTGAATCTTCCAGTGGTCTGTTTCTGCTGTGTTTTGTCTTGGGTGAGCAGCTGAGCTCTGAGGTACCATCCTCACTGCCACCAGGGGTGTGCCTGGGAAGGAGCACAGCACCTCGTGGGTCGCTGGCATGGTGCTGGCTGTGCCAAGACCCCTTTCTCCCACAGCTGCTGCACTGACATCCTCTCTTCCCTCCACACAGGAGATAACCCGGTGCCTGTCACAGGCCGTGGAAGTGCTTGCGAGAGCCATCCCCTCAGACCTGGAACGAGAGAAGGCCATGCTGGTGCTGGCAATGGTCTTAACTAAGAAAGTGGCAAATAAGGTGCCCTTCCTTCTACAGCGTGTCTTCAGCACCACTGTGAACTACATCAGCCAACACTTCCACGGCTATGTTGCCAGAATGGTGAGTGCTGTGACACAGCCCTGTGGCTCTGTGAGTTACAGCCAGACTTAAATGGCTTAGGTCGTGTCCCACGGGAGTAACCAGAGGCTTGGCGGGGAGGAGCTGCCCGTCCCTGTGGAGCTCTGATGCGCTGAGCGGGGTGTCACCACTGCTTGCCCCTGCCCAGCGGCACCTGGCAGATGGGATTTATTCTGTAGGGCAGGAAGGTGTGAGTGTGCCTCTCTTGTCCATGCAGTCACCCGAGTGGCAGAGAGGTGGCCTGGGTGTGGAGTGCTGCAGGGCAGTGGGACAGCGGCCCCAGAGCGCCCGGCTCATGTCTCTGCCTTGCACTGCTCGTGTTACCCGGCAGGAAGAGGCAGCGTCACTTGAGTGTCACCGGGCGCTGCCCTCCCCTTCGCTCAGCTTACCCTGAGGAGCTGAGCTGCTGCAGGAACCAGTCTCTGCTTTAAGAGCCTGGCCCCTGTGCTGCCACGGAGCAGGGTGGCAGGCCGATGGCTGAGTGTTAATGGGGAAACAGAAGCGGGGTCCAGGTAGGGTCTGTTCCCCTGGGACCACTGGTGGCCCCTGCCCCTGCCATCACAGCTGAGAGCAGCGCTGGGGTGATGGCAGGGGTGCAGCACAGCAGGTGGCAGAGTTGAGGCAAGCTTCCTGGAGCTGGAGAGGCAGAGTTGCAGCCAGCCCCTGCCTGCTCCCCTGCAGCACTAGCCGTGCTGCTGCTGCCTTACCCTCCCTGGGGGCTGCAGGCACAGGGATTGTGGCTGGGGCGAGGCTCTGCAGTTGATGCTGGTTCTGTTTCTTTCCCTCCAGCTGCGCGAGTGAGAGATCTCCAGCCCTTGGTGTGTGGAGAGTGGGTTCCTGAAGACTTTAACATCTGGATTTGCTCAAATTACTTCTGTTCTTCACTTGTGAAATACAGCTGTGAAAGGGAAGGCAGAGCTTTGTAGATAGGCTTTTGTAGACTAGCAAGGCAATGATGGTAGTGTGAGCTGCATGACAGGTCTGCCAGTACCTGTAAGGTAGAGTGCTTACCCTTGTCTATTTCACCAGCTTGGGCTTTTTCTTCTCCTTTTCTTCCCCTGTCCCTGTTGGTAGCAGATGTAGTGCAGGGAGGGTGCAGTGGGCACCGAGCCATCTCTCCCTGTGTTTCTCCACACCAGCTGATAGGTTCTGCAGGCTTTTGTGCTGCAGCTGGGCCCTGCCACGTGTGAGCCCTTCCCAGGAAGGCAGCGAGCTGTAGAAGGGGTGGTTTCTCAGCATGGCCCCCCACGGCCTGCGTGGGGGGGATCAGCTCCATCTTAGAGAGGTGCTGGCAGCAAGCAGCCTTTACCAAAGTAGGGGTGCCTGGCCAAGGAAGGCTAAAGCGAAGGTGCTACATAATCTACATCAATCCATGGTTGCTTGAGAAATCAAAACAAACTTTAGGTACAAGGGTGAATTGTTGTGGGGAATGCAATCTGGCTATGCTGGAGGAAAGGTAGTCTTTAGCTTTAGTGCAGCTTGCCATAAAGAGAGAGAAGGTAACAACCACCCATCTGGCAGCGTACCTGGCGCCTCTTGTCAGCAAGCTCTTGTGCTTGTGTCTCAGGTTCAGCTAACAAATGTGGACTCAGGGTCTTTGATACTTGTTTCAATCACACACAAGGCGGCTGAGGTTTTGCCAGTGATTCAGCTGCCCCTGAAGAAAGTATGTAAATACTTTAGTGGTTTTGCTCATTGTTTTTTTAAATAAAAATTGTCTGTTCTCATGGCAGTACAGTTCTTAAGGATTTGAATGTCTACCTGGCTCTTTCTCAGGAGCTGTTGGTCTTCTGCATGCATTCTTGTGCTATTCTCCCTGTGATGCTGCTAGTGGTAACACAGCTGTGCTCTAATTGTGACCTGGCATGATGGGAATGACCTTTATTGGTTGTTAGTGTCTGCACTTGAAGAGGGGGAAGGAAAAAAACACAATCTAGGTTTTGTTTTTGAAAACTGTACCATTTATTAAAGTGCAACCTGGGGGCATGGTCTTACAGCAGTGTCCCATTGGCGGAGGGAAAAACGTACATACCCCTTCACTTAAACTGAGTCTAGAACAACAAAGCTGGAAAGAACTTTCTTTTAAAGGTGGAAACACTTTTATTAACCAAATGGCACAAGAAGCTTTAGACAGTTTTCCCCAAGAGGGCTGCACTTGCATATTAAAAGGAATAATATGACTGGTTCCTTGGGCAAGGAGTGACCTCAGGCCCATTCAGGGTCTCTTCCCCCAGGTACTCCTCTTGGGAACAGAACCTGAAACCCCTTAAGTCAGCCACTGCCTGCTGCTACCCAGCAGAAGCCTAGTGGAAGGTTTCCCCAACATACACACATCAGAGTCAGTCCCATTAGTCTTTGCTACCTCAATCGAGTGGGTTTTAGCTTGATGCTTGAATAAAAGCTTATACTGCAAGTTAAAAATGGGGAGAGACCCCCTAAAGGTATAGCAATAAGATGTATCCTCTGCAGCTTGTTCTGTCCAAATCAGTAGTGTTTCCTTGCCTCCCCTGCAAATACTGCAGGGAGATCAAAAGCAGCTTCCACTGGAAGCTCACTGTAGCTCCCCCTCTCCTACAACGTACCCATAGACTTCTAGCTAGGAGGAAGCAAGTCAGCCTACCTAAGAGACCGAGACAGGGTCAGCTCTGAATAGAGGAAAAAAGCCATCAAGTCATCTGAGTGGAGCGGTGAAGCTGAGCGGTGCATTCTGGTTCCCTGGATGTATGGGTGACACTACAGCCCACCCCTTCTGAGCTGGTGCAGGTTTCACTCCCCAGCCGAGTACACGAGGCGAGAGCGTTCACAGCAGCAGCCCAGCCCAGGAGCCGTGGCATAAAGCCAGCCCTGGGCTCCCTGCTCTGTAGGGGCCCGTGAGCAGGTGGTACTAGTGTGAATACTGGTGGATTAAATGCTACCCCTGCCCACCCCCCCTTTTCTTTTTTGCATGGCAATACATAGCTCACACTTCAAAGCGCAGCACGGATGCACACAAAGCGCTGCTGTTCCTGTAACCTCCCTAGGTCTGAAATTATGCAGACCGAGCCACGTGGCAGTCCTGCACAACTTCCACCAACAGCAGGCACAGGACATAAAGTGCCTCCCCTCTCCATGTTTCACTGGAAACACGTTCTCTTGTGCACCCTGCTGGAGTACAAAATGCAGACAGGTGAGTCGACTTTCACTGTGGGTCGTGCCTGGAATGAGGCGTCCTGCTGAAGAACTGGGCTGTACATACCCATGTATGTACTTCTCTCCCTCCCCCCCAAACATTTCACAGCAAAAGACTCTAGTAATTACAGTCTCAGATACAAATTTAGTAGCGTGAGCTCGTGCTGGTTCAGTGAATGAAAGCCTATGCTGCCGGAAGTGCTTCCACTTTAGCCAGGAGAGCAACATCTGCCTTACGAGGGCTTTGCGCTACTGCTGCCGCCCCACAGTGGCTAAATGTAGGGAAGGCTTTATGACCTCAGCTTATTTTTGTCTACTACAATCATTACAATGAAAAAAGACTAAGCTTTTCAACTTAACTAACTTTAGTACTTTTTTTCCTCCGTTTGTGCCCATCAGAAAGCCTTGGTGAGTTTAACAATACAGTCCAAATGGTTAGGCTAGCTGCGATCAGAGCTACATGAAAAGGAAACGGGCTTCCTGCAGCAGAACACGCCCTGTGCAAAAGCGCTCAGCACTACAGCTGCCAGCCTGCCCTTGAGCTGCAGCCCCCAGAGCACAGCCCCCAGCCGAGACACTGATCAGGCAAGCTGGACAAGAAGCAGCCAACTGCGAGCACCACACCAGCAGGCACAGCACCATCCATCCCAGTTAAACAAGCATCCAAAACCCAGAATGACCCAACAGACCGTGCTTCTGCTTCATCAGCTGCTGCTCAGGCAGGTAAGTACCTGGAGCAGGCAGGTGCTTAACAGGTCAAAGCTGAACAGTCTGCAAGCCTGTGCTGCTCTCCTGGCTCTAGCGAGATCCATCATTAGGCCGGCTCTAGTATTTAAGCAGCAGTTTTTGTCACTATTTAGGCAGCCAAGGTATCCCCTGAGAGCCCCTCCTGCCCTACTCAAGGGGCGCGGCAGCCTGCCTTGCTCTCACACAGCACCCGGCTGCCCGCTGTGCTCCTTACGGCCCTAACTCAGGCCAGGCTCCCAAGCCAGGCCTCAGCTGTGTACAGGGGCATTCCAGAGGGCAGCATTCACACATTTTGTAGATCCAGCCCTTTGCTTTATCTCAGCTCAATGTGCTGCAGACAGGGATAAGGTGAAGAAAAAACGGGTCTAAGGTAGATACTTTGTTAAGGTACAGGCCACTCAAGGACATTTCGAGGCACTTTTGGGAAGGGGATAAGTAACACAAATGAGAGTAATTCTATACGCCTTTCCTAAGTAGCTACTGCCTTTCCTTTGCCAGCTGCAAGAGAGGTTGCATCATGAAGTTCAGGGTAAATAGATTGTGCCATTTAGGATTACTTTACTATACTTGAAGATAGGAAAAAGCCCTTCGGTTTTCTTATTCATGCCTACATCAGAGCATGAAGCCTGGCACTCAAGTCAGTAAAAACGCTGCTGTCTGAGCCTACACAGCCCCGCTGGTGACTTCCAAAGGGCCTGTTCCAGCTCTGACCACAGCACTCTAACTGCAGTAGAATCCAAGTCCAGAACCAACCTTTCTAGCTAGTGGAGTGTTCCTAGAGGAAAGAGAAATACACGATAAGACTTTATTTCTAAACACACAGAGGGATGGGGGAGAAACAGATACAAACTCTTCTTGAATTGTCAAATCTGTAAGACCCTAAAGATGGGAAGTACAACAAGAAGGGGCCACTCAATGAAATTACAAAGTGGTGCAGCTGATGCTCCATTAAGTGCTGCAAAACACCAGGTACTCAAGGCTTTCCCACCACCATGAAAATGCTTAACAACAACAACAACACTTGTTTTCCTTACTACTGCTGCTACCTTCTTCAAACTGCTGTGTACAGAAAAAGATGCTTATTTAAGGCCCCACTGGGCTCCCTATGTCTGTAAGCTAGGGACTTTTCCCTAGTAGATTTATTGTCATCGGTCCTGTACTCATCTCCTACGCCACCAGTAAAATAACCTCTTACAGAGAAGAGCCAAAGGAACAACTTGCCCCCCCCCGCCCCCCCCAATTTGCACACATCATATCCAAAAAACCCATCCCTGCTTTAGAGTGGATTCAGGTCCTTCTGCGTAACCCACTGAGCAGCTGCAGATGGGGCATTTCCCAAACAGGTGCCTCACCTTCAGTAAGGAGAGGGGTTCAGGACAGCCCCACTCCCAGCAGCAACATGCCTGGCAAGGACACAAAGCCAGCACAGAGCAGCGGGAGGGGAGACCTCTCCTGCCTCACCGGGCAATAGGGCAGCCCTTGCCACCTGGCACCAGCCTCCTACCCTCACAGCTCACGCCACTTGTCAATAAACACTGTTGTGATATGTGAAATGAAGCTAAGCTGTAAAGACTTGCATGTCTGTGACAAACGGAGCATAAAGACGCCTCTCCCCAGAGAGGAAAGCCCCCATGAAGTACCAGGAGGGAGAACTTCGATGGAAGAAGGCCGGCACAGCATAGCAGTGGGAGAGGGCACATGGAAAGATGCAAAATAAAAAAGTCAATTCTATTTTGCAACCTAGTGTATGTTTAGTTTTTACGTTGATTTTTTTGTTTTCTTTTAAGGATAACCTGCCACCTCTTACACACAAGCAAAAGCCATCTGTGATCAACAGTGCAGTCCAGAACACCCGAGCGAACAGCAGTACATATGTAACAGTCCTTCCTCTCTGCATTCAACCTCACACAGTTCAAAACCCAAATTTTTTACAAAATCCACTCTCAAAAAATCTTAAAAAATCCCTGGGCTCTGCCAGGTTCTTACTGACTTACCAGCATACTGGGATATGGGTGGGATAGGGAAATGTGGCAAGGATATGCTAAAATAGAGAATATGCTAAACTCTCTAGATTATCCGATTACTTAAGAAACAGGCTCATTATAAGAAATACTCTAGATAACGTTTAGAAATAAAATACCTTCTGTTTGTGCTTTATGAGGAGTAAGCTTACACAGGAAGCTCACATTGCAATTTCTGTATTATCCCAAGTCCCCTTTCACCTACCTCCATCTGTTCTAAGCCACAGTGCCAGCACAAACCCTCAGAGATGCACCAGTAACTCTGCCTGGCAATCTAAGCTCCGGCCCCGAGCGCTGCAGTGCAGACAAGGACAGACACAGACGTGCGCTGAAGAGGACCACTTGCAGCTGGATCTGATGTGGCTTGTGCATGGTAACACGTTCCAGCTTTCTCTTTACACACATTGGAGATGTTGTGACTGCAGGAAGGGGGGGGTGTATTTTTCCAAAGCAACTTCCTCACCGTTTGTGAACCTGCAAATTTAGCCAATGACAGGTTCAGAATCGCAAAAGAAATTGCGCTGAACAACACTGCGGGTCAGCTCAGGAACGGACAAGCAGAGGAGATGCTTAATGCTGTTCTGCGTAGTTCCCACTAGTAGAACCCAGTGCTCTGCGTACCTGGGACTCTGTCACAGCCGGGACCGAGTTAGGACCAAACACACTGTGCTTAACCTGTGAACGACCATGCAGACTGCAGCAGGATACAGGGCAAAACAGTGTTTAACCTCTGAAATTCACAGGGGGCACCAGCACCCCTTTCACAAAGTTTTGCCATATCTGTGCTGGATACACTCCGGTGTCAAAGCACTCATCAGAATGGCACAGCGTCCAGCATCAATTTGCACCTGGTAACTCGGGGGTGGCAGTAAGGTGAGCGGGCAGGAGCTTAGCAAACGGATTCTCAAACCAGCGAAGCGCAGCGCAGCGTCCCTCCCGCCCTCCTCAGCAGCCAGACGCGCCGTGCTGCACCTCTCCCCCAGGGACAGCAGGGTGCTCGGAGAGAACACAGCGACAGAGACAGCATCTTTATGGGACGGGGGCTTCAAGAACTGTTAGGGGCCAATCCAGGTGTGAGCAAAGAGGTAAGAATAAGCACTCTCCCACTGGGGTTTAGGGGGTTAGGAGGAGCAGTGCAGTACCTGAGAGGAAGCCGAGACAAAAGGGAGACCAGCCTCTCGCTACAGGACTCGGGTTGGCTAACGTTTTGTTAGGGAGGGCTCGGGGCGCGAAGGGAAGTGACAAGACAGCACAGCTGCAGTAGCGGTCAGTCTGAGAAGCCAAAAACTCCAGGGGTTGGCAGCAGCTGGCCCTCCCCTTCCCCTGGGGGTTCTCCGTTCCAGTTCCTAGAGTACGAGCACCCCTTTCTTCAGCACCTGCACTTAAGTTCTTAAATTTGCAGAATTTATTATAATTTTAAAAATACCCCTGTACTTTAATCACGAAAAACCAGTCCCCGCCCCAATTCTACTAAAAACATGATTGTCCATAGCTGGAGGCTTATTGAATGACCTCACCCCGTCACCATTACGTTACTCAGATGTCCAACTAAACAGCAGGCAGCTCAACCTTTAGGTAACACAACTACACAAACTGGATCGTGCTCTCTTCTCTATCCCTCCTCCTCCTCCTCCTCCAGAGAGCTCTGTTACTTTTTTCTAAGCGCCAGCGCTACTCCGACCGCCACAGCTAGTATTGCTACTGCAGCAGCCCCACCGTACAGCAGTATAGATTTCCCTTCCGGCAATAAGATAGGCTTCTCCTCTGCAGCGGAAGATTTCTCTTCTATTTCTTCCAAGCGGCCCTCTTTCCCCACTTTTTTTTCCCCTGGAAGCAGTATTTTCTCAGGTTCTGGTGCAGCCTTTTCTTCTGACGGGGCTAACTTTGGGACAGGTTTACTTAATATGGGGATTTCGGGTTCAACAAGCTCTTCAGCCACTTTTCCCTTTTCCTCCTGTTTTGTACGCGGAAGCGTGGGGGGATGTGCTTTTTCAACAGCCACAACTTCAGCTTGAGGTGGTTTTACTTCCTGTAAAGAAGCAGGGGGTTCTGGAAATGCTGCCTGCATAGTCTCCGCAGCAGCTGCCGACACCACCGCTTCCTCAATCCCCTCCGGAATCTCTTCCTTCTCCACGTGAACAATATCTGAGTTGGAAGAGTTGTTCTCGCTCCTCTCTTCGCCCCCTCCGTTGCTGTCCAGGCTTTTGACTTCCTCAGGATCCATGGCCACTTGCTGCCAGGACTCGGGTCCCAGGGAGACGGGCAGGCTCTCCGTGTGCCAGCTCTGGCTCGCTGACAGGGAGACGGGCAGGCTCTCCGACTGCCACGACGTGGTCACCGTGGGGGACTCCGGGGGGCTCACCTGTCCCGAGTTGTCGCTGGTCAGGATGTAGATGTCATTGCTGTCCTCTGCGATGAGGCCGGGGTACTCCTCCTCCTCAGATTCCAAACTGAAGACCGTCCCCTACGAATGAAAAGGCGGAACAACACATGAGCAATGGCTTCAGCACCACGTGCCCTGCACGGGGAGGAGGACACCTGGGACTCTAGTAAGGCTGGCAGAAAACTGAGAGAGCCTCTGCAGGAGCAGGATTTGTCTCACCTACGCTACGGAAGAGATTACAAAACCCACCCGGTGCAACTGGGACTTGCAGAGAATGGAACCACTTTGAAGAGCTTTGCTGTGAGCTCCTCCTCACCCTGCAGTCACCTCATCACTGAGTACGTCACCTGAACACACCATTTGGGCATTATTACTCAGAGAAGAAGAAGCTAAAGTCCAACAGGCACGTGAGCACAGCAGAACACCACTTCCCTCTCCGTTTTGTGCACATGCTCTGTATTGCTTCGCCGTCTGACAGGAGCCTGTACATAATTTTTATTGCATTTCCTTTGCTACCTGAAGCCTGCATCCCTAATTTGTACCAGCAAGCTGCAACCTACACTAATTCTAGTAATTTACTAAGAACTAATTTTGCTGTTCTTAAAATGTCACTTTCAAGTCTGACATTACAGCTCTGGCCACACAACTTAAGTTAAACCAGACCAATGAGCACAGACATCCTAACATGCAGACAGGGTTTCTTGGATTTTATTCAGCTAGGCGAAATCTGTAGACACCCGAAAAACTGGGCTCCAGTTAGAGAAAATGCAAGTGTAAGACACTGACTGATTCCCTCCCTGTAGAAGGAACGGCATTGTTGAACCTAGTCATGTATGGACTCCTGAGTTGGTAGCACAGAAGGGATTTGCCCCAGGGGGGGAAATTTTAAGTGGAAAAAGAATTATGTGCAGAAGAACCTAAGACGTGCATGATACCAAGAACATAAAAAAACAACAACTAGAGGCCAGGAGGAACCCCAAAGTTGATATGCCATATAGTAAATGTCTGTGAAACTACAAGCAAAGGTTAGATTACTCCCTTGTTCCTAACAAAAATGATTTGAACATTTTACCAATCGCTGCAGTACTGGGAGCCTTTTCAGTGCAAATTCCTTTTTCAATTACCAAGCTTTCCTGTAGTCCCATCATAATGTGAAGCACTGGGAAAAAAAAAAAAAAAATTCTTTTTCCCTGCTCCCTTCTGCAATTAATAGTTCTCCTGTGCAGTTGTCCCCCTCTTTTTTAAACCCTTCCTGGTGCCTATGGATTTGGGTTTTGGTTCTAGTCCAGTCTCCTGCCACTGGTCTTCCTGTTCCAAGATACCTCACTGGTTCTTCCACAACTCTTTTGTGGATCCAAGTGGTGATCTGTATGAGGAACTGATCCAAATTAAACATACTATTTATTTTGGTGAGTTGTTTTTAACCCTGATCGCCTTCCAGTTAGGTCTGCTGAGATATCCCAGCGTGCTAGTGTGAGTGAGGGTAGAAGAAGGCCAGCAACTGCTCTTGCTTGCACCAATGCCAAAAAATGCTGTATCTATCCCTGTGCCTGGCTTCCAGAGTAGAAGGAAAATGCATTTTGGCTTTGGTAACTCCCAGTTATCACTTTGTTCCTAATACGCTAGGAATCCAGTGCCTACAAGTGAGTGGTTTCTGACTTTCGGTAGGCATATCAGCAGGGCCGATAACGACTAGGCCAGAAGCGAAGTGCTCTTCTCACAGGGAAGTGTGAGGGGCCCAGGCTCTGCACAGACAGCAGCGCACGTTCCCAGGGCTGCCACACACACTGCACTTCTTTGCCTCCCTAGAAGGGGGAAGGATCTCCACACAAACAAAACAAAACCAAGCGTACAAGCACAGGTGAGAAAGTTCATCACTTGCACTAACTGAAGAGCACACGAAGCAGGAATAGACCCTGGCAAAAGCACTGAACTGGGACTTGAGAGATCTGTGGAGCTTATGGGCAGTACCACTTGGCTCTTTCAGTGTAGGTTATTGCTGTATCAACGAACTTGCGTTAACTATGGGAGCGAGGTTTTTCTATTCATTCCCCCCAAACACACTGACACTTCGCAAAACTAGATGGACTGATTCCTGGACACTTCAGTACAAGTGCTATCCTGCACTACAGCCTACACTGGGAACATAAAGACTTCATAACGTATTTTGTCAGGGGCAGGATCTGAATCTTCTCAGCCCATTGAGCTTTGCAAGGTATTTATGCACTAGAAGAAGAATCTTGCATAACACTTTGAAAGGAACTTTTCTTCATAAAATCTCTTAAATTGCTTGGATATGGATACTGGTCACTTCACTACTCTTAGAAGTCATGCTTCACTACAAAAAATACTTTTTTCAAATGCACCACACACCATTAAACAAAATGGAGCTCTGTGACCTAGGAAGAAGCAACCAGCATCATACAGTAAGGACAACGAAAGAGAAGACCCAAGAAGTAAATGCAGAGGCTACTAGATCTGCAGAGACCGAACACTGTAGGCGAGAGCTGCCCTGCAGCGTGCCCTGCACAGCACCATCCGATCCTGAGATCCAGCATGTGCTCAGGAGCGGCGGCACTGTAGTTAGCTTCTTGCATGCCACCTTGCAGTGAGCGGGGGAAGGCAGCCCGCTGCCTGGACACACTCTGAGATCGTACGTTTGCTCTTCTGATCATCCAGATTTTTTCTGGATGTTGATTAATAAAGAAATATTCTCACTGTAATGCAAGCTACTAACAAACGCCTGTGATAATAGCAATTTATTTATTTTTATTTCCACAGGTGATGCAGACTCAGAACCATCACAATTAAACAACAAAATAACTAAGAGTAAAACCTGCAGTCTCGTAAACCTCTGATATTCCCCTCTTCTCCACTCAGCGCTACCCTTCAACAAATCAGTCAGTGATTCTTTCCTGGCCTGCCCACAGCACATCACAACATAAGAGACTGCATTTGTAATCTGATGCTAGCAAAAAGAATGGGGAAGAAACCCCACACAACTGGTAACAGCTCTTCTCTTAACATACAGCTGGAAGGGCACAGATGCTATTATGACTGGTCAAATATGAAGCACAGAGAAATACTCTGAAACCACACTCCCCTACAGAGTTGTGAGCTTAGTGGTTGTAACAAACTTCTTTTCAACAGCAAACTAAAAAAAGCACTAACTAGGCCCGTATTCAGAGGACCAAGTTCCCCTGAAGTCTCTGTCTGGATGATGGTGGAAAGTCAAGTGCCTTTGAGCAGTGACTCAGCAGCCCGCAGCAGAGAGGAGGGAGCTGCCTGTAGTCCACAGGCACTACAGAGACTGAGGTGAAATTTAAGCCATCCTAGTGTTCCTCAGTATGTGTTCCTCTAACCCCTTGGAGTGGGTTTACGTGGCAAGGTTTTGGTAGTGGGGGGCTGTAGGGGTGGCCTCTGTGAGCAGAGCCCAGCAGCTGCCCCAGGGCAGATAAGGGACAGTTTCAGCCAGATCCAAAGGGACCCACTGCTGGCCAGAGCCGAGCCAGTAAGTGATGTTGTTTGTATCTCTGGGAGAGCAGATTTAAGAAAGGGGAAAAGGCCTGCTGCACAACAGCAGCTGGGAGAGGAAGGAGTGAACCAGCCCCCCAGGTCGGTGCAGCAGGAGGGCAGGAGGTGCTCCAGGCAGGCAGCAGCAGTTCCCCTGCGGCCTGTGGAGAGGCCCCTGGTGGAGCAAGGCTGTCCCCCTGCAGCCCACGGGTCCCACACGGAGCAGATCTCCACGCTGCAGCCCGTGGAGGAGCCCCCGGTGGAGCAGGTGGATGTGGCCTGGAGGAGGCTGCGGCCCATGGAGAGCCCCCGCAGGAGCAGGCCCTGGGGCAGAGCTGCAGCCCGTGGAGAGGAGCCCACGCAGGAGCAGGGGTCTGGGGGGAGCTGCTGCCCGTGGGGGACCCGTGCTGGAGCAGTTTGCTCCTGGGGGATGGACCCTGTGGTACGGAGCCGTGTGGGAGCAGTTCTTGAAGAGCTGCTGCCTGTGTGCAGCCCCTGCAGGATCAGTTCGGGAAGGACGGCATCCCGTGGGAGGGACCCCGCATGGAGCATTACGGGGGGCAGAGTGACCGTGAAGGAGCGGCAGAGACAAAGTGCCATAGACTGACTGCAACCCCCATTTCCCTGCTCCCCTGCACTGCTCAGGGGGAGGAGGCAGAAGAAAGTGGATGGGGGAAAGGTGTTATTAGTTTATTTCCTTTGTTTCTCACTTCTCTAGATTGTTAGTAATAGGCAGTAAATTTTACTAATCTCCCCATGCTGAGTCTGTTTTGCCTGTGACAATTGTTGAGTGCTCTCCCTGCCCTTATCTCAACCTTTGATCCCTTTTAACGTATTTTCTCCCCTTCCCCTTTGAGGAAGGGGAGTGAGAGAGCAGCTGTGGTGGAGCTCAGCTGCCTACCTGCGTAAAACCACCAACCCCTGGCCTCTGCTCTGTTCTTGATCCACCACTCAACTCCCCTTCCTCTCCCAAGGAAAATCAAAGTTGTTCTTCGATGAGAAAGAAAAGAAAACAAGATCAAAGATGTTCTTTGGAACCCACAGATGGGTTGATAAAGATAAAATGAACAAATGATACAGACAAAGCACCACCACAGCTACTATGTGGACTAGTAGCTTCCCAGACCCAGCAAAGTATCTTAGCTTAGTATGATATGATGCCAGATCCTCATCAGGTTAACAAACAGGGCAGTCAACACTGATACTTAAGGATCAGGTATTAGTTATTCTAATTATTCCCACACATCAGGGCAGTTTCCAAGTGTGATGCCGTTTGCTGGAGCACTATCACTGGAGAAGTACTTCTCACAAAATGCAGGTAAGATCTTGGCCTGTGTTGAGGCCAACATGATAAACTGTTTTCAAGAGGATAAGGGAATGAAGGGACAGAATATGGGGAATATGGGCAATTTTCAGCATTTCAAATTAATGCATGTGCAAACCCTACACACCCATCCTACCTTCAGCAGAATGGAGGGCCCAAGAGGATCAAGCATTATTGTTGCTTTCTCACACTGTACAGACTGGACTGACCTCAAAAGAGTAATCAGTCACTGACTCCCCTATAAACCAGACCCTTATAAAGCCCAGGTGAGCCTTTCAGTAGCAAGTCTTCACATACAATTTAACTTCCACTTCAGTGCCTCAGAGACAGAACTCTCCAAACTTAAAGAAACAGACTGACCAAAGTTGAAAACCAGGGGGAAAGCTAACATAACAAGTGTCAGTGCATAGTTTTGCCATGTTTATCATTGAAAGCGTATGAAGTTTTAATTGAAAAGCCAAACAGTAATAGACATTATTTTAAAATGATGACTTTTCTTGAGCTGAATTAAGAGTTAATTCAGAAAAAGAGGACAAAGCTGTACTTTCCTGCTGATTTGGTTGAGGTTTGATTTTGTTTTGTTTTTCTTTTAAAGCAGCTGCAATAAAAACTGAATGACATTTAGGACAACTCTCTTGATTCATCTACAGATGTGACCCAGAAGCAAAGCTTCCAGAGATTAATTCAGGACAGGATGGAACATTTGGAAGGTTTTTTAATACCCTGGGGTCTTATATAAGCCATATTCTTTAGATTAATGGTAACTAAAGAATGTATGTATTTATTTATCTGCTTTATTTATTATAAATAGATTGTCTACTGCTCTAGACCAGAAAAATCAGAGTTCTGATTTTTCAAAATTGGGATGGGATATCTGCAAACTTGGAGTGCTTTTCTTTACCCATTATTCTTACAGAACTACATCATGTTTGCCCACAGAAACAAGAATAAGTCCCTCACTGCACCACACTGCCCCTTCTGATTCCAACCACTGCCACTTGAGGGAAGGAAGAGTTGGCACAAATCATGACACAAGGAAGCAGAAACAGATAGTTCCCTTCTTAGCCAGAACACAAGGATGGTCCACAGCACATTTGGCAGTCTTGAGGAGAAGGTCAACTTAATTCTGTTGAGGTGGCATCTGCAGATATAAAAACTGAACTCCAGAAGTCAATCACTGTCTTCAACCTACTGGTTGTAGAACTTTTCCACAGGACTTCTACAGGTGACAGAAAGCACCTTCAATAAACATGCTAGAATATTCCTCAGGACAGGCCATGGCCATTATGCTACAGGCCAAGCTACACCTGACAACTGTAAACCAGCAATACAGCAATGATCTGAAAACTCCTTCTCTAGGCAGAACCTATCAGTTTGGATTCAGCTGTAGCCCTACTAGCATCAGTAACCTGAACCTTGAAAATCAATCTCAGCAGGCAATTCAAAACACCACCAACCTTTAACATATAGTCAGAGATTGCTACTTAACAACATCTGTCAAGTTTCAACTATGACTTAAAGACAATGAAAAGCAAAAATAATAAAAAAAAGATTTGGAAACTGATGCTCGTGACAACTATACTATTTTACAAAGTTTTCGAATAGGTCTGTTATTAATTCCATACAGACAAGCTGACTTACTAACTAAAGCAGTTATTTTTGCTATAGAACAAAAACATTAACTATATATAATGGAGCAAAAATATTCAATAGAATAAAAATTTAATTTGGATTTATGTGAAGCTACTTCTGGTAGAAATACGTATTCAAATTAAAATTCTGAACGCCTCAAAATACAACTTTTTTCCTATAAATGTAGTGTTACATCTCTAACAAAGATGTTGATATCTGGGTTTACAGATTATCTCTGCAATTAGCTTGCTGAGTTGAGCTCCTCAAAAGTCAAGCTAGTAGACAAGGAAGTGCATCTCCCTGCTTCCAACTGAACACATCCTCTGTTTCTCTCCTGACACATCCCCAGAACAACCTGTTATATGATGCTAAATGAACTCTATGATTAATTTTTTCTAGATGTTAAGGTTTGCTCTAAAAACACATGAAGTTATAATAAAAGTCTTCCAAAACAGAAAGTGGGTGTTTTTCATTTAAGTGTTCTGAAAAGCTTGACTGGTCTCTGGTTCAGTTCTTATAGAAGTTTAAGCAGGCAGGTAACAGCTAATTGTTCACACAAGGAATGATTTGAATAAGCAACTCATTCAAAATTAGTATCTAATGACACAGACACACACAAAAAACCTATACAGCCAAATGGGCCAGATCTTGATTTTGCCTAGAAAAGGCAAAACTCCTGTACACCGGTCAGAGAGGAGTGCCACCTTCCGGCAAAAAAAAAAAAAAAAGAAAGTCAATATACGCTGCCTGAATCTTTTTTCTCCTGCAACTGAACAGACTCACATAGAACAGACTGAGAGCAGCCCTGAGGAGAAGGACCTGGGGGTGCTGGTGGATGAAAAGCTCACCATGAGCTATCAATGTGCGCTTGCAGCCCAGAAAGCCGACTGTACCCTGGGCTGCATCAAAGCAGCAAGGCCAGCAGGGCGAGGGAGGGGATTCTGCCCCTCTGCTCTGCGAGGCCCCACCTGGAGCCCTGCATCCAGCTCTGGGGCCCCCAGCACCAGAAGGACACGGACCTGTGGGAGTGGGCCCAGAGGAGGCCACGAGGCTGCTCAGAGGGCTGGAGCATCTCTCCTATGGAGACAGGCTGAGGGAGCTGGGGTTGTTCAGCCTGCAGAAGGGAAGGCTCCGGGGAGACCTTAGAGCGGCCTTCCAGTGCCTAAAGGGGCCTGCAGGAAAGCTGCAGAGAGACTCCTGGTCAGGGAGTGCAGTGGTAAGACAAGGGGGGGGGAGGGGCTTTAACTAAAAGAGGGTAGAGTTAGACTAAGTATAAGGAAGAAATTCTTCACTCAGAGGGTGGTGAGGCATTAGCACAGGCTGCCCACAGCTGAGAAGCTGTGGCTGCCCCATCCCTGAAGGTGCTCAAAGCCAAGCTGGATGGGGCTTTGGGCAGCCTGGTCTGCTAGGACGTGTCCCTGCCCATGGCAGGGGGGTGGAACCAGATGGTCTTTAAGGTCTCTTCCAACCCAAACCTTCCTGTGGTTCCATGTAAATCCCCAAGGAAACACCTTGAAATACAGGAGGAAATGCTGACAGAAAGTAGAATGTTCTAGAAAAGCAATATTTACAATAAGAAATTCGAAACACTCACAGCTAGAAGTTTCTTAGGCTTGAGTAGTCAACTTTACCTTGTAACATAATCTGTCAAAGGCAAATGAGGCTCAGTCATTTCTTTCCTTGTCACAGCAATGAAAAAGGTACTAGGAACCCATTAAACACTTTTGCGCTTAAAATCTAGTGTCTGAAAAACAGGAGGCAATGAATTATGAACTGGCCTGTATCCAGGAATCTCAAAAGATCCCCCTCTGAGGAAATAAGCAAATCTTCAGTAACACATTTCCCCAGAGCTGGGAGTACACTTGCCATATGATCTCTGCTGTAACAGAGGCGTAGCCATACACCGGTGAACTACTGAAGTGCTGTTCAAGCCAAGGGCTGAGCAGAAAAGGCTGTGCCTGCAGAGTCGGTGCAGCTTCATCCCCACCCGAGCCAACAACTCGGGCAACAGACTGCATCCTGCCTCTGCATCATAGCTGTGCTATGCCTCTTCAGATCCCTTCTGAATTCAGACTTAACAGCATTACCGTGCTCGTCCTTCAGAGAAATGGATCATTACAGAAGGATAGCTCACAACACCCAGATCCAAAATAGTTCCAAAATAATAAAAATCCCCCAGTCACTCACTGTATCATTCATCTTTATGAAACTTGAGATAGGTGGAGCCAAGAAAAACAGCAGAATCCACAAATTGGATTAGTCTGACTTAAACTTTCTATCAAAAGAATGGAAAGAAAAGAATGAATTGTTCCTCTGAACCAAAATAAATCATACTGATATTACAGCCATCACTCCCATCCCCTTCAACGCCTGTTTGACTAGAACACCCTTCAGAAATGATCCTATTGATTCCCCTGTCTGCCAGCATAACTGCTACCTGCAGAGTGGCAATTCCAAAGCAACACCCTATTAGGTGTTAGTTGTAGCAGTGTAAACTGAAGTAAATTCTTTAGTTTAGAGACCATTACGTTAGGAAGACTGATCTGAAGTTGTTGAAGGACAAAACAAAAGGAGATCTAGTTGCTCAGTCATTCACTGTTTAAGTTCCTTTTCCTTCAGCCACAGTACCAAAAAAATAAATAAAAAATCTATTACTGTGCTAAAGAAGTTATATACACACACAAAACAGTGGTATTTCATTGCCATTTTCC
Organism: Oxyura jamaicensis; assembly: GCF_011077185.1. Classification (NCBI taxonomy): domain Eukaryota; kingdom Metazoa; phylum Chordata; class Aves; order Anseriformes; family Anatidae; genus Oxyura; species Oxyura jamaicensis. Next base: position 64,501,659 of record NC_048893.1, on the reverse strand, counting down.
ATGACACAAATACAAAGTATAATTATTTTGAAAGGAAAACTCCCTTATAGAACTTCTTTAATTAGATTCCCCTTTCTTGCGCCGCTACCATATTAAACTTACTTATCTTTCCTCCAGTGTAGCAAGTCTGTCTATTTTTGCATTGTCATTCTGGAGGCAGACACCTGGGCTGCTGCAGATTTTAATCTCCAGTTGCACACGCTGACTGCCTTGCTTGCCCAGGATGACAAGTGCCTCTTTATACTTTTTGTCTAGCTTGTTAACAAACTCTAGTATGTACATTATTCAATGAACAGCAGCAAAGAAAATGTCAAAAAGAGCAGAAAAGCCCAAACCAAAACACTGGAGATAAAGAACAGCCTTTCTGAAGCTGAGATAAGAAACTGTAAACATTATGCATGCTTCCAGGAAATTTACTTTATCCTCTTCAACACAGGCAAATGACTAGTTAAATTCAAATCCATGTCTGAACATCGTAAGACATGAACCCTGGGAAGGCAGAGTCAGTTTCAGCTATCTGTCACAAATACAGATGAGAGCCTCCTACTGAGAGAAGAAAGGTTACTGATTCCTGATAAACACCAACTGCATATGTTTATTTCACCCCTTTCAATGCAATGAAAAGCAGATGGGCTTGTAACATAAGTGAATCTGAGAAAAAAACGAAAGAACACCTAGCTTCCAAGTAATCTTACACTTTTTCCCTTTTACAGACATCCCCAGACAGATGAAATCTAACCACTGAAATCAGAATATGCAGAGCTTGAGAAGAAATAAATTACTTAGGAGGAAGGATGGGAAAGGAAGAGGAAAAAATCCTTACCGACTGACTGGCCTTACTGTGCACTTCTCCAGGAGATCAAGAATTGCTTCTGATGCAGCAACATTCAGCCCTGGAGAAGTCAGTCAGAGGGAAAAGGGAGGGGAGGTAAGAGGAAGGGAAGGGAGGAGACAGGAGGAGAGGGGAGGGGAGAGCGTGTACACCGCACGTCAGTTTGTTGAGCCCTAACATTGCCTTTGGGAAGTAGAATGAAATTATTGCCAAATCAGACTGGGAATGGGCTTGTGATGCTTCAAAACAATACAGAAACAAGACCCTAGCGTGACCATTTGGGTTCAGAACAGAATCAGAAGGAAGAAGTGTTTATTCTCACATGTAGCTATTCAAAGCACTTCAAACACGAAACGTGCTTTTTGCTCCCATGAGAAATCATACTAAAATTTAAAGTCAAGCAGAGTAAATGTAAGAGCTGCAACAAAATCTGTCACTGCAATTAGTGAAAGAGAAATCCAGAAGAAAGCAAGATTACCTTGCTTTCCTAAAGTCTTCCAAACTCAACTTGCAGCTACTTGCAAACCTGAGATTGTAAACTAGATGGAATAGTCATTTCAACTCTTCATACAAAGACATTTCCATGATTGCTGCATCCAAACACAGCATGCAATGCACTGAAGGCAGACATCTCTCTTTGGAAGACTTTTACCCTGAAGCAGTACAACAGACTAAGAGGAAGGGGATCAACACACACATTTTGATAGCATCAAAATATGATATACACTTGCACATGCACAAATACAACAGCGATTCTCCTACCAACCAACCGCTACAACCCAGTCCCCACTCTACCATTAAAAGCTAACAGAATTTAAATTTTAGTGCCTGAAGGAAGAATAGGAGGGGCAGATTCATTGTTCAACTCATATCTCATCCCCACATCTCGACAGAACAGAGATAAAAACAATCCAAAAGTTACTTTGCACCTTAGAGGTGCTACCTTTAGTTTAGGTATCCCAAATTCCCCATTCCTCACAAGCCGTAATGATTTCCTAAAATATGTTGCCTCGCTATCCAATTTCTCCACCTTCATTCCCTTGAGCTAGCAATTTTGCTTCTAATAATTGTTGTCTATTGTCCTCTATCAGATGCTCTCCCGGACCTACAAGACACCCAAGCCCACAAAATAGTTTGAAACCTTGTAGAGAGGCAGAATCTCTGGAGCTCTATGTGCTGTACAGCAGCAGCACAGCGTTACGCAGCAAATGGTCCCACTGCATCATGCAACACCATACAGTTTTGACTCCACAGAACAGCAGTTTGTATAGAGGAAGGGCTCATCTAGCCTCTGCTCTTCCAACTGACTACTTTCCTTCTGGCAAAGGTAGGCTTCAATCCAAACACCAAGGAGGATCCCAAATCATACAGTGCCAAGGGAATAGACAGAGCCTTAAAGGCTACAGATTTTATTCAGGTCTAGCACTGAAAAGCAGGCTCCTGTAAAGCTCTCCTCTGCTGCTGATCCACAAAACACCAGATATGATGTTCTGATACCTTTTCGGTTTTAAATAAAGAGCTCATGCCAGCTGCAGGAAAAACTTACCTGCACACCACTCTGGAATAACATAAAAACCCAACCTCTTACTGTCCTAGCAGTGTAATTCACTGGAGACTCCTAGGTTTATAGATCACCCGTGGCTCTAACAAAGCATTACTGATAACTTGATCTGGCACACAGCACTCCTGTGGCAGATGCTTATCTTAAAAATGAAAAACACTTGCATGATAGCTAACAGCCTGCCATGTGGCTCTCCCAAATCCTTCTCAAAAATATGAATAACTTCCACTCCCTGCTCTCAGTATTGCTGTCCCCCGAATACCATTCCCAGTAAAACCACAAGCAAAGCAGGTCCCCCAACCCGAGCCCCACAGCAACTCACAAAGGGTTAGCACAGCTACATTAACTCAGCTGGAAAGGATTTTTGTCACCTTGCCTCTTTCCTCGCCTCTTCTGCTGTTTCAAAAATAGCTCTGGCTTGTTTGCTGTACCGCTTATGTCAGTCTGATTTTACGCCTGAGTGGATGTATACAGACAAGTTCGTAGCCCATTAAACACTGACTACCCAGACCTGTACATACATGCACAGTCACACAAACACAAAGCACACCCTCCTCCCTCAGAGGCCATGCTGAAAAGCTGCTTGTTTTCAGAGGCTTTGCGCTGTATTAAGTATGTTTATAGCACGCCTCAAATAGGGGCTAGAAAACCGACAGTCTTCTCTGAGGTTTTAAAAAAGGGAAAAAAAAAAAAAAAAAAAAAGGGCAAAACAGCTCTAACAGCCACCCCTCTTAAAGTTGTAAGTAAAGACCTTCCCTGTAATGAAAAGGCTTTGAAATGGAAATGCATTTATCAAGTGACCTAAGGTCATTTGGATGCATGCTGTTCAATGTTTCTGTCCAATAAAGCCCCCCCCCCCCCCCCCCGAGGTTTTGAAAATCATTATCCACAATTGCCAGGAAGTGAAAGGATTTAGGTAGGTGCAGAAATACAGAAATTCTGGAACTACTGCTAAAGAAAATTACAGGTAACGTCCTGAAATCCAAGAAGTCCTTCGAATGAGATTTTTCCTACTAGCACTTTTTATTCACTAGGTTTTACTGAATAGCTTTTCTTTTTACTATAAATCAACTTGTATTTCCCTAATCCCAGATTAATTCCATTCAAATCTGGTATCCTTCCCAAACACAGTAATCTAAAGATCAGCATCCTTTACCATAGCTCTACCTTCAAGACCCAGCTCATCAGCTGTGAGTTAACTAATACATTTTTTGATGTATCTTGCTCAGCATGCCATGACTCAGGAATATTGGTTATCATGAATTTCAGATTTCCATAAGGAAATGCAGCACAAAGCAATTTTGTTTGTTCCTATATAAAATCCAATATGCATTAACTATTTAATAATAAATAATAATAAATTAGTTCCTACTGACATTTCTTTACTACATGCTCCCCAATTCCTTATCTGCTAAAAATTTGAAATTTAAGAGGAGAAAAAAAATAACATTTCCAGCAGTCACTGTAGCATGAATACAAGATTAAAAAGATGACCCTCTTGGGCACTGTATCTCTTTTACTATGAGTCTTTGCATGTACATGTAATTATAATGTGTATATTAACAGGAAAGAGCATTCAAACAAAAGCTCAACTATTAGCATATTAATAAAGCATATGAAAATTAGTTATTAATTTACTTCTGAGGACATCTTCTATTTCAACAACAGTCCAACACATCAGACATGCAAAGAACTGGAACAGACCAGCTGGGGAACGGTAGGGTCCAATCACATAGGTCTTCATTGCCAACATCAGTAACGAATGGGTAAAAGTCAATTACGCCTTGGGGCAGAGAGGTAAAATACATTACTGCCCAGCATCTCTACCAAGTATATGGTCCTGACCTCCTGATTTTTTTTCCTCCCTTTATCTGAGGCATCCCTTCTCCGACAGGCTTAGTACTAGCAATTCCTCTTGGCTTTCTGCTTTAAGTACAAATATCTTTTCTACTATTAAGACCAGTATTACACTTAGAAATAAGCTTTTAAGAAAATATGGAAATTAAACTTTGTCTTCTTACCCATCCTCCTTGTTGAATGATATAGTCTGCAGAGTAGTCTTCTAGATATGTCACCCCAAAGTTCACAAGTGCACTCAGTGGTTCCTGGCCTCTTCTGGTTAGCTCCATAAGGAATTGCTGTAGCAGAACCAGGGGTACCAAGACCTTTAAAAAAATATGAGTAAATACAGAAAGCCTTATCAATACTATTGTGTAGGTAAAATGAAGAACTCATGTGGTCTATGGAAAAGGTCTGAATCTACAAGTTCAGAGATATCAAAGACTATACATTTCGTTTTTATAAAGACAAGAGGCAGAAATACAATACAAAACAGTAAGAAGTCTGACAAGCAAAACACCACAGTGTAACTTGGGAGTTTCACAGAACAGGACTGCAGTCGTTTCTTGAGCCCCATGTTTCCCCAACATGAGATTCAGGTAAAGAAGCACAATGGGTCCAGAAGTTACTACTCCAGAAGTAACAAAATGCAACATTATGAGTAGTTTGATGGGATATGCATCAAAAATGTATTCCAACAGCAAACTCATGTACATTTTTTAAATAGATGCACTGTGCTAGACAGTCTCTTTAGAAGTTCATGCTCTGCTTTCAGACAGGACAGAAGCAAATAACTTGGGCTTAATGGGCTATAATAAATAGGGTTACATCAGGTCGGTGAGCAATCACTAGTGGGGTTCCACAGGGCTCCATTTTAGGATCAGTTCTCTTTCATGTTTTATAAGTGAATTGGACACAGGACTAAAATACACACTAAGTTTGCAGATGATACTAAATTAGGAGGAGCTGTTGAATTCCTTGAGGGTAGAAAGGCCTTGCAGAGAGATCTTGATAGATTAGAGTGCTGGGCAATCACCAGTCCTGTGCAATTTTATCAAGAGCAAGCACTGGATTTTGCACCTGGGACAGGGTAATACTGCATCCATACAGACTTGGGGATGAGGGGCTGGAGAGCAGCCCCATGGAAAGGGATCTGGGAGTCCTGGCTGACAGCAGCTTTGAACACAAGTCAGCAGCGTGCTATGGCAGCCAAAAGGGCCAACCGCATCCTGGGGTGCACCAGGCACAGCATTGCTAGTTGGTCAAGGGAAGGGGCAGCCTCACCTTGAGTACAATTTATAGTCTGGAGCGCCACAATGTAAGAAAGGCAAACTATTAGAGAGTGCCCAAAGAAGGGCTCCATGGGTGGTGAGAGTCTAGAGGGCAAGATGTATGAGGAGCGGCTGAGGTCCCTGGGTTTGCTCAGCCCAGAGCAGAGCAGGCCGAGGGGAGGCCTCATGGCGGCCTGCAGCTCCCTCACGAGGGGAGCGGAGGGGCAGGCGCTGAGCTCTGCTCTCTGGGGACAGCGACAGGACCCGAGGGAACGGCATGGAGCTGGGACAGGGGAGGGTCAGGCTGGGGGTTAGGGAAAGGTTCTGCACCCAGAGGGTGGTCGGGCACTGGGACAGGCTCCCCAGGGCACCGCTCATGGCACCGAGCCTGCCAGAGCTCAAGAAGCATTTGGATAATGCTCTCAGACATAGGGTCTGGTTTTTGGGTGGTCTTGTGTGGGGGCCAGGAGTCGGACTTCATGATCCTTGTGGATCCCTTCCAACTCTATATGATCTATTATTCTATATGAACTCCCCACAGCAGCATAACATTACAGGCATGGCTAAAGTGATAAACACATACCCCTCTCTACGTTTAAGCTCTCTCTCATGTGCCAAATTTACCATGTACTGAATTCCCTGCCTCTGTTCCTACTCCTATTTCTCCTTCCAACTTTTTAACTGAATGTTCAGCCTTAACCCAAATGTGAATTGCTCTGGAAAACACAGTAATCTGGGAACTCACCTCCTTTATATAACATATAGTTCTAGACACTTCCTTCTGAAATTATGGTTTTGTTTGCCTAAACAACATGCAGTTGAACTTTTAAACTCTAAATTTATTCTCCTAGAGCAAGCAAGTGGCCCTCTGGGCAATGTTTATATGCAGTACTTTGCCAAGTTCAGGAAAAACTGGTATGAATTAGCATTAGAAAAAAAACTATTATAACACAAGACAAAAATAACTATTAATTTTACTGCATCTAGTTTGTGACAACTACATTGCACTTCTCTGTAAATGCTGAAAAAGGTCATTAGAACACTGTGCAAATCAGACCACTGTTTCCTGCCCACACAAGGTAGATACAGGTTAATACTATAGCTCTTTTTGAACTCTAAATGCCTCCTTTCTTTCCCAGTCTTCTCCTCCTTCAGCCTGATCTTTTCTGTAAGTATCCTCTCTTACTATTCCCAAAAATCACACCTTAGGAAGCACAGCTGGAGGAAAAAGCATAGGAAAAGCAGGCTGGGTTTGAAATTTGTACTAAATCCATGGTGAAGTCAGACTTGGACCACTAAGAACAGACAGGGCCTTAAAAATTCCAGCAGTCTGATAAATTTAAAATGTTCTAGTTGATTAAAAACAGATTAAAAAACAGTCCAATACTATGAAAAACAGGTTATATTACTGTTCTTCTGGGAACAACAGCAAACACTTCATTCACTTAACCAGAAATGAGATGGTGCTTGAATTTTAAAGCCTTGTGGGTTTTTTTTGAGTTTATTGTAATTAATCTCAACCCAGAAGCAGAAAAGATGCAAACTCACAGTTACATGCACAGGCATAAGGAACAGGTCAAGGTGATATAAGTGTCATAAGAAATTGCAGTTCTTATGGATTAAAGAAAAAAAATATGTCAAGACTTATGTATCTTTCAGATGCTTTGAACACACCTACATAATTCTACAACAAGGTGAACATTTCCATCTCAAAATATTTGACATTTACTTTAAGATCAAGGGAGAAGAAACAAAGGCAAGAAATAAGCTGCTTAAGAAATGAAGGGAATTCATATTATTGCCTTCTTCCTTTGCCAATTTAAACATCGAACCCATCTGCTCCTCCCAAATTTCGCATGTCTTGCTGGTCCCTTACTCTTAAGGCCTAATTCAGATGCTGACATTCAGTTCTACACAGACCAACAAACAGCCTGGTTTTCCTTTCCCACTGAAATTACAGACTTCTACCTTTGAAATCAGTAGGAGCAGGACCAGGCTTGCACAAAACTATCCCAAATTCATGAAAGAAAACAAATTCACAGTACTTCCATTAAGGCTAACAACAACTTTTTGTACTTAAGTGTAACTACGTGCATGGTGATAAGATTTAAACTGGACCTAAGTAAAAATACAACCTTAAAAATTCAAAGTAACTGCAATTCATTCCACCATTGCTCACAGAAAGGAGTAAGAGGGACCCTTTTTACTTTGACCAAAGAAAACAAATACAGTATCAAGAAGGGCATGACAGAAAATTGTTGATGGGAGAAAACTTCTAAGGAATAATTAAAATAAAAATATTTTATGATCAGAATATTTCTGGTTGTTAATATGAAATATTTCTGCCAGTTATTCTATTGCAATCCCATACTACAATATTACAATTTTGAAGAAAGATCTTGAAGATGTATATATTTTTTTTTAACTCTGAAGTTATATTGAAAGTAATTGCCATTTCTGTGTATCTTTTTACATTTCAACACAAAAATTCACTTAATTCTTCACATGATTAGTTCTTACATTAGTTCTTTGTTTTACTGCCCTTTAGATCCCATTAATCAGTAAAAAAGGAACGTTAAGATAACTACTAAGATAACTATTAAGATAACCTACCAGTTCAGTTGACTCTAAATATCAGTGTTTGTTATCCTTTTATCTGATGCATGATAGTGGGATTATGTACTTTTGGAGTATTTACATAATTTTCAATTTTAAGCAAAGCATAAAAAACAATGAAGTATTTTGTTACCAGATTTTAAAATATATTACAAAAATAAAATCCTGTTTAAGCTTGAGATGTTTTTAATTTGGTTTTGTTTAAAGAGAGCTTTATCCTTTTCTTTACAGGATCCATCATAGCTATTATTCTCACATCACAATTTCTGAGAAACACATGAAATATTTTTTTTCCTTTACTGAGAACCAGCACTTCAAATATCTATGGGTAAACTTTGCTTCTGTGGGATGTCAGTGGAAGAACTGATGTTCCTTTGCATTTGTTTACTTAGCAATACTTTCTTATTCACATGAACATTGATGTTTTAGTGACAGAAAACATTCTTTTACATTCCATCCCTCATAAGTTAATCACATCTCTTCAGCAGTTCAAACATACCACTGCACTCTAGAAAAGGTCTAAATTTTTAAATGGAGAAAATACCTGCTACGTTTAGAAGCGTCTTCGTTCTGCTTATGCTTGCATAATGAACAGGTTCTGTGAAAACTGGTGTGACTAAAAAATCAACACCTTGCCAACTGTAAAACAGATAGATCAAGCCTTTGTCCACATTCACTTGCAACCAGCTAACTTCACTATTTTAATTCAATACCTACCCTGAATTGTATGCTTACCCATGTCTCACATACACCTAACTTCAAGCAAGATTTACAAAGACTGCTTTGAGTCCGCTTTGTGCCACAGAAGTACTGTACCATGAGGGGATCAGTGCAGCTCTCTGAGCTCATCTCATTAAATATATTATATAGGTGGAGCTTTTATATATACACATATATAATATATACTTATATATACATATACACACACAAGATGGATCTGATAACTTGTCAAATGTGAAATCAGAGTAGAAAAACAGTTCATTCTGACTTGGGCTCCTCACCAATGTCTTGGTTGCTGAAAGGGACCGTGGAACTTGCCCTTCAACAGCAAGGACTCAGAAATTTAAAGTGAGATCTTATATATTAGTTTATAGGATTCTAAAAGTAAGAAGAACATCTTGCTGCATGAGGTTGCATGAGGTGCCACTACTGAGCACAAGAGATGCAGCTTACCTGAAATTAAAAATATATTTAATCTGTTAGATTTAGTAATTTTATTTCTTCTAGTCTGGATCAAATCACAAGCCTTGATCACAGATGTACCGGCCAAAAGTCTGTCTGTGGGAAAGCACTTCTATATTTTTAACCCTTCACGTCTGACAATTGTTGTGTCTTTTCAATTTCTGCTCCACCCCAGCAATTAAGGATGTGTGATGGCCAAAGCACATAACAGGGAGTGATTTACTCTTCTGTTTAGCTAGCTCAGCTTGTTGTATGTTTTCTTAACTTACACAGTCATCAAAGGACCTAAGCTTCAATTCAGCAATGCTTCTCATTAGAGGAATGGAAAGTCTTCCTTCATCATTCTTAGCAAACTGACAAAACCAAATTCAGGAAGAGATTTTTATGGAAAATCTGAGGAAGTGTCAAGAAACTAACCTGTTAAAGAGCTATCTACGCAGTATTGTACTTCTTGCTTTCTCTTGGGTTTTTCATTATAAAATACATTTAACAAATTTAACTGATAAGTATATTTAACAAGGAAAACACTTTATTTATTGTAAACTACTATTCTTATTAATTTGTCTTTCCCCTCTTAAAGTAGTCACACCATGGGCATATCTTCACTGCTTCCCACAGTCCTTTGTTCTTACAGAAACGTATCAGTAGATTTGCAGGAGCAGACAAGTCTTCTGATAGTCAATTTAAATATAAATCCTTCATGAACCTGAGGCCAGCATGGTCTCATTTTGCTGCATGTCTGCTAATTAGACCTAACACTGTATGTCTATTTATAGCTACTTTTAAAAATTATTGTACAAACAGCTTCTTCTTAGAGTGAAAATTAAGTTAGACTGAGGTTGGAGGAGAGATACCTAAATCTCTTTTGTTATAAAATATGATGCTGGTTACGACGATAAAGGAATTTAAAAGGAAATGAAACCAACACAAATTTGTATTCCATCTCCTCAAAACAAGTATTATTAAAGGAACTGCTAGGCATTCCTGAAGTATCAAGCTACCACAAAGACAATATAAATGGATGCTGTATTATTATACAAAAATTCCATTCTGTTTTGCTTGTGGACTAAAAGTTTTGTAGCAACAAGTGTTACGGGGAAGTAAAAATGATAGCAAAGACAATGTCTGATCGATGTTCTCAATCAAAAGCTAATGGGGACCAAAACCCATTAATCACAGAGGTTGCACAAATGTAGCAGCAATGGAGGAATCATAAAACTCTCAATATGGATGATCGATCTACCCAGTGCTATAGCTGCAACAGCTATGTACCAACACCACATGGAGATGCAGTAAAGAATAAATCTCCATCCATCTCCCCCTGGCCATCTGAGCCATAAAGTCTAGTTTTATGCTCATTTATAGTTTTCACCAACTGAAAAGAAAAACATACAATCTTAAAGAACCTTCTTGATAATCAGATTTCATGGTTGTTTAAGCTAAAACGCTATGAGTCACAATACAATAAACCGAAAGCAAACACACCAATTATAATTGACATAGCCATGGGCAGTAACTTGTCAAGAAACATTAACAAACTGCTTTAAAAGTGCCCCACACCCTTGCTTAGATGATCAGTTTCTGAAGTATGCAAGGAAATCTAGTTAAGGAGATGAAATATTTCTTTTAAAAATATAAAATAGGAAAAAAATACTTTAAGACTAAATTTTAAATACTCTATTTATGGTTAAATTTGCAAATATTTCATTATTTTCCTGATGCACACTGAACCTGTCAGAGAATGATTAAGATTACAAATTTGAATGGTTAATGAAAGATTAATTTTGCAGGCATTAATTCTACTTATTTTACATTAAAACTATTACAAGACCATTCACTTACAAATTTGCATGCTGCTCTACAATGAAGCTTCATACCATTTGAGACAACTACTCCTGAAACCAGGTATGCACACCCTCCTCATGTTTTCTGAGCAACTAATGCAAGAGATATCAAAGTGAAAGTCACTTATTTGGTACCTTGTTCCATCCACTGGCATGAGCAGCTGTCTCTTGTGTGCGCTCTCGATATTCTTGGTATGTCACTGGCCTGCAGAAGTTAAATCAACACTGAAAGTTATAAAAGGAAACAAAAGAACAAGAATAAAATAAAACTCTCAGTTTCCAGAGAACAAAATATTTTCACATATATTAAAGCAAATAATTTTCAAGAGCAAATAAGACTCGTATTTCAGGGCATAAAACACCATCACCAGACAGGGGAAGGAAGATACCACCTTCTCCCAGGTACACAGTTTCAAATAATCAGTTAGGTGAATTTTATAAGAATTTAATAGTCTACGAATTGAAGGACGTTAGAAAAGTTGGTTCTCTGACATGCAGACAATATTTCTGATCTCTTGCACATCATTTTTTATAATCCAAGACTTTGAAGATAAAAAAATCACTACAAAATTCAACTGGAGGTCAATGCAGGGTAAGTTTTTTATAAACAGTACAGGCTACGAACCAGCAACACATGCTTAACAGCGTTAACATTAGTTTAAAGCTCAAGCTTCTAGTTGCAAGAAAGAGTACATTTGATCAAAAAAATATTTTTATTTTAGTTGACATTTCAACAAGATTTCCAATTTTAGAATTATCACATCTCTACTTCTGAGTTCAGATGATAAAATTCCTCTCTTCGATATTCTTTCTTCCAAGATCTAATAATATCTTACAGTCAGTAAGAATAAAGACTTTCTGACAAGTGACAACAGAAAATACACCCTTTGAAAAGCAGTTGTCCCGAAGCCAGACCATGATAGCAAACAAATTTAGACTTTGGCTTAAGGGAGAAAGTGGTAGCTGGTGCTGGACAGAAGAAACTATAACTGCTTATTGAACTTTAAGAATCTGTCACAATTTAGTAGACTTGCCATACTGTAACACAATATACTTGTCTATGTGCACGTAAGAGGAGAAGAAAATATCAAATATAAGCAATATAAGTATTGTGCCAAATAACAGTACTGTAGGAAACAAGAGTGAAAGAACAGAATTAAAGCACACTGAGGGAAATAAAATTTTGACTTGTCATTTTAAGAGCATTCTCTTAACTCCTTTGGAATGCAAATCCAAATGAATCAGTAGGATGAGAAGAGCAACAACAGCTGGAGGAAGGATATTATCAAGAGATTAAACAGCAGTTCTGCTTCATCTTATAAAAAGGCATGCATGTCACATTTACATGTATACACACAAACACATAAATACATACACACACAAACACACAGAATGACAAAGTTTTCCTATAGAAAATAAAAGAAATCTAGAACATCAGCCATAATCACTTCATTTTCAAAGGCCTAGTCTCAGGAACTCTCCAAAGAGATCAACCTAGAATGCACCAATACCTACAAGGGGCAATACCCTGTTATCTACAATATATAAGACCTTAAAATTTTAAATACTGTTATTTGAATTTATTACTTTAGAGACACAAAACAGAGAGGTTGCAAGGCTTACTGCTGATTTTCCAACTTGTTGCCAGTATGTTTTTTTCAGTGTGCAGTAAGGTATTTTTCAAACCCTTCTCTCTTTATAAGATACTAAGTACAAGTTTTTAAGGTCACATGGGACAAATGCCTGGCTTGTAAAGGCAGATAAGCTTCTGTCTCTTTTGGAGGAACATCTTTTTCCACTTAGGGAGAAATCTGTACCCTACATAGTATTTTCTGTGGTTACATAATTTTTAGTCTACACAACACTGAACTTACTATTTGACCCTATGAAATCTGCATATAGAAGCAGACAGTATATGTATTTATTTCTGAAAGCTAAATGGTGAATTGGCAAACTATTTTTCCTGTGGATAACTCATAGAAGAGACAACTGTCTCCATCTGTCTGGCCAGACGTTATACAGGACCTTTGATATCCAATCCAGGTTGGAGTTAGTCAGTCTTACATAAAAACAGTCATACTAAGTCAACAACCGTTATAGTTTCTATAAGAAGACAAGTTCATTATGGAATCATAGGATCACAAAATGGCTGAGGCTGGAAAGGACCTCAGGAGGTCATCTGGTCCAACCTCCCTGCTCAAGGTGTATCTCCTGTAACAGGTTGCCCAGGACCATGCCCAGGCAGCTTTTGATTATCTCCAAGGACAGATGCTCCACATACTCTCTGGGAAACCTGTTCCATTGCTCAGTCACCCCAACAAGAAAAAAGTGCTTCCTGATGTACAGGAGAAATGACTTCCACATTCATAATCCCTCAGAAGTCTACCATAAAGGGTATTACCTTCTTGAGAATGTGAGATGCCTCTTCAAAGCCTGCATGGAATGCTTAAGCCCGATCTATGAGATCAGTTATTTTTGCTAGATGCTGATATCTAGGCTTACAGCGATTCTCACCTTCCTTAGAGCCATATTTATTAAACCAACCCACAAAACATAGATTCAGATTGCTATTTACTAATGCTGTCTTCATAACTACATGTATAAGTATCCATAAAGTAGCATTTTGCAACTCAAGCTCTCTAACATACACTTTGGAGGTCATTCATAAAGACCAGAAGTCACTCCACTAAAATCAGCCTAGTCATTCATATTAGAAAAACAAGCAACCAATGCAATTTTACAAATTTACCAAAGGCATTAATTGAGACACTAGCATGCCAAGTACTGTGTGCTATTTAAACAATAAGCTTAAACTGGAAAGATAGCTCTTAATGCACCAAGGTTAGTCCAGGGAGCTACATTTACTTCAGATGTGTGTCCTGAATGGTGGCCATAAAGTATTTACCTACCTTCCTTTCAGGGAAACTCTTCCACTCATCTTGGGTCAAACAATAATCAAACCTCTAGCTCTGCTCTTAGCTGTTAGGTAAGACAAGCTAATTTGTCCACAGCACAGCATTCATTTAGTTGGCAATGGCAATTGGCAGCTCTCAACTGCTAGCTTCACCAGCAACTCAAACTACTTAAACGAGTCTCATAAGTTCAACGATAAAAGCATAGAAACCTTTCAGAATTTACATTTGTTCAAACAGAATAGCACAAAGAATTATTCACGCATCACAACACAAAACAAGAAGCCAAACAGATAAAGGGATACCGAAAAAGAAAGAAATGCAAGACTAAATGTAGTCCCGTCTTTAGCATTTCAGCACCAGTCACAACGCAAAACAGGAAACCCCTTCCCTTACAAAAAGGAAACGGTAACTCACTTGCTAAGCAAGATCTCCAATGCTTTGTGCAGATGCTCTTTCATTTCCTGGGATACTTTCTCCCCCAAATGAGCCAGGCAATCTTCTATTGAGCTCTCTGGATTGGCAGGACTGAACACTGGGGAAGTGTGGCAGTCAAATCCTGTAGTGGTAAATGCTGAAAGAGAAAGCATACAAAGTAAAATAAACATACATAAGAACAACAATCTCAAATTTCTCATCCCAACAGTTAAACACAATTCACGTAATGGAGGAAGGAATCAAAACTCCATAGTCAAAGTATGCTATGAACAAATTTTAGTAAAACAAGTATGTTCCAAATAAATTCAGGAAGTGGTACTTAACTACAGATGCCTTTGAGCTACATTTCCCCCTCTAGCTCACAACTTATCTCTTATCTCACAACTATATCTTAACCAGCAAGTTAGCTGATTGTGCAACTGTTCTCAATTATAGGCTAATTTTTAAGCCAACCCTGATAGAGCACCAAGAGACCCTCTTTTCTGTGGTAAAATTTGCTCATTTACGGATGTGTCTGCAGCAGTACTACAGCATCACTTTTAAAAACCATATTCTGTTCATACAACCTTTTCCTTCAATGTTTAAAATTTCAGAAAGGTCTATATGGATGAACATAAACAGATCCAGAGTTGTTCTGCTTTGTATTTCCAGTCTGAAACACCAGTCACAATGCAAAACAGGAAACACCTGTTTGCAAAGCAAAGATTATCTCCAAATTGTCCCTTGCTGTGAGTCCCATAAAAGCCACATCTATTGATCAAAGCATGTCACAAAAAATAAAACTGGTGGAAGTGAGAAATCTGAGGGTTAAAGTCCACACTATCCTGAACACTGGCTGCTTGAGTATGTTTCCACTTCTGTCATCAACTGGAGCAGCTTTAAGGCCTGCCTACATTTCATTATTTATAGTAGCCTATTAAATGCAGTTCAATTGTTTGCTTTGGCTAGACTCCACCACTCTACACCATCACATTTAACTATTTTACTCCATGTGACAATGCGTAGAAATGCTAGCTGGGGCGAGGAGGGGAGAAGATATTCAACCCACCCAAATATATCTGTAACTAGAGTACCTGCTACAAATTAACCACTATTATATGGCATCGAAATTCTCAAGTGAAATGGAAAAATCTGAACAGCACCTTCCAAGATCTCTTCATCAAGACGTTTTAGCTCCTCCTCAATTTCTATTTTAATCTTCTCCAAAGCCTCTTTCTCTGAAGCATATTGTGCCATAGGCTGTTGAATCCCTAAAAGAAATCAAAGAAATGTAGTATTTCAAATAAGGTAGATAATGTAACACACAATTTAAACATTAACTGTAAAGGAATTCAAGGTGAATATTTTATTTCAGAAAGCAACATGAAATGTGATCCCTTAAGCACATTTATTATAGAAGTTTTATTATATGAAACCAGAAACACAAAATTCTAGGCCTGTTGAAGATAGAATACGTGCTTTAAATGCTAATATTAGAAAAGGTCAGAACACCTAACAGCTTTAAAAACAAATTCATCTTAAATTTAAGAACAAAATCAAACAACGGGTACTTAAACAAGCAAGCATTAAAACTAATGCACTCGTTATCAAACTACTTCAAAGCAAAAGTAGATGTCTTCAGAACTTACAATACCCAACCTTAAGATAGGCATAAGGTTTATTTTAGTAGTAAATTACAAAGTTTATATTGATCTCTGCAAAATCTACAGAAATACTCAGAGTAGCTACATCAACAAAGTGTCCTGAAATCTATTAACTGTGCATCATTGTATTGTTTGTGGGGAGCCTACAGGCCACAATTAAACCACTTAAGACAGGGTTCACGAGTGACAGCAGAGACAAAGGACGCCACAATTGTCAGCCAGCTGTCAATTCTCATTTCCTAATCAAGTCATTTAAGAATATGAAATGGCTGCATATTCCCAGAAGAACACGTGCTGTGGTTTGGGATCAGCAATACACCTTCTGTGTGCTGACTGTAGGAATCTCGTCACAAGAAATTGTTTCAGCCATATCACTCAGGATTATCTCAATCGTTTTCATTATCACATTGTAGAAAAAAGGAGATATAGAACCATCTCCAAACATGGAAAGGTGTTTAAAGCATTTGAATCTTTAAGGTAATGCCTCCTGTATGTCAACCTTTCCAATACAAGGCAGTATGGCAAGTTACTCAGCTGCTTTCTAGAACAGATACTGGTGCAAAGGCTAGATGACTGGGACAGTTCCAGCTCTGAACTCTCGCTATTAGTTGATTTTTCTTTGGGTTTGCTCATCTTCAGTGTTTGCCTGGGTTTCTTCATCAGCTTTCAAGCATGTCTTTAAATACTTTTCTTAAAGTACATGACAAGAACTGTTCCACTAATTGCTCTCATTTTCACTACATATCACTAAGTCAATAGCCTACCACTGAAATTTTCTTCTTTCTTTCTTTCAATTTCTTAAAATGTTCTCTTTAGAGCTAAAACAGAACTCTGTTATATCGACATGTATATAGCAATGAGTTTTGCATCAACTTACTCCTTAAATACATGAATAAAATTGGCCACAGAACTTCCCTTTGCTAATCTCCTTCTGGCCATTTCCTTCCCTAAGTTTTGGGCCGATTATCAGTCCTTGCTAGCCCTGCTCTTTGCTGCTTTCAACAGTATCAGTGACTTGGTTACCCCAAACACAGTTTCTTGGCTCTCTTACTTCTGAATTCATTTGGGGGACTTCACATTCTCTCATGTCTGTGACTTAAACACCATCTCCTGACTAAGTTTCCGGTAACATTGCTCACCACCACTTTTCCTCACCCAACCACTGACAAGTCTCAAACTTACCTAACCCTTTCTACACCTACAACAACTGCCTGGAGCTCTACCTGGACATGTAGACACCATTCCACTGTACACTGAACCATAATTTTGTGCTATATGAACAACTGCCTGTTTTCTTTGATTCATCTCTCTTTAAATCCACTTAAATTCACTGTAGGCATTGTATCACCTTCCCCTTTTCTCCACAATGGGCACACAGTGTGTGAAACCCATGACAGCAATAATACTTGTTACCACACAACACCACTAGTTTTCACATCAGTGAAGTCTAGCTTGCAAGGTCACCTACATTTGAAAAACAAGTTAAAAATCCACAGAATCAACCCACCAGATGTGTACTAATGCTTACACATGCAATGTTCTCTCTAACAGAGATTTGAGACAGACTCCTGCTAACCAACACACGGGTCAGTGTAAAATGCTTACATTTAACTGAGCAGTTTAAAGGAACAACAGATAGCAGTTAAATTCCATTTTCCTTAACCACACAATTATATCATCATCACCACATGCAGAATAACTTTAGCTTCTGAAATCCCCTCCTGAACAGTCTGTCACTGAACCATAATTCCAGAGGGGAGCAAAGTGTTCATCTTTTTGGTTGACAAACAGACACTTACAGCGCCTTGTCAATCCCCTTAAGGCTGCCTCTTTGAAGGACCCTACCACAGCTTCACAGCCAGGTGCAACAAGTATATGCGAGCACTAACTCTTACTTTAACCTGCACTTCACCCTGTATATGAAAGGAACGAAGGTATTCAGAAGAGTTCCCGTTCTCACAGGACTGATGTGACGATGATCACACATGACAAGCTGTCATACTTGATAATAAATCACCCAGAAAATGGAAGGAAGAGAAATTCCATTGCTACCAGCATACAAAAGAGCTGTTTAGATAATCAGTGCTGCAGTCAACGGTTTCCATCTCGTAACACCCACAACTTTGCAGCAGCTGCTGATTCCAATAGCACCTGACTATTCAGACGTGCCAAAACATCAAAAACCTACCCCTCGTGGATGAGTGACTTTGCACTGTTTGTTCCCCTAATTATTGGACTTGAATTTGCTGTATCTCCTGTATGTTGACCCCTGGCAGCAAAAATTGCACCCAGTATTGGGAGAATAGTGTATTCCAAGAGCAAAGTTCTTAAGTGGGCAGTATCTCTCTCCTCCTTTATACATCTTCAAAGTCTGTTGGCAAACAGGTAGAAGAAAACAGTAAAAATAGCTTCTGGTAGATAAAATCATACGTTCATTCTTTAATATTGCAAATGTCTGCACCAGAAATGGTACTTGTAAGACAGACAAATGCTGAAGGCTTTCCTATGCTGAAGATACAGGTTTGCCCATTAAAAGCTTTTCCTAAACTGACTCTGAAAGGCCCCTTCCCAACCCAAAGACACAAAATTCTGTGACATGTTCTTACAATAATTTAATGTGTTCTACTCTCTGTTTATGGGAAAAGTGTTCTGTTTTGCACAATTTTATTTTGTTAGGATTTGGTTGTTCAGGTACATGGAGGTAACCTGCAAAGTAAGGGAAAATGTCTTCTGAAAGTCCACCAAGCAACAGATGGGACCACTGACGATCAGACACTGTTAGCAGCACTAAACGAATGTAGTTAGTACTTTAGTAAAACTCCGCCATTAGGGCCCCTCCAGGTCAGTTCCAATTCAAGACTGACCTGTTCCCCAACCTTCAGCCTCAGAGGAGGGATGGGAAGCCATGCATCACTTGGAGAGCCACCACACCCTAATCGACAGTGTTTGTGTTGCACTAAATCTAACAAGAGACAACAGGAGCTACAGTGAAAGACTGTAATAAGACTGTAGTGGTGTTTGCCTTTTTTTTTTTTTTTTTGTATTTTATGCCTGCAATTGTAATGTACCACTATCTCCATTCTCAAATTTTTCCTGATGTTTCTACATCAACTTCTGTATGGTACACATTCAATTAAAAATGTATTTTCAGCATGGCCCCAGTGTCTCTCCAATATCTCACACTTTTTAAAATGACAAGAAAAAATACAATTTCTGCAGTCACTGAGAAGTGACAAAAATGTAAGAAATCTCTTTATAAATGTAAAAATTATATAAATTATATTTAGTATTAATTATAAATGTATTCACTTTTTTCTTTTTAAGGAAAAAATTTCCATTACCCCTGCAAGCTCCAGAATCCAGGCTGCCATACACAGATGTAGCCCTTGATTTTAAAAGGTGTTTTAAAGCATCCCTTTGTAAGCCATAGGAAGGCTTTGCTTTAAAGAAATTGAAAGAGTTCAAAAACAGGAAGAACCAACAAGAGACAAGACATTGCCAGCTAGCAGTCTCTTTTCCTTGTGGAGAGTGAGGGGGCTTAATTCACATTCCTATCAGGACTAGCTCTTTCTTGTCCAGTTCCCACTCCAAGATCTCCCTTTCCTTGCCTGATCTGAGGAAATAGCTCCTTCATAGCCATAAATTGGATTGCTCCCACATACAATGTGTGGTTTTTCAAACTGTGACTTTTTTCCTGAAGATGGAAAATTCTGCAACAACAGCTACCCCACCCATTACGAGCAAACCATATAAAAGAGGTAAACATGTTACTATGTTTGGGATGGCCAGCAAAGAGTCCTGAGCTCACCTAAAACGCACAAATCCTGACCATCTCTGCATACAACAGTTCTGGAAAAATAACAAAGCATCTCTTTGCAACCTAATGGGTAACCAAGAACTTCTACACATTTTAAACGATTACACTCATCTGTTGCCTCAGACTGAATGAACTTGCACAGATGATATCTTATGTTCGTTACATCAGATTTCTCTGACCAATTTTTGTTACTTACCCATCAGAAAATCAACCAAAGAGGAACAGAGTTTACTGGTAATGTACTTCGCTTTAAATAAGCTGAACTGGGTACTATGCAGAATCACTGTTCTGCCAAAACTAGTATACGAGTAATCTCTAAATCTATTCCTCAGTTAAGTGTGTGAGAAAAATCTCAAATAATTTTCTTCAGACAGGATCTTCTGTGAAGCTATTTTATTCGCGATTGCAATGGCGGGCGTCCTGTCAATCAGGAGTGCGTTTTAGTAAACACATCATAACCTTTTATTCCCTATTACCCGACGCCTGATCACCTCCCCTGTTTCCTCACTGGCTGAGTGCTACAGGTTCACAAACTACTCGATGATCCTCTATACCATATATGTACAATTGTTCTTTTTTTTCAACCCTTTCATTTCTCCTTTCTTATGTTTTGAGAACTTGTGATCTTTGTTTTACTGTTCGCACACTCCTCATCCTCTTCTCCTCAAGCTTCTACCTTATTTTGGAGCAGTGAGGCCTTCTACTGCCCATTTATCTACTTAGCATCTCTCCTCATTATGCCTACACAACTACCTTGGAATACAGAAAAATAATTCTCTGCTGCAAAAACACAGCTTTGTTTCTCACAATTCCCCCCTCTTCTTTTCTTACACCTATTATTTTTGCACCTCTTCACATACCGCACTCTTGAGTTTTTCCAACATTAAGGTGCAATATTCCTCTTCGGATATCACGGGGGATGACAGATATACAATGCCATTATTATGACAATACCAACAAATAGTTGTTTGAGCCAATTCTATTCAGGTAACCACAACGTTAGTTTCTCCCAAATGTTTCTAAATCCCCAGAAACTGGGGATTTGACCTACTCTATGAGGATCTTGTTTTTTGTTTGTTTGTTTGTTTTGTTTTCCCCAAATATTTTTGAGATCAGTCAAATTTGTCCCATTTGATCTACACATACACAGCAAGTAGTAATAATTACAGTGCACGCTCCTCCTTATGAGGTTATTAATAAATCTAATACTAATACTAATTCACACACCATTCATTTATTTTGCCCCCCCGGTTTACTAATTTTTCAAGTATCTACATAAAGCAGAATTAATTTTCATTTTCAAAGTAGTAAATCTCAATGAAGTCAGTTGGATATTAGAAAATATTTAGAAAATAGATTAAATATTGATGTTATTTATTAAATTAATTAGTAAATATTAATAAAGTATTAATAATAGATAATATTAATAACATAATAGATAAGAAAGAGCAGTCAGGCACCGGAACAGGTTGCCCAGGGAGGTGGTAGAGTCACCGTCCCTGGAGGTGTTCAAGGTTGGACGTGGTGCTTGGGGACATGGGTTAGTGGGTGACATTGGTGGTAGGGGAGTGGTTGGACCAGATGATCCTGGAGGTGCTTTCCGACCTTAATGTTTCTGTGATTCTATGTTACACTCATGAGAGGCTAGAGCCTGAGCTGGAAAACGTTGTGTGGAACACGGGAGGTGCAGGGCAGTCCCTGTGGTCAAGGGGTGCCTTTCTCTCTGGCAAGCCAAATGGCCTGGGGGAGCCAGCCCCAGAAAAGCCTCAGCCCCCCCAACCCTCCTCCTTCCCCCACGTGAGGACATCTCCCAGGCCGCTCCCAACACAGCCGCCTTTGGCCACGCGTGGGCCACTCCATCACAGAGGTTTGCTGAGGTCACAGTGGCCACCACTGCCTCGTGGGCCCTATAAAACAGGCCCCCTGCCACTGGCCCGCCACTCGCTCAGCTACTAGGAGACTGGAGGCAGCGAGGCGAGAAGCGGCTCTGCCTGGTTTGCGAGGACAGCCATGCCGTCCAGAGCAGCAGCAAGAAGGAAGGCAGCTGGCAAGGAGACGTGTCATGGGCAGAGAGAGAGCGCCGGCAGCACCAGATGCAGCAGTGTTCGAGGGACCTCTGGTGCGCAGCCCACAGACACATACAAGCAGTATCATTGGCACTGCGGGCCTGAAAATCAAGCCGACAGTGGCATGGGACCTCCGGGTGGAACAGGCTGAGCCCCTGGTGCAGCACCCTGGCCAGAACACATGCCAAATCGACTGGGCAGTTTGGGCAGTCCCGGGCAAAGACTGGCTCATCCTCCTGCCCAGCACCATGGAGCCCATGGAGCTAGATCCACCAGAAGATGCGGAGGAGGCAATGGAAATGGATCCACCACAGCCAGAACGGACCTGGGACTACCCTGGCACGTCTTCACTCTGTGCCATCAGGAAGCACAAACGGCATCACAGGAGTGCCCGGCCAGCTCCCTACTCGTTGCTCAGGGCCCATCCCAAGCATTAGCTTGGAGCCCCCAGATCTCACAGACATCCCGCAGGCTTGCCTGCCAGATCCTGGCAATAAACAACTCTTGCCAATTCTCAGGGGCTGTGTGAGTGCTTCTTTCCCGTCCCTCAGCCCTCCTGCGACAGGTAGCATCTCCTGCACAGAGCCTCGAGGAAGAGCACAAGAGAGGACACAGCTCCCTTCGGGCTGCCGGAGGAGTCCCTGAGGGCCACCATGCACCTTTCACACTTGTGAAAATAGACTGAGGGGTGAAAATGGTAGTGTGTGAGTGATTATAGGTGGCTAATTTCTTATACTAGGAGTGAGTTTCTATATCTGATTAATTGGTAACGACAGACATGGAGAAGGCTGAGGTACTCAGCAACTTTGCCTTACTCTTAGCTGTATTTTGGAACAGAAAAACGTGTCAGAAAGAGAACTCTCTAGCATGAAATAAATATGAGAAAGCAGAGGTTTTAGGGGGATGACTGTAGCAGGGGAAGGCAGGTGAATGGACAAAAGCATTCGATTTCTCCTACCAATTCTAGCAGAGATAAAATAGCACCACTGTTCTTAGGAAAGACTGTTTTTGTTGTTGACTTTTTGATCCAGATGCATTCTGTAGTTTAACTGCATTGCAGAAGTTTCACTACCATCTAGGAGATCACTGTAGGAGGAGTCTCAAGAGAGGTACGCAAATACTAGCTACACCTGGTGTATCTGATTTCCCCATGTTTTAAATATATATGCAATGGAAAGAGAGAAGATCCTCAACAGGTGATTCAAGGTGGCTATAATTAGGATCCTGCTCTGAACCGCCCTCTAGAGGAGTCTCTTACTCTCCAATAGGGAAGAAGATTGAAGAGATTAAAATAATTAGAGTAAAGCCAGCCTTTCTAAATACTCACCATATATTTATTACATGATACAGAAATCAGACAGAAGAGTAAGGACTTACTTGGATCTAAAAAAAATATATGCGAAAATAGCGTATCGCATGCCAGAGCGAGTATTTCATATGAATGGTATGCATAAAACAGAGGAGTATTTTGCAGCTAAACTGGAAATAACCAACAGTCAAACATCACTACTTTGTTTCCCATGAAAGGTCTATCAGCACAATAAGCAGACTAGAACTAAACAAGATAAGTGACAGGTATCAGAATCCTCTCAACTCATAAATCAACAGCATTCAGCCACAAAGAAAGAAGCACTAGTGACTGGAACTTTAAAGTACCGCAAAAAGCATTAAAAAAAAAAGGAATTAAAGGGTCAGTCAAAATATCGCTTCTACGGTAGATGACCCCACATGAAAAAACACACTGACAAGAATGATGTAGTGTCATATTATTGCTATGCCTCATGTTTTCCGTAGGAAAAGCAGAAGTTTCCTCTTCCCAATGGGATCCTAAGCAACAATGATTCATTTTCATTTACTGGCTTTCACATCTCTTGCTCCAAGCAGGTTTCACATACCACCCTTGTTACTGTAATACCCAACTACCTTCCAGCAGCGCATTAGGCGGTGCAGGTAATATCCATTACAGGCTGCTTGTTCTCTCCCTGCCTCTCCCCAGGGGAGAAGCACGCAGCAGACTGCTTTGGTACAGCTTTCACCAACTGTGCTCCAGCCACGTGCTAGGCAACAAGGAGACACGGACTGCATGTAGCTACTTAATATTCAAACAAGATGCATACAGCACTTCAAAGCAAACACATGGCTGCTACCACACAGAGCCTGAGAGCATAGCTACTACTCATTTACAAGCAATGAGAAAAGAAGCAGGCAAAAAAAGGGATAAAAAGTAACTGTTGTGCAAATTAAAGATGTTGGAAACATGCAAAGCAGAAAAGTAGCAGGGAAAGTGTTTGGAAAAAATGGAATAAATCCTTAAACAGAAAGATAGCTTTGGCACGGAGTTCAATCAGAGCCTGAAGTCTATCCAAGACAGTCAAAACAGAACGAGAGACAACACAAAAGATGAACAGTAAGGGAAAATGATTTTATCCGCAGTTGTTGATCATGAAATGGTAAAAACACTGAAAGGGAGAGCTAATTACAGCGAAAGATGACCAAGGGAGGAAAAGTTGCATTCACTTTCTGGTCTGTGGAGTGAGTGGGGGGGATATACAAAATTTCCTGTTTAGAAGGGAAGGTTTAGAGCAATGGGGATAAGAGCACACATTTGTAAACAATTACTACTTTTGAGTATTTTAATTGTATAGTTGTAACATATATTGTTGCAAATTGTATAATTGTAACATGTATTTTTGCAAATGCACCTATCCCCTGCTGTTACACAAGCTAAAAAAAAAAATTGAAATAGTATCTGAAAAGTATATTTGTTATCTTTACTTAAGAGCTTAAAAGTCCTCTTAACTGATAATAAGTTTTGTATTTAGGCATTTGTAGCTTTGTCTTTATAGTTTTATTACTGCTCTTTAATTCAAATATTTCTTAGAGGTTTCAGTACTATGGAACTGTCAAAATGCTTCCTCACAATTTTCAAGCATTTCAAAGGTAACAAGAGCCAAATTACAAAAAGAAAGCTTTAAGACTATTTTTCCTTTCTGAACCTTGCACTTACAGAAGGAAGCAGACTCTTCTACAACATAGCTCTGTACTTACTTGATACATTATCAGTTATAGACCACTTATCCCAAATGGGCTGTTCAGAATGAGACATTATTACCAAAGTGAGTACTTTTTCCAGCAAATGGTTTTATGAAACAGCATATTGGCACCAGGGTGCCTCTCCTTTCATGGACTGAAGATGCAGTCACAGTGGAAGAAACAGACATACCTTAAATGTATAAGTTTAGTTTTACACTATAAATAAGATAACCAGCATACGCTATATGCTGTAGTGCCAAACTGAAACCATTATTTTTGTCATATCTTTGATACTCTCTTTTCAGGCATTTCTCAGTTCATAATAGATAACTTCAGTAAGTGACAGTATACATTCTCAAATGCTTGCTCAAGAAAAAAAAATATTCTGAAGACTTTTTTTTTTTTTTTAATATGCATTCACCAGAATAAGTTCTGAATCACAGGAACTAGTAGCAATTGAAACATCATCAAGAACTGACAAGCCACCAAAACAATCTTGACAAACAATGTTGTTTAAGTGTTCGCCAACACAAAATAAAGGAAGTCTTACTACCTAGAATATGAACATCTATCAAACTTATTTTATTCTGCTTAACCTCCTGTATGTATAAACTTGTTCTGGAAGAAACATCTGACTCCATGCAGTCCTTGACTTCTTAAAAATAAATTAATAGACAGAGCATAGGCCAGATTAAGTCTCACATCTCTACGCTACCACTGACTGACAACAACAGAAGCGTTAACATAATTGGGCAAAACTATTTAGTACACGAGATTGCTCAAGTTGTCACTCCGAGTTTATGCTGGTAAACACCACCTCACCCCTGTTTAATTCTACTTGCCTCCAAAAAAGCAAACATGGCCTGATTCTCAAAATTGCTCAATAAAGATAATACATATCTATCCTTCCTAATCTGAAGACAGCTAACAAAACCACTTACTTGCTTCATAAACACCGATCAACTCTGGCATAACTCAAATTAAAACAGCAATCTAAATAAAACATTTGTTTCCATCAGCATCTCTTCCCATTATTTTAAATGAATAACAGAATTAGGAACTAATTGCAAACATTTTTTTATGTAAATAGTTACATGTAAATATGTAAATAAGTAAATATTACCTTGAGTTGAAGCAGGAGGATGCTCCTGTGGCTTCTCTTGTGATAAAAGCCCCAGGTAGCTGAGAACTACATATTTTGTTTCATAGTGAAATCCTACAGGCACAGCAGTAGAGGACGCCATCAGGTTGGCTTGCAATGCGTCAGTGCTCTTATCGGGCACGTAGAGTTTTCTCTGGCTTACTGATGAAAACTGTAAGGAAAGAATACAGGGATTTTTTTGGTTTGTTTTTCAAAAAAGTTACAATAGGTCATGAACTCGTACATAACAAGGAATTACGTAACAATCATGAAGTAATATCCAGAGTTCTGCCCTGATATCTTATGCATTCTCATTTTAATAAGAACTATGCAGAGTAAAACCAAATGCCCCCAAGTCTAGGGCCCTGTCTGACTGTTGTTAGCAGTGGAATTTCTCACTCCTGCTTGGCATACATACTCTCACGTTAAAGCAAATTAAATAGTTCCTCGCCATGTGTTTGCCTTTTAAATTCCTCCCAACTCAACCACATACAAATATACGCACGCAGTCGTGCAAAGAGGTTTTAGGGATTCTGAAGCCTCAGTTAACTACAACTGAGAGTAAAAACATCAGCTTTAGAGGAATCTCCCTTCCCCTAAGCCTCAGATGAGTACTTTCCCAATTCTCTGCTTTCTCAAATTCTGTATTATGATGCTCGAGAATTTTAATGCAGAAAGTGTCAATTGTCTCAACCACAATTGTCTTGAATTCATTTTATTGTTCCAACAGCAATGGAAAACACATGGTCAACACAGGAAATGCCACATTCATTGTAGGGATTGGAAGAACAGATGGTCATGTGTCCTGGATTTCTCACCCAGACATTAAAATTCATAAAACTGAAATCTGTATCTAACAGCAACGTCTGGTCAAAGAATTTCCCTGTTTCACTATTTGTTTAGTTGCTTCTTCAGATATGCAAATAACATCAGGAAAGACTAAGGTAAAGAGAAGTAAAAATAATGATAAAACAAAACATAAAAGACAAGGAAAAAAAAAGAAAAAACTCAGAAGACAACAGATAAGTGGGGAAAAAAGTTATACAATTGACCAAAACAAACTTACAGACTAATCAACATGTCTTACTTAGCTCCTTATAGTAGGAACACTCTGGATAACTACTTCCAACCAACATGGTACATTGAGTAACAAAAAGTAATTGGATCTTCCAGATGAATTTACAAAATTAAGTTCTCCGCCACTTCAAAGAGTCAGTCCCAAACAAGCTCGCACCTGGCCATCAGAAAAGATCCCTAACTGAAAGGCCAGCACGTGTTCATGCTACAGAGCAGGTACTTAACAGATACAGAAGGAGCTACAGAGTTTACAAGTGTGAGAATGCAGCTGTGTTTGTAAGAAACACTTAGGGCAAGTTTAAAACTTAAAGCAGTGAGAATGAGAAAAATCCTATAGGTACACAGAACACAAACTGGAACATCTCAAGAGGGCTCCTGATTACACTGGAGATACCTTGAGATTAAGAAAGAGAACAAGGTTCCCAAACCAAAGCGCAAATGGCAAATGAAGCCTCAAGATGAAAAACAATCATAATAATAAACAGAGCAAGCAAAAGAAAAATATTGATCTGTTCAGATATGCAAAATGTGTAGGCTAACTTCTAACCCCCCTCCTCCCTGGAAAGGAATCCAGCTTAACAGCAGCACAACTCCTTACTGAGCATAAACAGAGCCTCAGCTACGCTGCAGCATCGTTACCTTGTGAGTAGGTAGCTTGGCACAGAAAAATTGTCTGTCAAACTAAAAGCTCTAACAGGAAAACAGTTGGTGGAAAATTGGCTGAGCGTTCCTTAATCTTCAGTAACTCTACTTTCTGAAACTCATTCAGTATTGAAAACAGAGGAGGACACTTTCATGAAGACTACGCTTTGGGAAACTCTGCTCACACATTTCAAAATGCTTGAAATCCTTCACCAGGAAGGTTCACTTCAGTCTGTGCTACAGCTTGAACTGAAGTAGTCATTCATATAGGAAAGAACCAACGTCAAAACTTTAAGCCAACACTCAATGTATCATGCTTCAGAAACATAAGCAGCCATAACAGAGGATAAACACAGCATTTCTACAATATACAGCTACCCTTCAGCCGCTGTCACAAACTGAGATTTTAATAAAGACGGGAGATTTGGAAACAGCAACTGCTTAGGAGTCGATAGGATCATAAACAATAGATGTGTTCTTCAGAGCAGATCAACAGCTGTGATCACCACAGCACCAGATGTAAAAGATGCCATTCAGCAAAAAGCAAAAGCTCCCCACTACAGCTTTGTTTTGTTCAGTAGAGATCCACAGCCCTGAAGCCAAGGCACTTCCTGCGATGCCTACAAAACGAATGGGAGCCCTTCAAGGCAACCTGAACAGACCTGTCTGGGAAGAGGCAGCCTGTGGGTGGGCCACAGAAATCCAGACACTACGCCGTGCATCAAAGAACAGGTCTGAATATATAACAAACACCATTCTTTAAACCAGAATTTCAAATCAACACAGAGAACTAAAGGAAAAATATACAGTCTATCAAAAGAAGAATGAGACTCCGTATCAGCACGGTGATCCACGTGCAACAATGAGGCCTAATTCGTGAAAATTTCGGCATGCTTAGCTCAGCACCTCTGGTGGGGGAGCAGGAGGGAGGGAGGAAGGGAGGGAGAGGGAGAGAATCAGACCGCAACTTACTTAAATAGTGGCTAATGTTTCCCTGGGAAAAAAATAGAGAAAAAAAAAAAAGCTTCAGATAAAAAAAAGTAATCACTTCGGTTGATGTATTTTGAGAGGTACTTTTACACTGAAATGGCAAGAGAGACTTAAGAACTTGAATTGAAGAACTGTCTTAAGCTTCACCTAAAAGCATATCAGACTGGAAATATGCTTCAGAATCACCGATCTTCCTTTGAGAGAAGCCCACAATGAAGTAACTGAATTACTCATTTTAAATTGTGAATGATTATTTTTGTTTTCAAAAAGAAACAGACAAATATTGACTCAGATACTGTAAATATCGCAGAAAAGACCATTTTTCAGGAATGAGTGGGTTTAGAAAAGGACACACACAGCTTGAAACACCAGACCAGGGGAAGGAGAGCTTTCCATTAGCAGAGCAAAATGGAAAAGAGTCCAGAAACTGTTTAAGAGAATAAGACAAAGGCTTGTCTGGGAGATGTAATGGAGCAGGGAAAACAAGGCATTGTAAAAATATGTAAGCCTTCAAAACATGGACAAGTGGGCTACTTCTGGTTTAGAGATTTATTTACTACTTCTTAAAAAAAAAAAAAAGATCAAAATTATTACAAATTATTTCCTAAAAAATAAAATTAAAATTCACCTTTCTTAGTTCCTGCACCCTTGGGGGAGAAAAACCTACACTTGTTCGAGCTTACTTAGCTCTTTACTCCTCCAGCCCTGCTGTTATTTGTTTTATGTGGGCTGAGCTCTTCAACTGACCCGAGCATGGGAGTTTCAGTCAGACTGACATTTCCTCGCACAATCTGTCACATCCTAATCCACGGAAGAGTTGCATGTTAGATAAAGGGCAACGCAAATCTACCAATGAACACGGTGAATATAATCCCTTAGCGAGGGGGCTCAGCTGTGTTTCAGTCCTCTCCTGAAAAATCCTAGTGTGCCCCAAGCTACGCTTACCGCGCATCATTCAACAGCCACAATGCAATGACGCTGACCAGCAGAACGATACGCCGACTGCCACCGCACATCTATTTGACTGTAGCAGATGAGAAACATGCTGTATGAGTTTGGAGCTGTAGCCTTACAAGTTATTTTGTTTATAAACAAAAGACCAGGTGGTCAATAACGCTACCCATTTCTATCCCATGCACTAAGAACAGTTGCAAAACCAACAGCACAGGCACAGATTGCCTTCTTTAAAACACCACCACATCATCACGCCTGTAGCGAGCCCCACTTGAAAACAGTCATTCCAGGGCTGGAAGCAGTTCCCACCTATGGCCCGGGTCGCTGAGCCTCACTTACCAGCTACAGACTCATGCCAGACCGCTGCTCGGACAGAATACGTCCTGCTGCTGGAGAGGGACTTCAACTCGGTCGGCGAGCGTTCACCCAAGCACAGACAGCAAGATTGAGGGAGGCAACAAAACCGCCGGAGTTCAGATTGTTTTAGAGAAGCATGCCACTGAAACACTCATGGGTTTGGGTCATGGTCCTGATACCAGTCCCCATAGCAGCTAACCTCACTCCTGCTTCTCCCAGTTCACCACATCCACTCTCACCTACAGCCTCACATTTGCACGGCGCTCTTTATTCAGACGCACCCCATCTCGGAGAGTCGCTTGCGGGACACGCAGCTACATGACCACAGCCCACACCAACGCCATGGGAAGCGCTGGGGCACCCCGCAGCCTTACCAGGAGGGCTGTGAAGGGATTTCGGGCGAGACCTGCGCGCGGGCTTGGCCTCGCAGCACAGCTCACAGGGCAGGTAGGGCCCCCGAAGCACCCGGCCGCGACCAGGCTGGCAGACGAATCCCTCGGTGTGCTCTTCCAGCGATACACGCCGCTATGACTAAGAGATTGTTTTTAATAAAGCGAGGGCGACGGGGTCGAAACGTGCCAATCCCTGCTGGCCAGGGATCGATACCGCGTCCGTTACCGACCCCCCCGGCACTTACTGGGTGCAAACGCCGGAAAACAACACGGCCCCTGACCCGGGCAGGGGCTCCAGCCGGCCGCAGGAGGAAACGTTAATGAAGCAGGGTTTCTAGACAAATAGCTCGATGTCTTTCAGGAGCAAGCCCAGAAGTGTACGGGCTCCCCATTTTTCCCAATTTCCCCGGCCACCCCACCATGACACCCCCGAGCCCCGCAACACCCGGGCCCCGGGTAATGGCCGCCCCCCCCACACCCCCCATAACCGCTGCGGGAGGGGGCGGCAAACACAGGAATAAACGCACGCCAACAAAACCGCCCGCCCGCCCCCGGCCCCTGCTCACCTGCGGCGGCGGCGGAGGGGCGGGGCCGGGCCGGGCCGGAGCCGCCTGAGGGGGGCGGGGGGGGGGAGGGGGCGAGCGCCCGCGCCGGGCGGTGAGGGCTCGGCCCTAATTTGCCGCCGCCGCCGCCATGATGGAGGGGCGGGGGCCGCGCGTCACGGCGCGCGCGTCCTCTGCGGCGTGGGGGCGGCTGCGCGGCCGCGTCATGCGCCTGGGGGGGGGGGGATGACGCAGCGGCACGGGGCAGGGCCGTGACCGGGCGCTGGGCGCGGGTGGCGGCACACGGCCTGGCGGGAGGGAGTTGGGGGCTTGGGGCTCGCAGCGGTGAGGGTTACGGGGTTCTGCCTAACGTGCGCTTCGCGCCGCGGGGAAGAGGGCTCGTGAGAAATGGAGGAAGCAGAAATAAGCCAGGGGAGGCGTGGATGTGACACAGGGCGCTTGGAGGTGGTGTGTCAAGCAGAGCGCGGTTTGCTCCGGTGAATGTGCCCACGGAATGGAAGTAGGAGCGTCCAGGCAGTTAAAATCAACACGTACTAGTTATTACAGGCTACAGAGGTTGCTTTAAAACTTCTCCTAAAGCGAACAACAGAAGCAGTAACGAAACCCAGGTGAATCAGCACCTCGCGTGAAAATGGTCCTGAGTCTTTCCTGTTCAGATGCCAGAAGGCAGTAATACAGAGGCTGTGACCCCCCGCAGTGTTCTGTGATGACACTTGGTACTGCAGTCGGCAGCCCTAGAAGCGCGCCCAGCCCCGGAGCCCATCACACGGCTTCCCAGAGAACACCCGAAAGCCCCCGTCCTCCCCTGTCCTCCCGCGCCCTGTGGCCCTGGGGGTTTCTCTTCGTGCTCCCTAATCCTACACCACGTCTCGGGCACGCATGAAAAGCCAGTTTCGTCTCAAGCTGCCAGCCCAAACATGAAACACAAGACAAAACGACACAAAAAAAAAAACAAAAAAAAAAAAAAAAAAAAAAACACCTTGATATTTTATGAATAGTATTTCCCAACTTTATACAGCTGGCAGCTGAAAGTGACCTTGAGATACCGAAGCCTCCCATGATGAGCCTGAAGCATTGCAAAAAAATTTTTAAAAAAAACCACACACACACACAAACAAAACTTTAGGGTTTTCTGAGCACGCTTCTCTCAGTGTTTAATTTGACTTGAGAAAGTAAATTCGTTTTTCCCGGAAGCAGCTCTTTTTTTAACCGGAGCACGGTAAATATCTCGGTTCCGCCGGCCACGAGGCGCCCCCAGGCCGGCAGCGGGGCAGAGCGTCCCGCACCCGCCACAAGATGGCGACCGGGAGCCGCCGCGACATGGCAGCGCACGGCCGCAAGCCCCGCCCCTCCCCGTGACGCCAGCGGGCTCCGGGGCTCCGATTGGCCTGGCGGAGCGGAGCGGGCGGGGCGGGGCGACGCGGCGCTGGCAGCCGTGACCCGAACCGGATTCGATTCGATTCGGTTCGCTTGGCGTTGGCCGCCGGCCCCCCGCAGCCCGCCGGCCCCCCGCAGCCCGCCGCCGCCATGGCGCTCAGCGATGCCGACGTCCAGAAGCAGGTGGGGGCCTGTGGGAGCATGGAGGGGCTGCTGGGGACGGCGGGACGGGGTCGGGCCCAGCGCTCGGCTTGAAATGGGGGCGGGGGGAGAGGTTTTACACGCGGACCTCGGTGAGGAAGGGGGTGATGAAGAAGGTGGATTTTATTTCATTTTTCCGTGGTGGCGTTGGTTGGCCGTCAACTGAAGCCTTTCGAGGGTGTGTTACTGCCAGATCATAACGAGGGGGCACGTGAGTGGTCATCTGTACCATCCGCGGCGCTTAATCGTGCTTTCAGGCAGATAAATGCATTACCCTGCATTCGTACCGACTCAGAAACTTCTCTTTAAGGCTTTTCCGCCTTTTTCACACATCTGCCCTAAACCAAATCAGCTGTCACTTGGCCCTTTTGCATGGCGTCCAGCTCTCAGGCACCCTTTTCAGTTCCGTGTCCCAAGCAGAGCAGTGCAAAGCAGCTTCTCCTGCGATGGAAACTTCCCGGGCTGAAGGCTGGCTGCGGACGCTTCCCCCTGGGTGAGGGCACTCTGTCCTTATTGACAGTAAACAGGGCCCCTGCCTGAAAAGCTGCTCCTAGCCAGGCTGAAGACGGCGTGCGCTGTTAAAGACCGCACGGATCCAGTTGGTGCTGGCCAGCGGGGCTCCTGCAGGTGACGGGCAGATCCGCCGAGTTCCACATGTCCTTTGCATCAGAAGTGCTTTGTGTCTCACTTTCTCATTCAGTAAACATAGTCTCTTGGCAAGGAAGCATCACATTGAAAGTAAAATCAGTAGGTCATCTTTCTCCAAAAGGAGGATTGTGACATTACGTTCATTTGCGTTTTATTTGCAAAGCTTGCTGCTTGTATTTTTTTATTTCCTCTCCCATGAAGATTATAAAAATAAAGGTGACTTGCTGTGGTCTTGCTCAGCTGCCATGGGTGTGAACTTCAAAGGTTATTCAGGATCTGTAGATACACTAAACACACGGTGCCAACAGAATTTCACACCTGCAACTTGCCTGTCGTTCTGCACTACTGAACCTAGGGTGATCCTGGATCCTGTTGACTGGAAAAGAGAAAGCTGCTGATAGCACCCCATGTGCATAAATCCTCATATGAACTTAACAAGATGACCCTCTGAAATCTTTACTACTGACCATGGTGCTTTTAGTAATTTTCACACAGAAAATCATCTCCACTTACCAATCTTAGATTTACTTGCTTTCTTCCATCAACAGTGTTTAATCAGTTGTTACATCTAATAGCTTTAGGTCTGGAAGCCTCACTTAATATCTCTTTTCATTCCTATGAAGAACAAAAAGGTATTTCAGTACAACAGACTGTGAAAGGAGTAACAATGTTGGGTCTAATCACACATGGCAAAACAGATGACATACCACCTTGCTTCCATCTTATAATACTTTGTTATACAGAAGACATTTCTTGAACATCTGAAACTGTTTAAAGTACTCTTCCAAAATTCGGAAACTAAACTGGAAGAAGTCACCCAGTAATATAAGGGTTACTGCTGCTGTAGAAAAGTCCTTAGTTTACTTCAACACAAGGCTACTCAGTGAAATTGTTTACATGTTTTATCTGCCTTTCTTGTCCTTTCTGAAATGCAGATAGATCTAAAGCTTGATTTGATCAGCCATCAGATCAGACAAGCAGGATAAGAAATTGACCTTGTAGGTAGACTCACACTTAGAAGTGTTGCAAACTGGAATTAAAATAAAAATTGTTGACCTGATTTTGAGGATGTAGATACTATCATTCACTTCTTCCGCTGTACATGCCTAAAATCTTCCACTTCTCTGTTCACTTGTGGTTTTCAGTTTATGTGGACATGGTGCTGTCAGTGCATTGGCTCAGTTCTCAAATTGGCACCTTTCTTATCTCTTCAAAATGTCTCATTTCAACATGAGATCATATGAATAGAATCTTTCATGCAAGTTTGTTCAGACCAGATTGAAAAGTGTCTCGTCATTAAGTGCGAGCAAAAAGGAGGGTTTCGTGCTCCACGAGTGTACGGTCCACTCCATCTGCGCTTGGAAATGGCTGTACGGTAAAAAGTTGTGGTTTGGTTGGGCAGTGCTCTAGGTTTGAACCTAAACTTAAGCCTGGTCACAGAATGGCATAAGGTAAATAAGCAGAAGTGTAATTGGTTTCCCTGTCTTTGAGCTCTTGGAGCTGTGCTTTATAGTGTTTTGAGATGCTTTCAAAAAGTTTCTTCAAGCTGAACGTGTTGGTGTGTATCCTTCACTAAAGCAGTATGTGATATACTTGATGTGGTCTTGATCAACTGGTGCTGCTGTCTCTGTTTCCTTCCCCAGCTCCTCCAAACTAATATGCAACTACTTTGTAAAGTCGCTTGAAGTTGAACCATACAATGGCATTTTTTAATTAAACTCATTTTTCTCAAACCAAAGACCTTTCAAGTTTTTCCAGCATTTATTACATTTTTCAAGAAAGATTTCTCAGATGTATAAACAAACTTCTGGTTGTACAGACTGGGCCAGAGCGGTCAGTAGCCCTTTGCTTTGCTTCGCCGGTTTCTGGTGTGGAAAGCCTAGGTTTATTTAAATGACAGCTATGTCTGACTTAGAGCAAGGACTCAAGGTTCATCTACGTTTCACATGAACGTTGTATCAAACAGACTAATTTTACTGTGTGAGGATTTTTTTTTTTCCTTTACAACTGGAGGAAATGTCCTCATACAGTGAAGAACGAAAATACTCATTCTCGGGCTTATATAAATTTAAATTTTGTTTTCTACTTGCATATTTAATTCCTTTTTCTAGTGACAACCAGTGAAACAATATCATAGAGGCTTATTTAACAATTTAATAATTTGGTTTTCTTGTAATCTGTGTTAAGGTAAGGTGACTCTGTATGCTCAATTTAATTCCTTCAAAAAAAACCACTATTATGTAAATTAGTAAGTGGAATTGGAGGGGCCTACTATACAAATGGGAATGTATTTCTTGCCATCTATATCCTTTCCAACAGAAAATATTTTCTTTTCTCTCTTATTACAGATCAAGCATATGATGGCTTTCATTGAGCAGGAAGCCAATGAAAAGGCCGAAGAAATAGATGCAAAGGTAAAAATGGAAGTTCAATGTCAGTAAGTGCAAAAGGAGAACTGTCTCTGACATCCTGGTTTAATAGCTGCGGTCTGAGCAGTCTTAGAACACTTCTGTAAAGTACAATTTACTTCACATTCAGTTGTTATATAGCAAAAATGATGCTACCAAATGTTTGCTAACTTCTGTGAAATCGGAACAAAACTACTGAGCTGGATCTGTTCTTTTAGCCAAGTTTTCTGAGTGGTTCTTAAATGTGAATTTATTCCTTTCCAAGTTCACTCACTGTTTTTACACAACCAGGAGCGCTGAATGGTAATGCAAATAGCCTAAAGTAAGTGGAACACCTTTCCCTACCTCCTATATATAATTCTAATTTTTGCTTGATTTCCATAGGTTGTTAGGCAGAGACATTAGTAAGAAATTGAAGCAAGGATGCTAATAATCTAGCACAAATGTTCATTCATGCACAAAAATGAAAAAGGTGAAAGTTAAACTGTCTGAACTGTGTTGGTGAAAGCTTGTTTTGTAAACACTTTCATAACTGTACCTGAAGCTGTGCAGCCACCTGCTTCTAGGTGTGTTTTAGGAGGTGTCCTGGGGAACTACATCATAAATTTATATTTAAGGCACAAGTTGAACTATTTGCAGAATTCTGCACTTCGGCTAAACCACAAGAGAGTGAGGATAGAATATGGATGTTCATTAAAGCAGGATTAACAGTGACTTAGGACCCTAACAATCTGCATTATACCAACACTAAAAGATATGCTGAGTCCAGTACCAGTAAGATGTATTACTATTAACTTTTATCTCCCATAAACGTTTTGATTGGCAAAACTTCTTAATAAGTTCTAAATCAGGTATTGCTGTTTATCTCCAAAGACAAATCAGAAGTTGAGCTTGGATGCTCAGGTATAAATAAGACAGCTTCCCATGTGTTTTAATATGCTAACGGGCTAGGTTTTATAAAAACGTAATAGCTAAACTGTCAGTCTCCTTGTGTAAGAATTACTTACGGTAACACACATCGTGGACACCGAGGGCTGAGTGGGTTATTTTAGGTAGAACCTCTTGTAGACAGAAACAAGACTAAGTCTGTTTAAAAAGAAAAAATCATGCCTGGAGCTCAGATAGAATTAATTTTATTTCCTGACAGTGCATAATATATCTGTTTTGTAATTGTATGCCCGAGGAATAAATACTGCAAGGAAACGCGTTAGTCAACAGAGACATACTGATGAAAAAACCTGTATCTTAGCAAGGTTTGAGTTCATGAGGTCAGCAGGACACATACTGAACCCCCTTTGACTTCCACATTGGTTGAAATGCTTTGTTTATATGGAGCCATAAATTGTATCGCCCTAGCTTATCTGTAAATGCGGTCTTAAAGCATGGCCATTTCATTTGATTCTGTTTTTTTCAGCCCATGGAATCAATTTTTGCTTCAGTTATTTAATTTTTACTGTAGGCAGAAGAAGAATTCAACATCGAGAAGGGTCGCCTTGTTCAGACACAGAGGCTGAAAATCATGGAGTATTATGAAAAGAAGGAGAAACAAATTGAACAGCAGAAAAAAATGTAAGTTACTTAGGTTAGATGGATGGCTTCAGAGCCTGAGCTCTCATCTTATTACTAATTTCATATAGAACCGTTTTTCCCTTGCAAATGGGCAAATTGTCGCTAATGCATTGAGCTCTAATTGTGAGGTTCTAATTTTTCTGGGGAGTAATTATCCAGGGTGAGCTACAATAGTGTAACTGGCAGGAGGTGTGGTGAAAGAATCTTTCATTTTTCGCTATGTGGTTAATGTCTAAAACTCTACCCTGGTTGATTACTGTGGGAGAATGGTTGTGTTAGGTTTAGTTTTGGTGGGTCTAGTGCAGTATGGGGTTCTGCATTACAATCATTTGCATGGATTCAGAAACAGGTTCAAACAGATGAACAGGCTTTGTTATTAAACATGGTGGTATTGTTACCTTTAAATGTAAAATACACAGTTGAACACTGACAGAACTGCAACGTTTAAAGTCTGATGGACTGATTCAACTTTATCATGCAACTTGCAGTCAGATG
This sequence comes from Oxyura jamaicensis, assembly GCF_011077185.1. Lineage (NCBI taxonomy): Eukaryota > Metazoa > Chordata > Aves > Anseriformes > Anatidae > Oxyura > Oxyura jamaicensis. The sequence goes on along the minus strand of NC_048893.1, from coordinate 64,463,791 downwards.
TCCAACCTGATGAATCAGGCAAGACTGAAGGTCCTCAAGGCAAGGGATGACCTTATTGCAGTGAGTATCTCTGTAGTAAAGAGAGGTTCTATTCCTACCATCTGTTAGGAAATGATTTTATACATATTCTAAAGAAAAATATGATTTGTGATTGAGTAATATTTGCTTCAACATACTTTAGCTAACTTTCCCAGTTAATGTGAAAAGTCATTAAAGATTTAGTCTGGCTTTACTAATCTGCTTTAGCTTCTTTTCAGTTTCTAGTGCCTGTTCTTATTGGGAAATAGAGCTCTCTGCCAAGAGCATTGCAAATACTAGTAGTATTTATCATTTGGACAATAGCTTATTTCCTTAAAGAACAGAAACCTCTTGCAGTTTGTGTAACTTGAAGTTCTGTTTGCATGATGTAACATCTGTTCATTAACGCTGGTGTGGCTTAAGCAAGAAGGTTTAAAACGCCACTCTTTTTTTTTCTGTCACCTTTAGTGCCCTCTAGTATATGGAAAGGTTTACGACTTGTTTTAGTGGGTGACTGATCTGTGTGTGCATGTGTAGGGTGAGTTATCATTTACCAGAGCAGGCTACATTTAGTCTTAGTTTAGTCTTATACCACGTATAGTGTGTTCTCATTTTGCTTATTATACAGCTTGCAGGTTTCTTTCTCCTCACTGCTTTTCTTACTCTGTCTCAGAAACTGAGTGTTCTGTGTTCTAGCTAGATGGTGCTGTTGAGCTGTTGGAAAAACTGCAAGACCTGTAGAAACCAAGTATTTAAAAAAATGGTAATGTTGCTCAAGTCAATGCTGCTATGAAAAAGGAGAATTAGCAAAAGAAAATGGCCAGTTTATTGGTTCTTCAAACCTAGTTTCAAATTTTTAATTGTATTTACAGTGGGAAGAAAAGTGGGTGGCTAAAGAGCTAACTCTATTGCGATAGTCTCTGCTGGGTAATCTCTTCCTCATTTATCAGCTGACTCAACCTCATGCTTCTGAGTAATGCATAACACTCGTCCTTATTTTAAAACCTTTGAAGTCACATGCTGCTACCTCTTTCTTCCCTTATCAGATCTTTGGCCTCCTTTGTGAACAATAGAGAGAAGCAATTCCAGAAATGCTGTGTTACTCTAGAGTGGACAGTCTAACCAGATCTGACCGTGATGCTGAATTGTGATAGTCTTATATTTTATTGCTGATTGTGTTAAGATGCAATCTTCTCTTAAACTCCACAATAAGGACAGTAAAGAAGGGTTTATATCAAATTTTAAAATTCCTTTATCTGAAGTAATTATAATTATGGTTCAGTTCTAGGAGCTTTCTGAGGTGATTCAGTTTTCTTCAAAATTCAATCCCATCTGATGTTGATTTGCAGAATAAAGACATTCAGAAACAACTACTTCAAATTAAAAATAAGCTTTCAGTTTTGAGTTTCTACTTGCATTTACTTACGATTGAAAATATCAAACCTGAATGTTATTAGATGTAAAGATAGGTTAGATTTCTTAACTTGACTACAAAGCTGGAAAGGTTAGTTATTTGGACAACTTTATTAGTTTGCATTAAGCAACCATTTATAACATAGTTTGCGTGAATTAATGTTATAAATACCATCATTTTACTACTGAGGTCCTCCTTTTTCATGAAGAAAGAATTGCTGTCTGGATATATTGGGTTCGGATCAGGGCAGGGAGGGGGGAACTGTTTGCAAAGGATGTTGTGCCATGCACATAGATGAAGGTCTAGCTTGGATGAACACCAGCTGGAGTGTACGTTTACGTGTTGGCAGGGTGTGATAGCTATAATAGGAGTACAGAAAGTTGGTAGGCATGAAACCAAATGCCAAACAGATGGGCTCTGCTGATCTGATTTTCTTCTGAATGTAGGATTTGCTGAATGAGGCCAAGCTAAGACTTGCCAAGGTGGTGAAGGATACTGCCAGGTACCAAATACTGCTGGATGGACTAGTTCTACAGGTAAATATTTAAATCGTACCAAATAGGTGTTTGCTGCTGTCCTCACGTGTGTCTTTCTTCAAACACAAGCAACTGTAGATGTTACAGCTGTATTGGAGTCTAGATCAAATGTTGCTGGATGATCTTGGAGTTTTAAACATCACTTCTGTTATATCTTTTGATCTTAGATTCCGAACAGATAAAGCTGCAGTTTATTTTGCGGTGTAGAACCTAGTATACCAAACAGCTGGCTCCCATTATAACAGTGGTTGCAGATGCACACACATACGTTGGAACATGCACGTTTAGGATGCACGCTTTAAACTTCTGTCATAATTAGTTGGAATGAGTTGCTCAAATGCACCTTTGAGTAAAGCTGTTCCTTCAAGCCTAGAAGTCAGTAGATACCCGCAAAGCTAGTCCTGGCTTTGACAAATTTACTATAGTATGGTAAGCATTTGTGACACATACAAAGATAAATATAAGCTTTGCTTACCTAGAATGCCATTCTCTAGCCATGGAACTTCAGTGCTGGAAATCTATTAAGTGTTGGCTAGGGTCACTTGTGCAACCACTAGTGCCACCCTCTGGTTTGAACGAGTCCTTTTGCCATAAACTCACAGAAACCAGCCACCAACTCTCCTGTCTGTAGTTTAATGACAGAGTGTTTTTAATAGTGTTCCCTTCCAGCTGGTGCTTCCAATTCAGTATTTTTGTTTCCTTGTCACACTTAGGTCTGCTGCTGCTGTATATCAAACAAACCTGCCTTGTTCATGCAAGCTGGCTGTGTCTGTCTTGGCTCATTAGATTTGATCCACTGTAGTACTCGCATGTTGCTACAGGAACTGCAAGGCTGGAATTATTAGAACAGGCACCTGAAACTGCAGCCTGTCTTCTCCAAGAATTAGCAAACTGGCAAGCTGATGCTGGTTGGACAGCAATGATCCTTACCTACACATGTACATTATCTGGGCAACTCACTCCTGTGGCAAACACGTTTAGTTGCATTTGAGTTTCAAACTTTAAGCTAACACAAGAAAAACATCTGTAGTTGTAGGCTGTCCCAGGTATCATTGCCACCCTCTCAGAATGTCTGCATGGGGTGCACTTGCAAGCAAAGAACTCATTAGAATGAGTTAACATTGTCAGGTTTTGTTTTTCAAATTGATCAGCTCCTTTCCTTTCTTGGACTTAAATAATTCTAAGACAGCTAAAATGACAGCTTTCTGATACTGTAACGGTTATCTTTTGTACAGGGATTCTACCAGCTGCTTGAGCCCAAAATAGTTGTTCGGTGCAGGAAACAGGATCTCCCTATGGTTAAGGTAAGACACCTAGAATTATGGCATTATCCTTGCTCATGAAGGCTGAGACCTGATTGCAAATATTTGCTGCTCAGATCCCATCTGTGTGACAGGAAAACAACTAAAGCATGTTTTCAAGCTGCGCTTCTGTTGCAGGTACAATGCAAGACAGCAAGTATGGGCTTCAAGTCAGGATTCGTTTCCTTGCTTGGGTATTACTTAGGAAACTTTAGACATTGCTACAGCATTATTGTTTTTGGCTCAAAAGCTGTACTAAAATTTGCTTAATTAAAAAACAAAAAACCAAACCAAAACAAAACAAAAAAACAATTCCTTCATTTTAATTACTACAAATGAATAAGCAACCAAATCCAAGTGATGTGCTATTGTTTATCGATGTTAATTAGAGGTTCATCTTGTATCCTAGGCTGCTGTACAGAAGAGCATTCCAATCTACAAAAATGCCACAAAAAGGGACGTGGATATTCACATTGACCAAGACAACTTCCTGCCAGAGGAAATGTAAGCAAAATGGGAGTCCTTTACGCAGGGTGCTAACTTAAATTGCAAGCCACAGCTCTTACTAGGACAGTCTGGAAAACTATGTATGTAATATCCCCGCAGTGTCTACTGCTGTTCTAGTGGAATTTGGCACTTCTTTCTCTTAATCAAGTACAGATTCTGAAGCTTCCTCCAGAACAGCACTGTCTCTGTCAAAACTGTCAATAAAAGCTTTGTGCAACCTCCAGCCTGTACCACAGTAGCAAAGTATACAATAACTGTGTGCAGAAACTGAACTAATTGTTGTTTTTTTTTAGAGAGGGAGAATGCAAATGTAGCTCTGCTTTCTGTCTCAAGAGGAAGCAAACTGAGTCATAAGGAATTATGTATGGTGCTGCAGCACGATGACTTGATGGGGTTTGTGTCTGTTAGGTCTGCAAGGCTTTGTTTCCTTACAGCATGATAAAGAACATGGAACAAAGCTGTCTGTTCTGAAAGTCAGGGATCATTCTTTGTGTATGAGCAAACAAACAAAGCTTCTAGCACTCTTCTTCACTTCTCAAAATCTAGAAGTGTTCTATTAATAATAAAATACAGAGTCTGAAGGTGTTTTGAAGTGACAAATTTCATAGCACTGTTTGTATTTAGATCATGCCAATGAGTATCCTTGTATGTAGCTGTGGTACCCAGTAACTGAAGATGCTCTGCACTACTACTTTGCTGCATCACTTTGTGCTTACTCTCATTAAGCATGATCAAATGTATTTATTTAACAAATGAATATCTACACCTCTGGCTTTTCTGTAAGAACTCATTTGGGGTAATGTCTCTGCCAAATTATAGCTTTGAGACATGTCATAGCTGTCATGGCTTTTATTTTTACTTTTCCTTTCTAGTGCTGGAGGTGTTGAAATTTACAACAGTGATGGTAAAATTAAGGTTTCTAACACCCTGGAAAGTCGGCTGGACCTTGTAGCTCAGCAGGTGAGTTTTTCTCACAACAAAGGTGAACAAGGTATAATTAGCTAGTTTTGTCTTGTAATTAAAGCCTAGTGTTTCCAGTGCACAGTGACGGTTCCAACAGTGTGTGGGATCAGATTTTCAATACGGATGACAAGAAGTTATTTTTTAATGGAAAGAAACAAATGACCTACTGCTTGCGCTTATCTACAACAAACATTGCTTTTCCCAAAAATGATACTTTTGGACTAAGCAAGAGCATAAAGCTCTAGAAGTTATGGTATCAAAAGACACTTATGACTATACTGCAGTCAAGATGTTGAAATACTGAGTTTAACTTTAATTTCTGAATTTCCCTTGAGTACTAGAAATGTTGGCTGAAACCTTGTATTCCAGCTGAAATGACTAGATCCTGCTTCTCCTCCTCATAATGCAGTATAGGTAGCCCTTTAATCTATAGACGAGCAGGCAATATGTGATCAGATAAAGGCTTCAGAAAACACAAATGAATTGACTTCTTAATTTTGAAGACTAGTCTAGCTATCAAACTGCCCGCAACAAGGGATGCTCAGCAATAGTATTGCATATAACTGATGTATTCTTTCTCAACAGATGATGCCAGAAATCAGAGTGGCTCTCTTTGGTGCTAATGCCAACAGGAAGTTTTTGGACTAAACCTCAATAAGAGAAGGTGGGATCTGTTCCACTGCCATACTGAAGGGATGCAAAAGCATCTGCTAATTCGAAATCTTGAAATGTAACATTACTGTGTCATCCAATATCTCTTCTTCAATGGAATAATTTTGCGTACCTGCTGTGCTTAGCCTCTCCACTTGTGGTTAGAATGTATAGCTTAAAGGATGTGAAGACATGTATTCATTCAACCAAAAGTGGCTCTAGAAGATGGAGGCATTTGGGCTTTTTGCTTTCCTTGCACTGTTGTGGCCCTGTAAAGACCAGTGGTCCATTTAGGGTCACTCTCTTTGCTTTGGCCTCACCTCTTTAAAGTTGTCCAATCTGTGATGGAAATTACTGCTCTGCCCATGGGAAATCCCTTTTCATTTAAGGTCTTCAGTGTTACAGAGGGCATGCATTCCTTCCCAGGGATAGTAGTTCGATTCATGTTACTTGATCAGGCAATTTTCTGTTCTGTATATGTGATTTAAAAAAAAAAAAAAAAAAAGCCTGAGCCTGTAAAACTTTATTTATTAAAATAAAAATGTGTGTGTGTATGGAGTTCCTTGTAGTTTCTCTCTGGAGGATTGGCAACAGCCTTTGGAAAGTGGGCTTGTGTGTATAAGGACTTACTACTTGTGGGTTCTCTGTAATAACTGTTCTGTGAAGCTAGAATTCAAGCTTGTGGAGACTGCAAAGCTAATTGCTTGAGTAGTGTTGGACTGGAGGCAAGCCTTTTGCATAAGACTCTACTGTGAGCTCCAGTCTTCCTAAAAATGAATCAGTAGTTTTGCTATTTGATCCCTCAATCCTCTTTCACAAGAGAAATACAACTGCAGTATTTACATACAACAATCTATTTCCAGTTACAAGTTTGTCGATTCTGTGCAAAAAAATCCAAACCATACTCCTGTTGTAAGTATGACTGAGGACTTGAGGAACAGCAGCTGACTCTGTCACAACTATTCTCTTAATTGTTAACCTGTAATACCTTAGACTTTTAAGTAATGCAACTGTCTTCACCACCTAATGTGTTAAGATTTATTAACATTTGTCCTTTTATTTGGCAGTGATGACTAGTGTTGTCTCCACCTCCTCTGGTGTAGGACAGAAATATTCTCTAGGTGACTTTCCACACTACAAACCTCTGTCAGAGTACCTGGCTCTTCACCTAGTGTTCAGTTCTGAGGCTTGCTGCGTGGAAATATAAGAAACTGCACAAATTACTGCTTGCATACATTGCAGTCATCTTCTCTAAATACAGCAGTGATGTAGGAATTCTACATTGTGCTGTGAAGAGTACTTGCCAGGTTGCAGCAACACTGCATTATGTAGTGTTTTTAACCTGAGGCCCTTTCCTCTTAAGCAGAGGTGCATGCTCTCATGTAAAGTACGTTAAAGACTCTCAATGCTAGACAAACCTTTTACTGACTCTTCTTCAAAATGGTGATTTAACTGCTATGAAAATCCTGAATCCTAACTTACCTGATTTCTTTGTGAAAGAAATGCTTTCAATTTTCTCTTACAAGAATCATTAGCAAGTTGTTGGGTTTTTTTCTTTGCTTGTTTGCTTATTTTTAGTTCTTGTTTATTTTGTACTGCTCATTTTTGTGTTTAGTTCTTGTTTTCCTTGTAGATGCTTGTGGTATTCATTCTTGCAGTGCTATGCCTTCTGTTGCATGGTTCTACGAGCAGGTAATGAGTATATAAGGCTGGAAACATACTCTTCCTAGATACTTGGATAACCATTACAGCTTTCATCTGTGCATGTCAGTGATCAAGCTCTCTGACTAAGTACTGGGCTGGGGTTTTGTCACACCTATAGCGGAGGAAAAGCCTTCATGCATGCATGCTTCACTCTTTTGTTTCTTGGTTCATGTAGTACCATTCAGAACAGATTTGTTTCAGTCCTTTCTGATAGATTCATCCCCCTCACCAATTGGCTGTCTACCAGTGCTTAGAAAATGCACTTGAACTTATCAGGGTCCTTATTTTATCCACAGCTAGAGCTAGAAAGAAATACTCTAAATGTTGAAATAGAGTGCAGTGTATGGAAATAAAATACTGGGCTAGACAAAAGGAGGTTATTACTCTCTGGTAGGTGATGTGTACTATGAAGATTTGCTCCGATACTCACTGAAAAGACTTCAAGCAGTCCACGAGATCGTCTCTGAAGAAATGAATGGCCCACATTTATTTGGCTGTCATGGCTGGAAGGTAGCTTTAATGTCCTGGTGCTATTGCTTCCCTTGGAAAGCTGATACAGGCAATAGTGTAATGCATGTAGATGAAGTCACAGGCAGAACAAGCTAAAGGTGAGCACACAGAAGAGACAGATGGCTCTGTTTGTTGTACGTTATTCCAGTTACGGGCAATGTTGAAATGTTATCTTCAGGTAGGTTTTAATCAGGAAAAAAAAATGTATTAGCAATTATCAAGACTTTCTCTGGTACCAATAACATAAACATGCTTGGTAGTGACAAAAAGGGATTCTTTATACAGGCTCTGATGGTCACTTCTTTCACGAAGGAGTAAGACCTTCACCAATCTCCATCTTGCATGTTTTTGAAAAGGAGAATAACAACTCGCTGACTGTGGAGCTCACAGCAGAAAATAGTGGAGTTTCTATTTAGTGTGCTCTCCTCTGTTCATTTCTATTTAGTGTGCTCTCCTCTGTTCCTATACAGATAAGAGGAGGAAGAAACCACTGTCATACTTGCATACAAATGTTAGCAACATCAAGAATGTTTTTAGTTTGGGGGAGCGTGTTGTTTGTTACTTAATCATTGAGGCAGCAGTGATTCAAAGCAGGTCCTTAAGAAATGGTCTGAGAACTTCATGTGTATTGTATCTGAAGTCTGAGGCTCGTGGTTCATGCCCCCCACCCACCTGAACTAAAGCACTTGGGCTTACTGAGTTTGTTAGCAGGACCGCATGCACGCTCAGCTTTAGCCATGTCAGCTATGACAAGAACTTCTGTCTGCGACAGCAAATCCCTGCAAGCGTGTTACAAGAAAACACTGACTACCTTTAATAGTGAGGTAACACCACCTGAGAATTCAATTACAAAAAAGTGGTGTCTGCATTACCAAGAACATCTTTGTCCTTCATCTCGAGCAATGGGGGCGGTTATTACTTTAGCACCTTAGAGAAAAGGGGGAATATCCAACCAGGCTTACCTAGTGTAGTTTGCAATCCTGTTGGGTGTTTGTTCAAGCCTCTCGTCAGTGTTTGGAGGCAGGTTTTTAGTAATAAAAAGTGAAACAAAAGCTGCATTTCAGGTGGATTTCAGATTTCCTGCTGGAGTGTCACTGCAGCGCTGTTTTATTTTTTGAATGGTAGCACCAATTTAAGCAAACAAATTAGGATGTACAATTTTTGTTGTTAGTGATTTACCAGCTTACCTTGGTCAAATCAATGAGAATATTGATCTTTATCCATTTTTGTATAAGCATGCAAAACAATCCAGTTGTGTACAGTAAACAAGCCACACCAGCACATTAAGAAACTGGACAAATATAGGGAACAAAAGATGTGTTAAATCAGAGAGCAGGTAAAAGAATAAGTAGTGTTGGGAGAAGCAAGCACTGCAAATCATTGGGGAGTGCAGAGCTGGCTCTGTCTAGTGTTGGAAAAGAAGTTAGGGAAGGAGGTAATGTTGCACGTGTTCTGCACAGCTGGCAATGGAAAATTTAAGAGCAAGTTAGACACTAAGTGATCAGCAGAGGACTTAAAATGTTACCGCACATCTGAGTCACAACCCTTTTTTAGTATTTAGTTTTCACACTGAGAGATGTGAATGTTAATCAGAGAGAGAGAGAGAGACGCTGTATGAATGGTCCCCGGAGGTGTGCACAAGTGTCAAGGTGAGAGAAAGGTGGAAGAAAATCAGAAAGTATCTGAGAACTGAGGCCTCAGTATCTTTATTATGAGAGTAAGAGGTGATAGAGCTTTTGAAAGGAAGCTCTGAGCTGGCTGTCCGGGTGAGTGCTGCCCACCAGAAAACGGGTGGTGAAAGGGAAGGTGTGCTATGGGGAGGCTAAGTGCCCAGCGCCCTTCGGAGAGGCCATCCTGGAGGAAAGCACAGACGTGTTTTCCGTAACAAGCCTTGCTTAAAAGCTGAAATTGAGAATCCAGCTTTTGGGTGAGTCCTGCGGCCCTTGGGGTGCTCACTGTCCCCAGGGGTCAGACATCATGCACTGCCAGTGACAAGCTGGCAGAAGGGGGGTGCCTTGTGCCCCTGCCCTGGTCTGCTGATGGTAGCAAGCTGTGGGAAACAAATAACAGAAGAATGCACATTCCTGCTGGAAAATAGCCGGGTGTTAGGCAAGGCTTTACGCAGACCAGTAGTGCATGCAGTACAGTGAGACTGGAGCATCTCTGTGGTCCCAGAGTCTGTTCCTAATACAGTCTGGGAGGTTACGAGAAAATTATTTAATTCCAAAGAAACTGCAGTAAATGAGAACAGAAACACTGGGAAATAAAAGAGAACTACCCCCAGAGGAAAATTCAAAGCAAAATATTTTGCTTGGTTAAGTGGACTCTGAGCTGCTGTTCTGCGGAGAAAAGAGAGCCTGCAGTAAGGCAACTTGGCAAAAGGTGTTCAGCCCTGAGCTGGAGGCCAGGCAGGCTGCAGCAGTGTTTGGCCATGTCTGCTGTTTGACACGGGCAGCTCAGGGGTGCAGGAGAGATGAGCAGGGGCTTCAAACATGTTTGCAGGGACAGGCTGTGATGAGACGGCCCTTCCAGAGCTGGGAAGATCCTGCTGGTTTCAGCCAAGGTAGAGATGGCTGGGAAAGCCAAAATCTGTCTTCCTAGGCATCTTTCAGAGCATCCGACACTGCTGCTTTGGCTTTGATAGAGAAAGTAGGGAAAACATCTGTAAATGAGAATTCTTAGGTTAAAAACCATGCTGCCAAAACCATGTGCCAAAAATGTAATTTCCCAACCCATTTTACACTACAGAAATAAAAAGCTGCAGAAATCAAGGATCCCAACATTGCTTTAAGTAGTTGAAGGCTGATGTCTTGTGAGGGGCTCAGTCTGCATAATGAAACTGTTCAGGGTGGTCCCTCACGAGCTACTCATTCCCTGCATCTGCCCTTGGCTCCAAATACTCTGATGACAGACAGTAGCTTCACTGGCCAGGACTGGGAGGGGGGGGGAGAGGTTCCCCTGCACCAGCAGGATTTGTACCAGCACCAAGTGACCGCATGGGTCTCCACACGCACCCTCCGAAGCAGCTGTCACTCCCCCTCCAGGACCCTGAGTGCTGAATTCCCAGCACCTTCAGGGAACAAGCAACCGCTGGGCATCAAGTTGTGACTCCTCTCCCAGGCACTCCTGTCTCAGCTGTCTGCAGAAGGCAACCCAGGCATGAACGCACAGAGCACACGGTGCTCCGTGGCACACAACAGCTGCAAAGACACCACTGCCCACCCAGTGCTCCCAGTCCCAGCCCTGCTCCTCAGTTCCCTGCTCCCAAAACACTCTCACCCATGCACACCAGACCAAGGCTGCCCAGCAGCAGCATTTCTTGGCTAAAGACAAAAAGAAATTCCCTCCTGACTTCAGCTCTGATCATCAGCTTTAAGTCATGGTGCTCAAGGTAGCTCAGTGAGAGTTTGTAGCGGAAAGAAACACGGGAGTATTGCCTTGTTCTAACAAAAACACAAATAAAATGGCTTCACAGATATCCTGCAATGAGTGCCACAGATTACTTACGTACTAGTTAAGAGGGCTTCATAATAAATATGGCTATTGGGATCATATCATTTGTTGACACTTAGGTAAAGCTGTGTCATGAAAGCAACTATTTAATCATGTACTTCCTAAGTTATCCTCTTTATTTAGGTCTAAACATTACTCAGACAGACAAGACCTTCGCACCCTGTGCACGCAGCAGTCCGACAGAGTCCCTGTGTGCTCGTGTCCTGATCAGTGTGAATCCAGTACTCTGCAGGGAGACAGACACCACCAGTGATACTGCTGGGGGCCACAAATGAGGAGACACCCCAAGATCCTTACACGCACCCCCCCAAGATCCCTACACACCCCACAAACTCACCTGTGCAGCCTGCCACGTGGCTGTACAAGTGTCGTTGCGTATACTCGCTATGGCACAGACAAAAAAAAATGAAAAAACATCTGTGCAATCTCATTCTTCAGGAGAACAAACACTGTTTGAGCACAGAGGTCTCCCCGGGTCCTGCAGCCCCACAGGAGGTTAGGGATGGGCACGCAAGAGCTGGTTGCTGCCAGAGGACACCCACGGCCACCTGCAGCAGTAACCCAGGCGGAGGCAGCTTGGCCATGCTTTGTCTGGCAGGAATCCTTCCTGAATGAGAGTACGATCATCACTCATGGTCTAAAATCCTCGCGCTTCTGCTCTTTTCATCCCAGAACAGCTGCAACTACCACTGCAATGCAACTGAAGGTGCAAACCTATTAAAACCAATTAAAATCATTATTACTCTGGCTTTGTCAATGCCATCCTGCAGCAGGACATCCCGCAGCCTCATACGCATGAGGTGGGAAGGCACGAAGTGTTTGCTTTCATCCAGCCTGAACCATTTGTCTTTCAGCTCCACTAAGTGACCTCTTGCTAAGTCATCTGGAGCTGTAAAGTAAATTGGCGCAACCATCTGGCTCGGTCCTGTTCCTTATTTAATATATTGCTAACATATCTGCCTGCATCTGATTGCTTTTATTGCTCTTTACTAATTGTTCCTTTTTCATCCTGTGTTTCCCTTTCCCATTAAGCGCCAGCCACGCACGGAGGCAGGGAGCGAGGCCTGGCACCAGGCTGGGTCCTATTTTCCACCACAGCCAGGGCACCAGGGCACTACCCAGGAGGAGAAATTAGCAGAGGTGGAGGTCGGGGGGTTCCGGTCACTGTGCGGGGTGGGAGGTGCAGGGAGGCCGCAGAGCCCATGGTCCCTTCACCTCCCAGCCCAGGAGGGGGCAAATCCCGAAGGGATGCAGGAGGGAAGCCCCCGAGGCAGCCCCTGGGTGCTGCCAGCCAGGGCAAAGGGTGCCTTGCTGCTCCACCAAGGGGAGCAGGGCTTGGAAAGCAAAGGGAGCGAGGGGAAATGTCTTGGAGAGGAGACAGAGAGCGTGAGTTATAAGTTTGAGGGGATGTGTGTGAGCCAACAGAGGATGCAGCATGCAGCAACTTTGATCTCCCAGGACATCTGGCATGTGGGCATCCGCCGTACAGCTGCCTACAGGGCAGGCCCAGGGACATGCGTGGCTGAGAGAAGGGGCTGAGAACCCGCAGCGGGAGGGTGGCTGTTTCCCATGCGCTGTGCTTCTGATCCTTCAAAGCAAGCAGGAGGCATCAGCCCTGGAGAAAACGCTGGCGCTGGTGGGGACGAAGTGGTGTCCAGCCCAGCTCCCACAGCCACCAGGGCTCCGAGCAGCTGCATCAAGGAGGCACCGGGGTGCTGGGCTTGAGGGAGACGGTGTGAAATGGCCGCCGGGACAGGCCTGTGGTGCTGAGGGGCTTCCATCAGTCCGGTGTCAGACCCACCTGAACCTGTCCCACACCCGCGGGCTCTCACTGCAGGAAAATGCTTGTTTGATCTAGCTTTGCTTCTGTTTCTCACCCCGGCATGCTGACCAGCCAGCGGACGCATCCTGTGGCTGCCCTGCTGTGGGCACAGCTGGGGGTTTTGGGGTGAGGTTTGTCTCCTGTGGAGTTTCCAGGTGGCTCATGCTCCCCCCGCTCACAAGTTGGAGGAGCTGCTCCGCACCGTGGTCTGCTGGGGCTGGATGTCAGCACACAGCTCCTTCCCAGGCCAAAAGCACCCCACCTCCTGGGCGGGCGGGTGGGCCGAGAAGGGTGGCCTGGATGTTGAAAGCCCATGTGTGGCATTACACACGGGGCCAGATAAAATCCTGAAACCCTCCCTCCTGACCTCAAAATCCAGGGGCTCTCCCAGCACCCGACCCAGGGGCACTTGCGAGAGAGGCGCTTCCCAAGGGAACGTGCGTCTGGAGGCAGGGAAGCGCGGCGGGACGCGTTTCCCTCGGGAAGTGGAGATCAGAGGAAGGGAGCGGAGGCGGGCAGCCAAGGGAAGCGGGGCAGACTGGTATGCGCAGGCTGCGTGTCCTCGGGGAGATCTGTTTCATATGCAGGTATGTCTTCAAAGGGGACACCCTGCATGTGCTGCCGGGATGAATTTCCCCTTGGGAACCTGAGCGGAGAGGCAGGCGCCTGCGGGAGCTGCATCCTGGGGCGTGGATCTGGGTTGCCGCTTATTTTCCTAAGGTAATGTAGTGGCACGGGATCTTCCAAAAGCCCACGCAGCCTGGAAACCTCGGGGACCATTGGCAAGCAGGGCCATCGAGGCAGTAAAGCTGCCGGCATCTCCCATTTTGCCCACGCTCCTGCTGGAGCACGGCCCTGATGCTGGCTGCAGGCACAAACCGTGCGGGACATCTTCTAGCGCTCTGCCGAGACAGCACACCATCGCCCTGCAGCCTTCTCAGGAAGGACAGCTTCAGCAAACTCTGGCAAATGCCCTGGGCAGGAGCACACCGTGCCCCAGCCCCCGTGCCAAAAATCACCGTCCGCAGCAGCAGCTGGTGCCCTGTAGCTGTACCCCTCCGAGGCCATGCGGGAAGGAGCCCTGCCCCTGCCCCCGCCCCTGCCCCCAGCAGGGTGATGGATTGCAATTCTCCTCCACCACTGCCAAAACAAAGGTCACGGCCCGAGGAAATTGCAAACAACTTTTGCCCACTGGCCCCGGAAGGATCAGTGCAGTCGTGACGGGGGGTGAACTTTTTACGATCCCTCCATGCTGGCAGTCTCGAAGGGAAAGGAATTTAGAAACCACAGCAGGCGCTGGGCAGGGAACATGTGGCCGCCTGGTGCTGACAGAGGAGGAGCAGCCTCACCCACGGGCAGGAAACACCATGGCAGGCCTGGCCCCTGCCCACCACCTCCTCTCCAGCAGGGCTTTCTCCATCTCCCTGAAGCATCTTCCTCCTCCGTCGGGCACCCCAAAGGCCCCTTAGCTCCAGCAAAGCCGTCCCACCCTGCCGATAGAAGCTCAGTGCTTGAGCTCTCTGCTGGAGCTGAGTTTGTTTGCAGGCACTGAGCCGATCCCCACCGCAATCAGCAGGTCAGCATCCCTGCTGCAAGCCGGCGTGGGCCAGCTAGGTGCCGTGATATGGCTGGGCAAAAAGGGAGGGAAGCAGCCTCGTTCTTGGGGAAAGGGAGGCTCGAAAGGACGTCTGGAGTTTCAAGCCTCATCCTAGGAGCTCAGGAAAGCTTTCTCAGGGCTAGCTTTCCTGACCCATGGCAGGAAGGAAGGAGCAGAATAAAGGAGAATTCTGGCTAGCAGAATATAGGAAAAAAGGTGAAGAATGAGCAGGAGACGTGGGCTGGCCTGATGTTGCCTCCCAGGCTGCCGATAGCATCTTGTGAGGCTGGGACGTGGCATTTCCTCCAGCACAGATAAGCTTTGTCCTGGCCGTAGCTGCGAGGGCGCTGTGAGCGCGGCGGCTTCCCGCCCCCCGGGACTGGTTCCAATTAGTGTCAGCGCCGCGCAGTGCCGGCTGCGCCCCAGCATTAGAAATCTCGCCCTGCCGCCAGCCCCCCCGACCCACATGCTTCCTGGGACTGGAGGAGCAGCCGAAGTCCAGCCCTGGCACTCCCCAACCCGCCCCAGGAGCGGCGATGCACTGCGGGGTCACCATCAGCTCCTGAGCAGGCCCTTTATTTTGGCTTTTTCCTGTCCTCGTAAAATTCTGGCAGCCAGACTCGCTGCTTAGGGCACACAGGGGAAAAGAGGAGCTGCAGGAACAGGATGAGGTCCTTGGTTTGGCCAGCAAGAGTGGGGTCCCCCCTCGCACGTGTCTTTTGTGAGCATCCCTTTGCAGACACAACCTGGGTGCCCCAAGAGCCGGGTGCAGGAGGCGCAGATGGGCCCCGTGGCGCAAGCTGGCTACCCTGTGAAGCTGTTTTGGCAGGAGAGGAAGATGTGAGCAACAGCATCTGTTACCAGCCTGGGAGGAGACAGAGGGAGCTTTCACCAGCCACAGCCCAGGAGGGCAGGGGGGGCACGCAGCGTGCCGCCGGGAGCCCCCCTGCCCCCGCCTTCTGCCATCCATCCCCTGCTCCGCATTTGCTGGCACCAACTTTGAAAGAAATCACATTAATTTTGCCCTGATGAAAAGCTGCTGGATCAGCAAAACGGAGCCACTTATTCAGGGAGCAGCTGAGCAGGGGCCAAGCGCAAGTCACCCCCGTGCACCTCCAGTAGCCGCCTGCAGCAGCACCGCCTGTGCCCTATTTTGGTACCGAAGCCCTCGTGAGAAAGGGTGGTGTTGGCTGTCAACGCCCCTCTACTCAGAGGACTGCGACCATCGCCACATTTCACACAGGTTTATTAAACAGCAAATGGTCTCCATAGGGATGCGGAGCTGCCCCTGGGCTCAGACGGCTTCCTGCTCCTCTGACGGCCCCCACGGCCCTTCATCCCCTACCCTGCCTGGCACTGGAACAGCACAAAAGGGAACCACATCGGCTCGATCAGTTCACCCTTCACAGCAGCGTGACACTGTGGGCTTCACCCCGGGGCAGTCGCCCTTATTAGAGGGGAGAGAGGCTTGGGGTGAGCGCAGGGCACCTGTGGGAAACCAGTGACACCACCTCATTCCCACAGCCGGGCTGCTGGTAGGCAGACAGCTGTGCTTCGGAAGGGGAAACGATCCCAATTAGCTTCCCAGGTGCTCTCCTGTAAATGGTTTTCAGGTGGTCTGACTACGTCTGACCACAGCCCAGGGCTTTGTCTCTCTGCAAAAGACCTCTGTGTTCCCTTCCCGCCCTGCTCCGATCCGATCCCCCCTGCAAAGGAAGAGGGAGAACATCCCAGAGACAAGAAAACACACGCACAGCAAGGGTGATTGCTATTTTAAGAATGTACTTTATACAAAATAACCAATTCATATGGAAATAAAATCTACAGACCTCCAAGGATCAAGCTTTTAAAAAAGTTCTTTAAAAAAATTACCCAACACACAGTATTAAACTAACTATTGAGGTAACTGTCGCTCTTGGGGAACAAAGGTAATCAGCAGACCAAGACAAAATATACACAATATAAAAATAAATAGCATTCCCCTTTCCAGTATTGACCAGGAAAGTTCACACAACTTTGCAGCAGCAGGAGAGAGAAGAGGATCCCTGACACTGTGCTCTACGGGACGGGGAGGGAGGTGGGGGCGAGCTGGGAGCAGGGCAACAGCAGGGGCAGTGGCTCCAGCCCAGATTTGTTCTTGCACGGAGAAATGTGTGCCTCCCGGCCTTTTCCTTGGCTCAGCAGCACAGGCAGCCGGCCAGCTCGGCTTCTACCTGAGCCAAAGATGAGCAGGACCAGCCCTGGGGCGTGATGTCCCACTACCCAGCAGAAGACCCCAGCGCAGATGCCCCCTGCCGAAAGATGCAGGCAGGGGTTGCTTTCACAGCCTGGGGGGGAAGGTCTCTGCTGCAGTGCCCGCTCTCCCTCCTGGTGCCCCAGGATAGCTGCGATCGGTTGATGGCACCAGGTTTTTGCCCCTGTGGCTGCTGGGCCCCTCCCCACCAGCAACAAAACCCACAGCAATGTAAGAACAGCCTCACCCCGAACGAGGAAGGCCCCCCATTTCCTCCTCATGCCCCCGACAGACAGATTACATTCTTTACAAACTTACAATAACACAAAACAAAAAACAACAAACCCAACCACCCAACAGCACCCAACTGCAGAAGAACAGATGCAGTGGCGCAGGCGCCCGCTGCCTCCTGCCCAGCACCAAGCCGGACAGCGGTGGGTTGCTCCGGGGTGCGCCCACCCCTCTCCTACCTGCTCTGAACCCAGGCTACGGATGAGGCTCAGCTCCAGCTTGCTCCCTTCCCACCTGCAGGAGAGTGACCGTCTGTCTCCTGGCCACCTAAATCAACCTGACAGCCACTGGGAAGGCAGCAAACGCAGGGCCGCAGGAGGCACCTCGCTCCCCCAGCGAACCCGGGAGCCCCGCAGCGCGTTTTATGGCCGTCCTCTGCCTGACACAGCAGGGGAAGGTCGAAGCTGCACCGCTGCGCATTATTATTGCTCGGGAAAATCAGGCAGCAGTTGAGCTAGCAAGGAAGAGAGGTAACAGGTTTCAGGGCTGTACACAGCGTGTGTTTTTAACCTTAGCCACCTTGGAGGTAGACACGGCAGGGTTCCAAGAGGGGCCTTGTGCTGGCAGAGGGAGAGACGTCACCGTGCCAGGGTGGTGAACCCTGGGGGCATGCAGGGGAACGCTGCTTAGCCACCGAGGACACCTTCACATCACAAGGAGGGCAACGCGTGCTCCCCGCCTGCTTCCTGCATGCATATGCAGAGACAGCTGGCGAGCTCAGCCGCCTGCCCTGCCCTGGACAGCGAGCTCTCAGCTCTGCGTCTGACAGCCACTGACTGCAGCGGAGCGAGCAGAGGGGAAGAAAGTGAGGAGAGGAGAAATGTCGGTGCATGACACGAAGGGCGACCAGAGGACTTTCCAGAGTACAAGTTGAGGCCCAAGCTCCTGTAGCTGCCTGACTGGCTGGGGAAGGGGAGGCGGATCCTCTGACGTGCTGGGCAGTGCTCGATGCTTGAGGTGTCTGCTGCCCCTCACTCGTCTGAAGGCCAAAGGAGCCGGTCGCAGCCACCCGGCCCAACTTTCTCCATCACAATGGAGACTGCTCGCACACTAAGTGGAAGTGTCACTTCTACTTAGATTTTTCAAATTCCTATCCTTCTACCGGTGAGCCATGCGTTTCCAAATAAAAAGGCAAAGGACAGAGGGACCTGCTAGAGCTGGTGACAATCCCAATTATTCCTTAGCCCTAATTAGTCCTTCGTCCCTTCTTCCACTGCTGGATGTAGCTCTCGCTGGCTCCTGGATGCACCGTCCTCTGATACCCTACTTCTCAAAAGAGTAAGACTTTTTCCAAAAGAAATCTAGGCCACTGTTGCAGAATAAGGAGAAAAAACCCAAGTGGATACAAGGCCAGCTGCAGTAAAACCACAAAGCGCTCCATGGTCTCTCAAATACCGCCTGAGTGAGGGCAGGACAGCAGCCAAAAAGGGCACGGCATCACACAGCTCGCTACTCCTGCGCTTCAAAGGAACATTTGGATGTTACCTCCTAGCTTCAGATACACACACCATCCTGAATTCTCTTCTCTGTGGGCAGACTGAGCTTTGCTCTTTCCATCCCAGCAGCTCCTGTCCGAAGGGTTCCCTCAGCGCCTTTTCAGAGCAGTGTGCTGGAGGGAGGTGGGCAGCAGAGTGAACACCAGAACGCTTAGTTCATTATGTGCTGGCTAAAAGCGTTTTCCTTCCGCATGGGCGGCAGGGGTCCTGCCAAGCCGGAGCGTGCTCTACCCCCATCTGTATGTTAAGCAGGTACAGATGGGGAAAGGCTGGAAGGTCAACGTTTGAGATGCTTTCTCGGTTACAATAAGCACACGCTCTTAAAGCTCGTCACATGGCCTGCAGCTGCAACACCGCTTTCATAGCCTCCTATCTCAGTCTTGGCCGTGCAGAAAGGATACGGCACTCACACACCTGCTGTTCAACCACCAGCACCAGCCTTAAAGCAAAACAGGAATTCTGCCAGAGCTGACTCCTCTGCTTCCCCTCACGTACTGCGGCACCTTCTCCAAAACTCCACGGCGCACAGCGCAACACCGAGACACCTCCATGGGAAACAAACACCGAGCAAAGCCACAGAGAGCAAAGCAATAACCCTGGCGCAACGCAGAGATGCACAGAAGACTGACAGAGATCAGAAGAAGAGAAAAATGTGGGTTGTTCTCTAATTATACTTTCATTTTAAATGAAGAAGCATTGGGGTGTAGAGAGAGAGGAGCTGCAGGGAAACTGCCTCAGTCAGCAGAATGGAAGACAGCCTCTGTGACTAGCTTTCAGATAAGACATCAAGCTGATAGCTCTCCAAGACCCTGAGAAACCACACTTACAAAAATATACACAGGAGATTTGCTTCAGAAAGTCTGCCCAGGAAAGGCATTTGGCAGATGAGAAGGAATTAGAAGCTCTTCCAAGAAAAGTGTCTTCGTGTACTTTAGAGTCACAAATCAAGCCAGTTGGGCCTTGAAACTTCAAATTTACTTTCCTCTTTTGTCCTCCTCATTGCAGACTGGTGTCTTGGCCTGCTACCAAGTGGTTTGGTGGGTCACACCATGGAATTTATAAACTGCAAGCTTCTGCTGGACACAGCTAAAAATCACTGTGAAGCCTGAGCTACTGACCTTCTTAAAATTCTTAGTTGAATTACCAGGGTCTGTAGTGCTTAAGATGTCAAAAGCTACCAGAGTCCCAGGGGAAGCTTATACAACGGCATTTATAATGGCAATCGAGCATCCAGGGAGCCTGTGAACACCACACACCACTCGCAAAGATGGAGGTGGTGGGGAAGAGCAAGAGGCTGAAAAGCCAGAAGACAAGTACAAAGCTGCTCTGGGAATATTGGGAACTTTTGGCATGCTCGGCATCGTATTCGTTCTTCCTATTATATAGCCTTGTTTAACATTTATATCCATAATTACAGCGAAACACATCCTCCATATAGGAAAAGGAAACTTTGCAAAGTCACTAGCTCAATATGCTTTCTGAAAAGGGTCCAACTGGTAATATAGTATATTGCAACAATGCTGAGGGATGAGAAAGAGGGGTTCCAATCAGAGTCCAGAATTTCTCCCTATTCTGTTAAAATATATTTGCTTCACTCTCTCAAATAACAACAGTCAAAAGCAAGGGTATTTTAAAACGCAGCTACCTTTCTCCTGCACTGTAACACCAACTTATGGGAAAAGTACCATCCTGTGCCTAAACGCCTGCCATTTCTCTCTTCTAAATCTCTACTTAAACCTGTCTCTTTCACAATATCTATAGATCAGCCTGCACAGCATAGGTTAGGAAACCATAAACAATGAAATTTATGTTTTCTGCTTCTCTCCACGTACTTTTGCTTTTGTTCTACCTTAGCTATCTCCTCCCAGTCCCTGGGGGCTCAGGAGTGCAAATTTTCAGTGGTTTATTCAGATTGTACCTAGCGAGATAGAGCACTCATTTTGGGGGGATGCCTCAATTTCATCACAAAATCACTAACAAACAAAACCAACTAAACCAAACCAAAAAACAAAACAAACAAACAAACAAACCACAACCAAGCCCACAAAACTTTTATGAACAAAGCATTTGAAAGTCTGGAAACTCTGAGCTAAGGTTCCAGAAGCAGCTCTTGATCTGAGCATGCCCTGTCCCCAGGATATCCCTACAGCCCAGCCATAGTTCCCCCTATGCTATGTTAGTACTTTTCTAATATGAACCACGTGTCCTCCCAGTAGCAGCTTGTTAGTCACTTTAATAAGAATTACCAACTACATCAAAAGCCTTTTACCTAGAAAACCTCCCAAGGGGAGGGAGTCAGGTTGACTACTGTTTCACCTACCCTCTGCAGTCACCTCCTCCCCGGCCTTCCATTAGGTCAGGTAAGGGACTATACCTTCACATCTCATACTCCACGTAGGATCCTCACAGTATCTATCGCTGTCTAACACTCCACTACCCTCTCTGCACAGGCCACAAGCAATTCCTGCCTTTCTTATTCCTCCCGTTTTGATCTAGGCTTGGTACTCATCCAAATGCCATGACCACTAGAAGCATGTTTTCAGTGCTGGTTCCAGCTGAAGACCAAGAGTGCTTTGGCTTGTTCATTTTGTATAGTTTCAAAACCTCCTGTTCCACAAAGTTGACAACGAGCTGAAAGGCACTTCAAATATTTGAATAGCTGTCCATGATACAGAAGACACAGGCTGAAGTATGGCAAGGGTTGTTTGCAGAATCTACGTTCACATTTCCAGAATTTCTAATACTTTGCTACAAGCTATATTTCACAGTTCCTCCGTTTTTAATGAAAATGAGCTAAATGAAGTAAAGATTGCCTTAAAAAGAGATGCAATAGTTTTCTCATTTGTCCCCCCCCCCTTTTTTTTTGTCCTGAATAGCAGTTATACTTGCATGCCTTTTCAAAAATACCTATTACTGCTTCAGTGAAAGAAAAGCTAAATGCAGACTTGCATTTCCTAGCAGCTGGGGCCCCTCTGAAAACCCACTGCCAGCTGATAATGCAGCAGTAGACCCTCAGATCAGCCACAAACTCAGATCAGCCACAGCATAGTTCTTGGCTGGGTAGAGCAGTTACCAGCTTCTCACTCCAAGGACAACCTTCACGATTATCTATTCCAGTTTATACCAACCCACTAGTGACAGCTGTTCCCTGACTGATGAACACTAAGTGGGGGGGGGGGGGGAATCTCCTTTTAGTAAAGTAATTGACATTATACTGAAGTCTTCCTTTGGGGAGGAGCTTGCTAAGCCAGGCAACTCACTGGACCGAACGGAGAGCAGCTGTAGTTCACAGGCTAGCTGCAGCAGTGAGTAAGGAGAAGTGAATTTATAAACACACTTGTGAGACTAGCATGAAGAAGTTTAACTCCTCTTAGGCTTGGAAAATGCCTTGGCTCTACGCAGCTCATCAGAGGCAAAACTGTAGCAACAGGGACTGAGACTCATTTGTAAGGGTGGCACTAATGTATCAGTCTTTCTTTTTCAAGAAAGACCAGTTCTCGTCTTCTAAGCCTTTTGTGTTTCCAGAAGCTGAGGACAGAAGGAGTAATGGCTCAGTCAGATGCTACCTGCCATTTGCTCAAACAGCTGTGCCAGCACATGGCCGATACACACAGCAGGACAAAGGCGGTACGACCATGAACACTAGCGCAATCCAGCTAATAGGGGTGACAGCACCATCCAAGGTGACAAAGCAGTCAAAAATTCTCCAGAAACTTGGAGAATAAAACCTTCCCCTGGCTGGTACTGCTGACCAAAGGGCATGCTGCCCTGCCCTCACGTGCTCACTTCTGCTGCCACTTGTGCTCCTGCAAGCAGTTTGGCCAGCACATTGGCACATCCTTCTTAACTATGTGTATATACACACACACACACCCTGCTGTCCTTCCAGAGCCAGCCTGCTGTAGGGCTCTGGTCCAACAGATCTTGCTGCCCAGTCTTACAGTGTAGCAACTCCACCTTGCTTTACCCCGGCTCCCCCAAGAATATTCAGCTGTGCTAGTTTCAAGATATGGATCAATAGCTGCTGAAGAGATGCCTACTGAACTGATTTGTCAACGAGGGGTTCCCCGTGCAGTGCTGCTGCTGGTGAAAAGTGCCTGCAGACCGAGTACTGCCTTTGAGGGAAGCTGCCACTGGCCCTGTGGTACTTGTTGCTACAACATCAAAAACAGTGGAGGCAAACTGACTCAACTCTCACACACAGCTCTCATCACTCACTGCCCAAGCCATTCCACCTCAACATCTGATTTCAAATCAGTGCTTTCTGAATCACCGGCTTCTTGTAAACACCAAGCCCAACTCTGCTGGCCAACAAACAGCTCACCATAGCAAACAAACCGTCCCCCCACAGCAACTTTATGCTCCTACTGTCACAGGCAACTGAGAGCTGTCAGGAATCCTGGTGTGGTTTCTGCTTTGCTGCTGCTAAGAGCAGTGTGAAAACAGGCAAGGAAAGAGAAAGAAAGGAGGGACTTGGTTCCCCTCCTCAGGCAGGGAGGGGTACAAACCTGCACATATGTTCTGCTGGATAGGTGCTGCTCTGCACCCAGCTGCACTGGTTTCACTGGAAGAAGTCTAAGATGACCAATTGTGCCATTTTCTGTTTTCTAGAGCATAAAGTACTCCTACAAGAAAGGCGGGGAGGAGGGTACTATGCTAACAGAAGGGACAATGCCATGACTGTCCTGTCCTGGTTTCAGTTCCTGGTCCTGGTTTCCTTGTTCCCCCACAATGACAGGGAGCTGGAAGTGCACTCAGGCCCTGGATCCAGAGGGGTGGAGGCCGGGGTGAGAGGGGAAGAAGAAAGAAAAGAGAAAGAGGAGGACATGTTATGCCCCTGAGCAATTCCTGCTATTCAGTCAAACAACTACCAGTTGGTGTCTCAGTTACAGAGGACAGCAAGTTATCCATTGCATGTTCCCTCACCTCTCCCCACTCCCACGAAACCCTCACCCTATCCTGAAAGATTTCAGTGTGATATGATTGTAAACAGTTAAGGATGTCTCCAGTGCTAAGCCCACTACAAGCTGGGCCCACCTCCTCCCCCATTATGTACAATACATTCACCAACAACAGAAATTTATTTAAAAAGGCAACAGGTTAAATTCTGTAAACTGGATCCAGCTCCAAAACACACACGTTAATACTACAAGTAAAATTCCATCATCGTCCTCTTCCACCCTGAAAAATATACCTGAGTTTAGCAGTCAATGAAAGTTTCAGCCCCCACCCCCGCCCTCCCCACCCCAAAAATCCCTCAAACCCTGAACGAGACGCAGTCTCCAGTCACAGAAAGCCACTAGTTTGGCGATGCTCGCCCTGTGGTGGCGAGCCAGCTGCTCGGCTGGCTGGGGCCCTGCACCGCTCCAGGTTTCCAACACAAAAGCCGCCGTGGCACCATGCTCCACCGACCCGGGAAGCTACGTGCTGCTTGGGTGAGGGGAAGGTAGGAGGAAGGCCTGCCCCTCCTCCCCCGTGTCCAAATCATGCGTGGCTTTTGTCTTCATGAGGTCCTTCCTTCCTTGGACTAGCTCTGGAAGAGGAAAAAGAAGAGTTGGAGACTTTAACTGGCAGCTTTAGGAAGGAACAGCCTCATGATTTCATGCAATTACTCCAAAGCTAGTACTGTCAGCCCAGGTTGCATTTTACAGAGGCACCCCCCAATTCCTCTACCTAACAGTGAGCTCACTTCCCAGCTTCCTCCAATGCTTCCCACTCTTAGCAAATATTTCAATCTTTTAACTGGGAGAAAGAAAAAACGCTCTCATCTGAGCTCTGATCTATTTGGCGACCCTTACTTGATCCAGAGGCAATGCTGACGGTTTTTGTGGCGTCAAATCTTCCCGGGACATGGTTGCTGTAGGCATCTTCGGGAAGGGAACTTGAGCCTGATGCATTTGCATTCTGGAGCCAGGTTGAATGGAGAGAGTTTTAGCACATGAACATCAAGAGCAAACCCCATCTACTTGACCAAACACATACACACAACTTTCACATACAAGTACGCATTTTGCATGTCTTCTTTTTTAAGGCTTCGGCCCCCCCCCCCCAAACACAAACTTTAATTCCCATCCCCTCCCCCAGTGACACAGTTGTAACCCCTCAACACTAGGAGAAGAAAAGTCCTTTGGGTCCTTTTTTTCCATGCCTGCCGTACAAGATTTACTGCTCAAATCATGCTGGAACTATGGCAAAACAGTAACAGCTGAAGCACATTTACGAAGTCTGAACAGGGAATTTTTGGAGTAGCAAAATTTTCCACTTGCGAATAAAACATAATATGCAAAATCTCAATGAGAATTGATTTTCTTTAAGGGAAATACGAGACAGAAAGGAAGGGCAAAGAAAGAAGAGGGTGACATTAAAGTAGAGGAGCTCATAACAAGAGGCTAACTTCCACTTCAGTTAGGTATTCTGCTGCACTATGAGGAAGATGAAGTAAAATTCTTGCAAAGAAAATGATATGAGACCCTTTGATTAAGTGATGCACAACACTGGACAACACGTTAACAAAATACTGTCAGATAAAACAAAGCACTGGTGCGGAGGTGGACAGGCGAGGCTAACAGGTCTCCATGATAGCTAAAATTATGTGTTTTTAAAAGCTGCAGCAAGACTCTCTTCATTTCCCAGAAAGGTCTAAGGGACCTCTTACTCCAAGAGCCTAAGAGTAACCTGTTAGCCTTTCATAGCAGCTGCCAGCTCCTCTGACTTCAGCCTGGGTCTTTCAAGATTACCCAGCACACACTGTTATCCAGGCATCGCCCCCTCCCACCTTGCCTTCTCACAGAAAACACGCTCTTACCCCGATGATCTATACAAGTCCTGGGGTGGCCCCCCCATGCCACCTCCACTGCCTCTCTGCTCCATCAGCAAGGCCTGAAAGTGACCTATGTTCTCCTCCCGGCAGCGGTACAGGGGTCCCTCCTGAGAGAGGCCGTTGGCCTGGCCAGAGGCTGGATGATGATGAGACAGGTGGGCATTCATGGGTGATCCATATGTCCTGGGTTGGAAATGGCTGGCAGGATGCCGGGATGCATAGGGAGAGCCAGTCTGTAGCATCACCCCATGGGGAGGGAAAGCCGATGGCCCAAATCCCATTCCCGAACCCAGGTGGGGCGGGGGAGCTCCGTAGAGGAACTCTCCTGCTGCCACTGAGCTTTGCCTCTTCGTGGCTGCGTTGTGGTTGTCCAAATCAAGGAACTCTTTGGGACTCTCTGGCCGCTCCTGCGATTCCTCGGACTTCTCATCTTCAGGCCCCAGATCCTGCCCGTCGCTCGGAGAAACCTCTTTGGCACTCGCTACGTCCATGCGGTTGGGAGAAGCCAGGGCAGCGCTCAGTGCCTCGCAGCCCTGCAAGCTGCTCACATTCCCCCGGTCGGAGAAGGGGGGTCTGGCCAGGGGCGGGTGGCCACTGGGGCTGGCCTGGGGGTGCAGAGGCCTCTGCCAGTCTGAGTAGCCCTGCGGACAGGTGTAGTAGGGCGGCCGCTGGTAGTGGTGGTAGGAAGGTTGAGGCTGGGGCTGGTAGGGATAGGGCATGCCCTGGTGGGGCCGATAGCGGGGGAAGACCCCTGGGTGGGCGTTGCTCGGCTGGAAGCCCCGTGAAGGAAAATGCTGTGGGTGGGACACAGGGGGAGGCTTCCCACCCATCACTGGGCTGAAGCCTTGCAGGCCTGGGTTGATGTGGTACCGTGCGGCTGAATTGGGGTACTCCAGACCAGGCATGTAGAGAGGGTGGAACTGGTTGGGGGCAGCCCCCACGGTGCTGGCGTCCATGGCAGGGAGGCTGGTGCCCTGCCCCATGCAAGGCACGGCCGCTTCGGGCAGAGCCTTCCCCCCGCCGCACTGGGGCTTCTCCATCATGCTGGCAGCCAATCCCTTCCCCTCTGCTGGCCCCTCACCCACTGCCCCGTTCTCGGGCACGGGCCCTCCTCGCTCGGAGGCGGGCGCCAGGTCCCTCACGCAGCCCTGTGGGCCCGCGTAGCCGCTCTCAGCCGGCCACGTGCCCTTGCTCTGCCCTGCCTTCAGGTCGCTCTTCAGGCCAGAGCCGTCCCCCTCCTCTGGGGGCAAGGCGCGTCGGGTGCACTCCATGGACAGGGGGGGCTTGGGATGAGGTAGGAGTTTGGCGTAGGCCCCGTCGGGAATGCCGATGCACTGAGCCTTCTCCTCCATGCCCGCTGGTGGCTCCACTGGAAAGAGAGGGAGGAAGTGTCAGGTGTTGGTCTTGGTTTGCAAGTCAGCCCTCCCCACACGCACGCTCACCCAAGGCAAATTTGCCAGAGTCATTCCTGCCAGCTTAGCCAGATGTGCCAAAACAACCTCCCACCATTTACTTTTGACAGCAAGAACAGCAGCCTCAGTCATACTGGTCTCTCTCCTTTTTGGCTGCTGACACCAAGCCCCAGCGAAAACTTGAGGGCCAGCCCTGATAAATCTCCAACATTTGGATGGAGAAAGGATGGAGAAAATACCCCATCTTGCTGAACTATTCAAACAGAAGAGGAGTGACTTTCTAAACTAAAAAGGTGTTTCCACCAGAGACTTTGAAGTAAGTACCTCAAAGCTTACAACATCCCATCCTCTACTCAAACCTCTTCACAGGATGGTTGGAGCATGGCATCATGCTAACTGTGGGCTCTGTGGGGCTGTAGTACCCTCCTACAGTCAATACAGAGTTGCTCTTTCAGAGACCTATAGCAATTCCAAACTTTGCCGGGTTGGTTGATCTTTTGAAAGAGCTCTTTTAAAAGTTACGCATAGGGTTGCACACCTCTCTTGAAGAGATGATGCATGTGAACTGAATCCTTACAATTTCCTTAAGATACAACTCCACTGTAGTTTGCAAACCACCTCCACCAGAGAAACATGGCACACGCAGGCTTCCTCTGACACATGGGTGTACAGAGGCTGCCCCATGGAGAGGCAGCTTTGGGAAATACTGCAGAATCCACACAAGAGCAAGCTAAGAGCCAGATTTTTTTTTTTTTTTTGATTTTACACTGTGTTGCCCCTTCTGGTCCACAAAGCCTGCTTGCCCACAACTGGGCAAGAGCACTACCACATAGCAAGAT
Organism: Oxyura jamaicensis; assembly: GCF_011077185.1. NCBI lineage: Eukaryota > Metazoa > Chordata > Aves > Anseriformes > Anatidae > Oxyura > Oxyura jamaicensis. The sequence goes on along the minus strand of NC_048893.1, from coordinate 64,436,164 downwards.
ACTGTGAAGCTGATCACAGCCATATTTTAACCAACTGTGATTTGGAGATGCAGCCACTCTGCCCTGAAATCACTCAACGTCCTCTTGCAGTCTCTGTTCTATATCCAGCACAGTTAAATGATATGAGTTTTAAAAAATACCACACAAGGAAAGAGTTTCCTCTTAGTCCAAGGCACACAAGGGATCGATAAAAGATACAAGGTTTTTGATCTCTAGTTTACCAGCTAAAATTAATGAAAAAATTGTTTTTGATCTCTAGTTTTTTTTTGATCTCTACTTTAGGTTTGTTTTAAGTTTTTTTTTTTTGATCTCTAGTTTACCAGCTAGAATGAATGAAACTCAACTAGAAAGAAACTTGTGGTGGCACACATGACACGTTGCCATCTCATCTGAACTGACATGAATTTTCAGTGCCTTTCCAGCAGTCTTGTTCTGTGAAGATATGAGATGTTAAGCTCACAAGGCACATGTGCATTTCAGAGGAGAAGCCATACTGACATATATTCAAGGAAGTGTATTTAAACCATTTATTCACATAATGTCTTCTCTCCTCACCTAACTCTTTGCAGATTCAATTTTTATATTAAATCCAAGTGAGTTCTAGAAGCATTACAGACTGCACCCAAAGGCAAACTGATAACTTGCAGATATAACTGGGATGGAGGGGACCTCTGGCAGGTTACAGTGAAATGAAAAATCTTAGAAAAATCTAAGTGATGGCTGGAGCAGAAAATATATTTTTGATTTAGAATTTGAAGAAAAAGAGATGTGTATAAACTATGTACCCCACAACTATTTAAACAAAAAAAATAATAATTCTTTTCTAGAATAAAACCTGCTTTGGATGCTGATTTTCAGCCAGTGTTTAAAATGAGGCTCACCCCAGTGAGCCTTAAAGTCAGAGCATACTTCACACCCCTCCAGTGGTGCAAATCCAAATAAAGCCACGTCTACAGATACAGGCTTTGTGCATCTGCAACACAGTTAAGCTTGGGACCCTAAGAGTCTGGAGCAGCAAAGCTAAACTGTGGGGTGTTCCCCCAACTACTCACAAGCACCCAACCACTATGCGTGAACTCCCAACCCCAGGGCATAGCTCCTCAATCCCTGTGGCTGCTTGTGCACCCTTGATGTGTGCAGGACAGGCACAAGGCACAAGGCTGCATCCTCTGTTGAGATCCTATAGAGAGCCCAGCAGCAGCAAGAACTGGGGAGAAGCACCCGGGTGCCTTCTAGTCAGTGCCACGGGGAGTTACCTTGGTTGTTCTCTGGCTCCAAGGTCTGATCCTGCGAGCTCCCGTTCCCCATGACCGGCTTGGGGGGTGGCATGCCAGCAGAGGCAGCGTGAGCCAGCTGGGGAAAGGGTCCGGGGAGGTGCGGTGGGGGCGGCTGGCGAGGGTGGTAAGGCACACCCGGCGGGCACACGCGGGATGACAGCTGCTGCATCGCGATCATCTCTGGGCTGTCCATCATCGAGTCCCCGCCCTGGCACCCTCTCTGAACCTGAGCCGGTCCCCCGAACAGAGCGGCTGGTGGTTGTGGCATCCTCTGGCCGGCGGCTTTTCCAGGTGGTCTGATATACCCTGAGGGAGGCACCCCGTGAGGTAGGAAGTTTGATTGCTCAGTCCACTGGCTGGGAGGCAGAGGAGGCCGTAAGGCCCGGGGCTCCATCATATGGCCGATGGCACGGGGCTGGAGCGAGGGCGCTGGCCCCACGGGTGCCTTCTCCTCTGGCCCCACAGCACCCTGGCTGGCGGCACTGTGGCTGCCATTCCAGAGGGCCGGGTGCCCGCGGTTCAGGTACTTGTAGGGCCGGTACATATGTCCAGGGGGCACCTCTGAGCCTTCTGGCGGCCTCACCGGAGGCCCATTGTGCCTTGGAGGGAGGAAGCCCTGCTGGAACTGGGCTGGCGGGTAGACGGCATCTGGAGGGGGGCCGCTCACGCGCCCCAGCTGCAGGGTGCCGGGACGGGGTCCGAGGCCGGTGACATGGGTTGGCCCCGCACACACCTGCTTCTCAGGGGCAGCCAGCCTGTGCCCACGGTGCTCGCTCAGTCCCACGGCCGGCTGGGGAGGGAGAGAGAAAGGGGTGTCAGTGAGAGGGAGGTGGGGAAGGACTGACACCGGCATGCCAGCAGGTTGATCTGAGGAGATGCAATGTCACCGGTGTGGCCATCAGGGCATCCCCACACCATGAGGAACAGAGGGGACCTGCAGGACACTGGGTGCCTTGCTTCATTGTTATGAAAGCAGACAGCAGCATATCTGGAAGCTTTTGTTTGTTTGTTTTTTACCTGCATCGCAAAGTGCTGGTGCTGCTGAACCGGGTCTCCAGGATGGGGCTCTGGCACTCGCGGTGAGCCATACAGTTTCGTTGGATCGGATCCGCGCAGGGGACCGAACGTTCCTGGCACAGCTGGTCTCTGGGGTACAGGGAAGGGTGAAGGAGGGAGAAATAAACCCATTTGTGAGATGTAGAAAAGCAGCAGAGCTGCTTCAGGCAGGGGGTAAGGAAAGACCAAAAGAACCACACAGAAGAGCAGATGGGCTTTTTGGAGATAACATGAAAAACCTGTAGGCTTTTCTATGAGATGATGCAGCTCCCCTGCAAAAGCCTATTGTATGTCCCTGGGTTCAGGTTGTGATGCACTCACCTACCACCCAGCTATTTGGAAGCAAGCAAGACAATTGGAGGGGACAGTTGTTTATTCCTGTCCTTGGAGCAAACCACAAGAGCACGTGAGCAGAACAATGGGGAACATGCTGGATTTCTTTCAAAATACTTGCTGGCTCCAGTTCTCCTACTGGCTTCTACTATCTACATCACAAGAATCGCTCTAAAATGTTTGATTTCCAGCTAAAAAAAGTGAGAAATAGCCTAGATCTCAGAAAAGCAACTGTCACACTACACCACAAGACATCATGGGTTAAAATGGAAAAGACAGTAAAGGATGGGTGAGGAACAGCCCATAGAAGAGGCAGAACAGGTGGCCCTTGGAGAGGAAACATCAGGCTAAAGGGAGGTCACTGCTGCAGTCCAGGGTGGCCTTGTGTGTGGTTTTGTTTACTGCTTTTATAAATATAAGGCACAGAATGCAGTAGTATGCAGATGGCACGAAGTTACTAGGCATCTGTAAACAATTGAGACAAAGAAGGCTGTCTTGTTCAGCATCATAAACTGGAGGTTAAAAGAGGAAACGTGACTGCTTTACATGCACAATGGGGTACCTCTCCAGGGAGAGAAAGAACAGGGGGAGCCAGGGCTGCCCAAGCACACATGGGTACTTGCCTGTGTAAAATGTTAGTAGACCATTCCTAACTAGTGTGGTAGCCATCTAGTACAGCCTCCAGTTACAGAAGTAGCTACTCTTCTATGTCCAGCCACTCTTAATGTAGAATATGTTATTTCCAATCCTGTCTCCTCAGCCAACTACACAAAGACCGGGTAAGACTGAACTGTATTGGTTTAAATTTAAGGGCTGAAAAGTTTCAGTTTGAGAAACCACAGCTCCGACCCTCAATTTCTGGGAAAAGATCCTTGCCACAAAGTAGGGATTCCATAGGAGAGAGTTTAATTCCCTTTTCCCTCCCTGCCTCCCTCCACAGGCAGGATCAATGAAGAACAGCAGGAACTACTCCTTACCATCTGGCCAGGATGTGGCACAGGGCTGGGCATGCCGCCGTACTGCAGCGAGCGAGGGAAACCTCGCCCATTGGAAGGGCCCACTTCTCGAGAAGACTGCATGGGGTTGCCACTTGGATCCTCTGCAGAGGACGAGGAGAAGGAGGAGGAGGAGGAAGAGGAGGAAGAAGCAGTAGCCCTCGAAGTAGCTCGATATGGTGGAGGTTTCCCTCCGTTTTCCAGGCGCTGCTGCCTCTTGCCTGGTCCCTCTGGGTCTCGTGACCGAGTCCAAACATTGCCAGCGCTGGAGCGGCCAGTCCGCCGGCTCCTCTTCTCCCGCCTCCCGTCTTCTCTGATCCAAAACTCCTCATCTGTGTCTCCATCTTCCCCAGGGAAGTGCTTCATCATTGCTCGGTGGAAACACCTCTCCAAGTTGTAAGCCATCTTGGTATATTCTGCCATCAAAAAAAAACCCACCCAGCAAACATCAGGGACAGAGCCTTACAGAAAGGAACAGTAAGCAACAGACTTCCCTCATTTCAACTGACCAATCATCTCTCTCCACAATTATTTTTTTTTTCAGGGAAGACTTTTGTTCCTAACTAGTTGACTGGTCTGTACTCTTAAACTCAATAAGCAATGCAGCATCAGATTTGTGCAGTAACCCCACCAGAGGACAGGCACACAGCCATGACAAAGTACCGTTAGCAGCATGGCTTGCACAGTCAGCATTAACCTAACATCCCAGAATAGTACCAAGAATTACATTACGGCAAACACCACCTCTGCTTGCAGAGATGTGTGACCTGCACTGTTAGCCAGCAGTGCTGAGAGAAGAAACGTTAAATTCCAGCAATGCTATTTGATTATGTTTGAGGCTTTTCTTGGACTGGTTCAAATCTCTGCTGTATGTTACAAGACAGAGGGAAAATCAGCAAAGATCATTTATCCAGGTACAGTTTTTAAAGCACTTGCTGACCATGACACAAAAGCTATTGCAAATATCAGGGTCACAACTGTGCCATTTCCAAAGGACAGTTCTGCTCAGAGGGGCTCCTACTTTTCACTGGAGTGGATAAGAAGGAAAACACATGTGAGAGGTGTCAATCACAAAGGCTTGAAGCAAATGACTTTCCAGTCGTTTCCACTGAGCTAAAAGTTCTTTGGACAACAGAGTTCTCCCACTGGCAGTGCAGAAATGCTTTTACTTGGGGCCCACAGTGACAAGCTGAGAAGCTCTGTTTTCACTTTCAAAGCAGTGCTGTTGAGACATGGTCTGCAGCGATGACCCACCATATGGGGAGTGACTTCTTACCTAAGTAATGTGCAGAATTTTAATTGGTGTGGCAATTAAACCCAGGGTTTCCCATTTGTGGACTTACACTATTCATTCAGTAGCCAAGGAACATAAAAAATACATTTTCCATCCCAAAGGCTACAGACCTGGCTCATTTTTCACTTTTTTGGGGGTACTCAACAGCACTGGGGGCTGACCAGACTCCTATGTTCTTCAAAATGCGTTAGATATCATGAGACAAAGGAGCAGAGAGATGCATGCAAGCACACAAAGGAATGAGCTCGTAAAGAAACAGACTTTCTTCTCTTTGTATGTTCTGCAGTCACCACCTATCAACATGGGAGTCCCTTAGTATGACAGGCCACATGTATCAGCATAACAACTGTGCTAAAAACCTGGCTAAATCCCCAGGCCTTATTACTCGGGAGCTTTCCTCCAGCCTCTCAAAAATATCCTGAAAGACAGTAAGCACAAATCAAGTTCTGGCGAGTAGGTAGAAATCAGTGCCTGCTTTAACTCAGCACTGGAAATAAATGAACTTAGCATCTTACTGCTCTTACCACTGCCTTCACCATTGTACTTAAGACAGTTCCTGAACATGGTCTTCATATCTCCCACAAATTCTTCCTTGGTGCAGTACTGACCTCCATTCAACTTCTTCTCCATGCTAGAGATGTCCATGGGGGCCTGAAATTCAACAAAACTTCCCGTGAGTTACAGCAAGAGCAGTGGGACTTACAAAGGTACATAAATGACTGGCTTCCTCACAGAGAGGCACGCAGAGCAGAGGCTGCTCTCCTGAGGGCAGCCTCTCCTCTTGCATTTCCTACACCCAAAGGAAGTACTGCAGCTTGACTGTGAGGATAACACAGCTCACAGACCTTCAAAACACAAATAATTGCACCCCAGTCAACAAAGAGCATCAGTCAAGCATGCTGGGCTGCTTTCCCTACCTTAATGATCTGGTAGTAGTTAGGAGCATACGATTCATCAACAGGTTCCAAGAAGGGCCAAGAGTCCTTGTGAGCCTTTACCACATCTAGAACTGGTAGCAACAAAAGACAGGTGATTACACACACATGCCTGGGGGACTGTGTCACTTTGAAAAAGTCATGCAAAGAAGAAAACTGGGACAGGTGGACTAACCTTTGTACATGGCTGTGAACTCATCATCCAGTTCAAAGCTGTAATTGGAAGAACAACAGTGAATAACAGAGACTTAGGACATATAAGGCATTCCCTCTTACCTCATCCTCCCTTCCATACCACATGCAGTGCCACAAAGTTAAACAGGCCTCATCACAAACACTCCTGTAGTACGGACCAAATCCAGATGTTTCTCAGCTTACTCCTTGCTGCTCTCCAACCTCACTTATCCCTCCTCATTCCTGTGAATGACCACACTCCTCTCCTCCCCTCCCTACAAAGGGGTGTGCTGCATGCCCAGCTGCATACTCACAGATCCTTGGTCCTTCGCTCTTCCCTGGTAGGGGAACTGGGATCCAAGTGGGAAAGCTCGGGGGGCAGCTCCTTCCCCTGTGCCAGCAGCCAGGCCCGCTCTTCACGAAGCTTCCTCCTCCTGGCTCGCTCTGCAGCGGGAAGGGGAGACAAGCAGAAAAAGCCATTCAGCACTCCCTGTCAACAACATCTTGCAGAGAAAACTCAGGCAGCTCCTGCTCTCAAGAACCCTTTGCAAAGAAGCAGAGGATCTGACAATACCATGCACACAAACATTTTCCTCATTTTCCCTTGACTAGTCCATAAGTGGTTTTGGAGCATTTCTGTGATGCAGATGCTCCCCATGCCAGCTTCCAGACAAATTCCTTACCACAGTGTGGTACAAAGAGAGAATTTCAAAGCACAGACCCAAGGCACAGATCAGTTAAATGGAAAGAGATGACTTATTAAATTACCATCCTTTATCTGCTTGCCACCAGTCCCCATGCTGTCAAAAAGGCACAGCAACTCCTCAGCCAGGTGAACTCACGGCAGCTGGTTTTGCACTGAGGTTGATGAAGAACAGTGCTGAAGGAAGGGTGAAGTTCTACCAGCTGGGTGGCAGCAAGCAGCTGGGGTCAATAATATCCTCCATCACCATAGCTAGCTTTGGGAAGATTGTTCAGGTAGGCCTTCACAGCCAGCAGCCAGAGAGAGCAAGCTACCACACAGGAGGGCCACTGGGACAGCTTTGGTTTAAGAGGTGAGAGACAGGAAGAAGCAACGTTAGTAATATAACCTGTGGTTTGCAACCAGACAGCTGGCCAACAGATTGCTTCATAATAGAAAGTTTATGGACTCTTATGAACCTAATTTCCTTTTTGTTATAGGAAATCTGAATTCATTTGACTTGCTAAACACCTGTACCAACTTTCTGTTGAAGCAGAATTCTGTGAAAATGCAGCTGAAGGAGAGATGTCATAGGTGTAACACCCCAGGAAATTGGCCACAGGGCCACACCAGGGAAACACCCAAGTGAAAGAGAGATCAGGGAGGCTTGGCCAAAATCCTTTAACAGAGGCTCCATCTCTGGACAGCGACCCAGACTCGAGAAGCACCTGCTCTGGTAGAACAGTATTAATATACTCCTTTACTCTGCTGCCAGTCAAAAGAAAGCCTGAGATGAGGAGTAGGAGCACAAGAAAACTAGGAATGAGCATCTCCAGGATGACCCTATCTGTATGCATTTAGTCTTTACTCTTACAAGAGAGTCACCACTCAAATAGACATTCTGCTGCTAAATAAAGCCTTCCATGCTTCTCCTGTAGATACTGAGGAAAATGTAGGTACTCCTTCCCTGAAGAGGAGTTGACAACCATACCTCATGCCCAGTCAAAAAAAGTGATGGATTTCTCTTCTGGAGAGGAACCTGAGATGTCACAGCGATACACTGCCACAGTCACCAATGGCACCGCTGCAAGTCATGGTTTTACTCTAGGAACAATACTCATATCTGAGAGCATGCTCTAACAGGATAACAGATATTGTTTAGGAATAGCTACAAGGTGTATATTTTCGAGAGAGGCCCATGGCCAGATATATATCAAAGACTGGTTAAAAAAAAAAAAAAAAGGAAGCCCAAATTTTCTGTTGCTAGACCCCAGGCAGCACTGAAGTTGGGAGGACAGGACTTTCATTTAAGATGTCCTACAGAATCTATCAGCATCTGTTACACTATTTAGCAAGGAGAAGTCCAACATCAAACTATAGTTAGCAGAGGTTATCAGTCAGTCCAAGCACAGTTCAGTATTGCATGCTTCTTTAGTAAAATTAACCTCACTTAGATGACATTGTTATGGATGCCTAAATGAAAAAGCTGAAAAACACATATGGTAATGACTTGGGCAGCAAGAGGAAAATCTCATGCCAACAACAACCAAGAGGTAAGGTCATGTAGATATTAGAAATCCACCAATGCCTGCCAAGCATCTGACATGGTAAACTGACAGGAATTGCGGAGTGCTACCCTGTTACCAGGCTGGAGCTCAGTCAGGATTTATGACAGGGCCCTGTACCACGGGGAGTAATTAATACAGCATGTTAAAGGTAGAGTTTGCTGCCATGTTGTTGGCCTGGATTGAGAGGCCACCAAATATCGAAAGCTAACCAATGCCCTAAAAAGTACCTCAATCAGATAGAAAGTCATGTATGCGAGAGGTAATGTTATAACAGCATCTGGAAAAGAACTGGAAGATTCTAGCCTGCTGTTCTGGAAGAAATCTAGAAAGCTGCTTTAACTCGTAAATTCAGGAAAGTCCAGATGGGCCCAGCAGGAGGGTCCCTAACTGGGGTGTGCGTTGGAGTGGAGGGAAGTAAAATCCCACACTGGAAAGAGGAATGTGATCTAAAAACAGGCATACAGTCCATACTCAAGATGCAGGTGGAGTGCTGATTAAGTCACAAAGAGCACAGATATTCCACCCTGTGTTTCATATCACCCCTCTACAGAACACCTTACAAAATTGTTAAATCATAAGCAGAAGGCAAAATACAGGAAAGTCTTTGTTACCCTAAAAATATCTGTCAATGGATGTCCAGCTCTAACAAGTCTGAACCAACCAAAACAAATGACTTCATTTTCAAATCACTTTCTGTCCATCATAAGAACTATCACAGTAAGCATTAACAGAGGGTGTTGGAGGGTGTGCTTGACAGTCAGAGAACCAGTAAGCAATAAGGAAAGATGGTTAAGAAGCCAAAGTCTTACCCAGATAGCTGCTGTTTCTATGGATAAAAAATATAGCACTGATTTAACAGAACAGATCATCCATTTAAATAACCTTTCCAAACAGCTTTTGCACCAGTTTAAAAGCAGACTTCTCTTGACTTAGCCTAAACTGACTGGGAACAAGTTTGAAGTAAACTGAAAGAAACTGCTCAAACCAAAATAAAAGCATGCCTGCCAAGAAAAGCACTAATGTATGCAAAGTGGCTTAAAACAGCTTACTGCCCAACTCCATGCCAGTTTTTTGAGTGACTCTGGTGCATTTGTATCAGATGACATAGTTACGGTATTTACCCCAAAATTGACAAGGCTTTTATGAAAACAATACTTGACCAACTATGAATACTAGATTTACCTTTGCAACTCTTCTGGATCTTGAAGATTAATTTTGCCTATACAGATGGAGAGTTAAAGCACAGAGAATATGCAATTTGCCAAGGTGAAACAGATATCTGTAGCAGATCTGGAAGTTGGATGATTCTGAGTTTAAAGTACCAGATTAGCCAAGACCAGCAACCAGAAATATCCAAAGGCCAAGCAAGTAATTGGATTTTCGAAAGGTTAGAAAGTAAGCAGGTAAAAGAACCTATTCTTAGATAACATCTGGTTTGCTACCAGACATCTGGTAGCAGACTTGTTTCATCTTGGAAAGTTTAAAGGGTTTGCATGAACTCTTCGCCCCCCCCCCCCCCCCTTTTCTGATTCTTTCTCCACCTAAGGATTCACAATAGTGATACTGGCATGCATTGTGACAACAGCTTTCTGACAATATTCAGTGTTTCTCTGGAGCTGCAACAGCCCAGCCAGCCACTGTGGCAGAAGCAGCAAATAAAGAAATCCCTGTAAGGGAGGCTAAGAGAGGTGGTGGTTAGATATAAGCCTGCTCTTAGACACCAGTACCTACATGTACTGGCTGAATGTCTCCAGTCTGTGTCTCAGACATTAAAGAATGCAAGACCATTGTTTCTTGTAGAACAGCCTATATTTGTGGTAAACTTAAAAACATGAAAAAACAAGGCCAAAACCTGAATTTGCCACCTGCCAGTGCTCTATTTAGCCTGGTTCCCTCACCTTTAGTTCTCCAGCTGATGAGGTCAGGAGCAATATAAAAATAGTACTCACTACTCCCATGTTGTCCCCTTTCCTTTCTCCCTGAAAGGAATCTTTCTTTCATCATACAGCAGGCCAAAAGGACCAAATACTATTCAGTAAGAGTTAAGCCAGCTAATCTTGCATGGAGGGAAATCTATGAGAAGCCCAATAGGGAGACAAAAGAAGGAAACTGAGAAACAATATGGATAGCAGGAGAAAAGTGCAGCTAGGCAAGGAAAAAAATGAACATGACTTGAGGAAGAAGACAAAACTGAACAGAACACTAGAGAACAGTCATCAACACAGAGAGGTGGACAAGGCAAAAAGAAAATACAATCAGGCCAATTTATCTAAGCCAAGTCCAAGAAGAGTTATTCCCATTAGCTTGCCCGGCAGGGGAGTGATGCAAATAGCAGATCTTAATTCAAGATCTCAGACTGAGCTTTGAAATCTCCCACCTCTGCTTCACGCTGGCTGCACGTACCTTCCACTGCTTTGACCTTCTCCTCCATCTCTCTTTTTCTCTCCTCCTTTAGCAGCTGCTCCTGCTCCCTCTTCTGCACTGCTATAAGGATTTGGCGCTCCTCCTCTTCCTCCCTGCGCCTCTGCTTCTCCATCGAACTGAGCACATTCGGGTTTACCTGTGACAAAAAGGTGCACAAAAAACTGTAATGCACTGACTTATTCAAGTCTGAGCAGAGGCAGGTTTACTTTGTGCAAGTATTAAGGCATACCTATAGTGAATGGCAGGAACAACAAAAAAAGATTTGTACATATGAATTTTCAGATAAAAAGCAACATGTAAACGAAAGTTACTTGTCAAGCAATGAAACCCTACTGATTGAAAGGCAAAGGAAGGAGAAGTAATTGGTTAGGCAAAATGCTGCTCCACCAGGGATGTACCACGTGGACTTCCCTTCTGGGCAATGGAATCTGGCTGCTGTCACCCCTGTGCAACACCTACACCCCTTCCAGCTAGCTGAGTTACAAGTACTAGCTGAAAGAACTACTGTGCTGAACCTGGCTCTGCTATAAAATACCCAGTACTTAGGATAGAAAAAGAGACCAGTACAGCCTTGCATCAAGGTATCAATTGGAGTGTTTTTCTTTCCCATTCAAACCAAGGCCACCATATTTCTCTGAGCTAATCTCCCATGAACTAGCTCTCAGTCATTTGTTTGTTTCCTGCTGGGTCCCCTGGCCAGCTTTCTCATTCAAGTACGCCTGGCTCTTTATTGCCCCACTTCCTTACCTCCCCACGCCCAGCAGGCTGTAAGGCTGTGTTTGATCCCACTTAGACTGCACACTTCTCAGGCCAGGAATTGCCTGCTCCTGTTTCTCCAATAAAGTGCGAGGTATGTATATGGCAGTGTGCAATTACCTTTAGTGGCTTAATTTAATTATAAGACAAATGAATCAGCCATCTACTCCCACCTCTTTGACTTCTGCAAGATCAGAAGTCATGTGTGCCTTATCAGCAGGGAATACTGACCAGGAAAGAACAATGTGCATATGGTTTTGTCCACCTTCATTTCAGGGACTAACCAGCAACCACTACTTAAGCAGAAGGTATTTCCTGAGGATTAACAATCAGCTGGGGTCCCCTGGCTGCTGCTCAGACCATCAACTTCCCTAGGCCTATTATTAATCCCCAGAAAAAATCTGGCACTATGATTACTATTTTATCCTTGTTTTGTCGCCTAGAAGGGGAACCTCAGGGCGTTTTGATAAATGCCTAGAAATGTTGTATGGTTTTACTGTACATTCATTCCCTCTCTGCCTTTCCTTCCCCTACACAATGCTGCCCTACAATCTCCCCCTGCAGCTCTCTGTGGACAAGCACCACGCTATTGTCCTGTCCTCAGCAGCAAAAATACATTAAGAGAATTACACTTCAACCACCAGCAGCTACAGAAAAGCGCCCAAGGGAACGCTATAGGATTCTTCACGACATCAGGTCCATATCCTCCTGCCTTTAGAGACAGTCTGGACAGCAAAAGCACCTATTCCGTGCTATCTCACCAGAAGGGAACTCTGCCTATGTTCTTTTCCTTAGCTCTTTGCCAACTACTAGTACTCATTGCTTCCACTGCTTTCCTAGGGAAACCATTCTGCAAGTCCACACTCCTTTAGGTGAGCCAGCATCTCCTCACATTCAGTCTGAAGTTAATTTTTCATCCCCTCATTCCATCCAATTATTCCTAGTTACTCTTTTCTAGTTCAGCATAAATTCCCCTCTTCTTCGGTCACATTCCAATGTTTATGGGCTTCCTCAGACATTTGTACAAATCTGTGTTTCTGTAATTAGTTTAAATATTTCCTTATAAAGCAATCCTTCCAGCTCCCTAATCATTCCAGTTGTCTTTCTCAGATAGTTCCTCCAACTGATCAATCCCTAAGCACCAGGATGCCCAGGACTGATACTGGTATGTCAAGTAGAAGGTAAGAACTTACAGAATGGGTTCTACATTTTCACTTTTTATTCTTTTTCATGTCCCTTTCTTGTCTTATTTTCTACTCATGCACTACAAACATTTTATTTTCAGGCCTGATCCTGACAGTCGTTAAACGGTTTTCCTCCCAGCTTTCTTGTCCAATCTTTAAATTGCAATAGAAACCAAAGAAAACCATCATTAGGAAGAGAAAGAGGAGAGCAGGAACCAGCCCTCAGAAGTCAGCAGCACACCAGAGATTTAATTGAGGATGTGACCATCAGCCTTTGGACTCTCCAGCCAGTAGATCTAAGCCAGCCTGACACGCCACACTAATTTGTGCAAATGTCGGTGCAAAGGTAAGACATCCCCTTCCCTTAGATTCATGCAGCATCCACCATTCATGACCTACATAAACACAAATACAACACCCAAGTTGCAGTGGTCACACTGGGACCTTTCCAAGCCTATTGGGTGCATCGAACACCCCTAGTATACGGCACAAGACAGAATCTGTAACATCAACCCATCACAAATATGATGTTGACAAGGCAATGAGATGATTTTAGCAAAGGAGAGATTGTCATCCTGGCAGATCTAGGAATAGAAGAACAGGGAAAAGCAGAAACCACAGACCGCAGCAGATGCCCCTAACTGCATTTGCCCACTGTGGTGCTTGCAGGGCAGTGGCAATGCTGGGTGGATTCTTCAACACACTTCAGACACAGAAACAGCCTGAATTTCAGAGGGACCTACTGCCTGCTGCTGCTGTCCCAGTTAAGCCCATTGGAGCTGAGGGTGCTCATCCCAGGGTTAAAAAATAAGCAAACACAGACAAAAGATAGGTACCAAGTTTCAAACTCCTACTAGACATGATGGAAAGTGACACCAATTGACACGACAAAAGTAAGAAACCCACAAGAGTTAAGCTTCCTTCCTGAATGAAGAAGCAGCAAAGAGAACATTTCTCCAGCTTCATTCCCACTTGCATGAAAAAAAAAAACAACAAGGAAACCAACTCTCACTTCTGTGACCACCACCTCCTTCCCTCCGCCAGAGAGCACTCCAGGACACAACATTGCTGCCTCCCCCCAGACCCCAAAAGGGCCAAATTTCTGTCTTTTACTTTGCTCTCAGACAGCGGGTATCAGACTTCAGGAGCAGGAGGCGCGGGCGCCCTGGCCCCTCGCCCTCCAAACCTTCCCTGCTCCGGTTTCCGCAGCACTGCCCTAATGAGGGTGCTGCTCAGGCGGCTCTTTAATGAGGAGCTAATCTGAACCACCTGTTGAGAAATCCCCCACAGGATTAGGAGCCTACGGAGCAGTTGCATCTCAGACCGACGCGGCATCCATCTAGCAGAGCTGGGAGGCAGGGGTCACCCCTGCACGGGAGGCAGTTTTCTCCCCGAGGCTTGCCTGCTGCCCACCCCTCGCTCAACCAACAAGCCATGAGATGCCTGGCACCATCGCTGGCTCCCCTGCGTGCCCTGTCCCGCTGGGTAGCCGGCACAACCGCCCAGAGATTCGCCATCCTTGTACTGGCTGAGTCCCCACTCCCCACTGCGGCAGCAGCCAGGAGGGCCCCCCGCTCACTGAAAAACATTTCACTGGCCCACAGGCAGCAATTAACAGCCCTCTGCTGCCGCAGACCTGGAGCACCTGCGGTACTGATTAGCATCATTCAGGCTCCATGTGTTTCCCACTCCCCTCCTCCTCTGGGATTTCTGCTGCCTGTGAACAAACACGTGGCCCTGCGCTTCCTGGACGGTGGGCTTTGCAGAGGGCAGCGCTGGCCCCAAACTGACCATCGCCAGGGTCTCGTTTTCCTCTCTGCAGGCTTTTATCTGCAGCATGATGAGAGGCTCTTCCTTCCTCTATGTATTTTAAGTAATCGTATTTATTGTGGGGAACTGTACTTTCTCCTTTGTTTTGCAGGAACCCCTGACTCACGTGGAAGATTCCCTGCAGTTCAGCTTCCCAGGGTTTGACAGCATTCTGGGACAAAACAACAGGTAACTATGTTTTCACTACATCTGCAGTGAGGGATTATGCCATGGCCTGATAGAATCAAGCCATTTTTTTTTCCTCTAGAGCTAACCCTGTGTTGCCTGACCAATTTCTTTGGGTAGCAGTTGCCAGTTCAAAGAACCTCCCATCTCCACCACACCATGCCCCTGGCTGTGCCAATGTGTCTGTTGGGAGCAGTGTGGTGAACTGGATCGGAAAACTGATCTATGTTAAAAATAACTGACCAAAGAAAAGGGTTATATTTAACTCCAGCCGTTTTCCTGGGTCTGGTTCACTGCACAGACCCGCAAGCAGCGGCGCCTTTACGCCGATGGGGCAGAGAGAAGATGAGGGTGAAGAGGCACGGAGGGGCCATTTTAGCAGACAATACTGCAGTTTGATGAGCATTTCTTTAAGCAGCCTAAGTTGTGACTTCCATTTCCATCTGACCCCCTCCTAGTTCAGCTCTGTACTACATCAAGTCATTCTTCTCTCTCTCCGCGCTATCTACACCCTCATGTGTTTGCAGCCTCACGTTTTCCCCTTGGCTGAATTTCTGTCATTTCCCTTTGTAAGCCAGTTCTTCTAGCCCTCTCATCCTTCTTCAACTTTTCTTTGAACTGCCTCGAATGTGCCAGCACTTTCATTGAAGTGGAATTCCCCAGGCTGAGTACAGATTTCCATATGCAGCTGCACCAGCGTCTGCGGCAAGGCCGGTTACCTCTGCGATCCAGAGGGCAGCACCTCCCTGCTCGCCATAGAAACCCCGAGTGTCAGCCTGCATTTGACAGGCATTACCACCCATCTCTCTTTCAGCACAAGCACTTTCAAACGACTCCTTCCCACTGAATAGCGATGCTGCGGTTTATTTTTCCCCCAGGAGGCATCTGCTCTCGCCTCCCTCCGTTCTCCTCCCCCTCGCACCCCCCCTCACCTCCTGCTTGATTGGTTTGATGGGCTGATGGTCAGACATCCACCTGGGAGAAAACTCTGTCCGCTGCAGACGCTTCTCCTGAAACAGGGTTGAGAATTGAGGGAAGGAAAAAGAGAGTGGAGGAAATTAGGGCACATCGGTGATACTGGCAGGAGAAACTCTGGGGGCCAGAAGTGACCATGAAATCCCTATTAGCTTGACAAGGGCAGCAAACAAACAAACTGAACTCAGTCCAAAAATACCACGCTGACTGCAGAGCCCATTTTACAAAGCCATCCAGACGAAGGATCCTGTTCCTGCTGTCCCACCTAAAAACATTCCTTTGATGGACAACACCCTTTGGAGTCCAAGGGTTCTGACATACCATCTCAAGCAGCCTTAGCTAGGATAGCTAAAGCAGCAACTGCCCCTTCAGCAGAGCCAGCCGAGAAACTGCAGTAAAAGTGAAATCAGAGGCAGCTTGCATAGAAAAGCCAGGCAGTAAATCGCAGCAGTTCAAAAGCAGACAGTTTCCCTGCTAGCAGAAACGGGACGCACAATATGGCTGAAGACAGTAACCCCTTCAGCCATCCTGCCAGTGCTACAGTGCAACCACCAACCAGATCAATAGCCCTACCACTCCATGGGGAGAATCTTTCTCCCCATGCGTAAGCCAGACAGCCCCTGCACCCAGGGCACGTGCAGGCCGGAGAGGGGAGCAGGACAGGGTGACAGCTGCTAGGATTTAGCTCTCCTTCAATCAGCAAACGTCCATGCTCTTGGAAGCAGTCAAACAGAGGTAAACAGGATGTCATGTCTCCTCACCTTCTGTGCAATCATGTTGCAGATCTCCGGCAGGAAGTCTTCACTCAAGAGTTTGTAGAGCTGCCGCTCTCTAAGGGAAGTCCTCTCTCTGAAGCTCTCTGTGACCTGCCTCCACTCCTCTTCCGTCTGACACAGCAGCCACCATGTCCCACGGCCTGGCCCTTGGGACCCTTCAACAACATGAAAGGATGTTATCTCCACAGCAGTTATGATTAAACTTTTCTTTATCCCTCCTCTTCTCCTGCCCTCAGGGCTTGGGAAGAGGAAAAGATACTGCCCATGGTCACTGTTATGGGAAACATGCTCTGGCAGGGGAAGCGCTGTCAGTGTGCCTAAAAACTGCACTGATAGAGACCCAAAACTCTCAAGCTACTACTAGTATGGTTTCTTCCCCATGTGACACTAAAAGTGATGCCAAGACGGAGGAATTACATAGGTGAAGAAGCAAAGGCGGTGTGACATCCCTGCAGTAACCCTCCACTCCAGTTATGATGTACCAGAGGGAAGGATTTGTTTCTTGTAACGGAGGCTGTCAGCCAGAGCAGGACACAGGGCAATGCCAATGCCCGATTTAGTCTGGCAGCAGAATAAAAACCATGAAAATGAACGTTATTTGAAAAAAGGCATTTTTTTTAGTACTGCAAACCTTTGCTGCAGTGAATAAAACCTTCCATTCTACCCAAATGAAACATTTTGTTTGCAGGCACTTGAAAGAACTGAAGAGGAAGTGAAGGATGGGGTTCATCGGGCTGCCAGATGCTGGGGAAGTTGCAAAAGTTCACATCCCATCCCTGCTTGATCCAGAGCTGGATCTGAAGCAGATCTCCCACCACTCTGAAGCATGTCCTAACTAACAAGACATTCAGAGCTGTTCCGCTTTGTGTGAAACATTTGAATATTAATGGTGAAGGAAAGGCTCTCTCGCATGGTGGTTGGAACACCCACCTGGAAAGAGGGAATGTGGTTCCTGCTGCACAAATGTTTACACAGAGCAGAGAAGCCTCATCAGTTGCAACTTGTATGCTTTTGCCCCAGGATGCTCTCTAAGCAGAGAGCTTGTGGCTCACTTTTGGAGAGGGGAAGATGTTGGCTCAAATCCTTTTGGGCTGCGGGGTTCTCAGCTGCCTCAAGAAAAATCAGGCTAACCACTGTCTACTGGAAATAAAAAAGCAATGGCCACCCCCCCACCAGCAAATGACACGCAGCTTCTCACCGCATTTTCAAGCAAATTGACAATGAAAAATAAAAACAAGCGAAAAAACAGAACCCCTTTCTCTCTGAAAATGAACCCCCCAGGCCCTCTGTGGATTTGAGCTGCCAGTGGCTCCTACACACGAGCTATCAGGTTGCCCCAGAAGGACAGAGGGCTGCAGCCTCCCTCTGGCCACCTGCCCTTGGTCGGGAACCTCAATGCCATGGTAGCTGCAGGTCACAGGCCAGCAGACAGCTTAACCTGCCATCAGCTGCAGCTCATGTTAACATACCAGGGACCAGAGAGGGCAAAGCAGCAACCATGTGCTATAGCTTCTGTCACCCTGGCGCTGTGATGCTGTCTCCTTTGGCCGAAGGAGGCAGCGGATGGCTAGGGGCTGTGACACCTCAAGCTACTGCAGCTAACCCTGCAGCGGGGAGCTCACCTGCACGCTGCCCTGAAGCCTGCCCCCTCTTTTTCCCTTCCCCTGCCAGCTGCCTGTGGCTGACTGGCTTCAAAAGCAGCCAGGACTAATGCACTGCTTTGTGCCACCAGAAGATTACTCCACAGCTGAAGCGGCACAATTTGCTAGAAAACAATGATCTGATAAAACCCAGTGTCTCACGCGCGTAGCTTCAGCTCTGCCTCCCAACTCCAGAGCAGCAGCCAGGAAATCTGAGCACAAAGGCAGAAGGGAATGAGGCAGGGGAAAGACAATGCCACAGTTGCCTTTTATTGTGGAGGAATGGGCAAGCTGAGCCCCTGAGTTATGTGGAAGCCAAGGGATTCGCACGTATGACAAATGAGCCCTGGCCCCCTCGGACTCAGTTGCACATTATGTTGCCAACTCTCTTTTCCTGCTTGCCTCATTAACCCTTAGGTGGGTATCCCCAAGTCATCGTTTACACAGCACCAAGCTCAGCCACCAACAGACACTGGAGGGAGAGGTGAGGAGAATCAGAAAGGTCCTTCTTTATCTTGGCATCACTGACTCAACTCTCTTCCCAGCCTGCGCATGCGGCATGAAAGAAAAAATGTGCCTGCTACAAACAGGGGCTTGTGTTCAACTCCCCCCCAGAGAAGTGAGGGCCATTCACAGACCATTGCTATCAATTTTAGTGAGTAGGTGGGCCCCTAAGGCCTCGCGTAACCCAATATGTTGCGTTTGTTCATCCCAAATTAATCCAGGATAAGATAGGAAGCAGGCAGGTGCCCAGGCTCCCAGCTGCAAGGCAGCCTGTAACACTAGCCCCTCCTTCCAGACTCAGCTGGACCACTGACAGACGGACTCTCCCTTTCCTGAGAAAGGCAACTCCCCGAGCTTTGATAATTTAGGAGTTGTGTTAGCTGATCATATCAACCCTGACCCCACAAAATCTCTTTACCATTTCTTATCTGAGTCTCACGGATTAGCATGTTCTCTTCTGCCTTCTCCCTACCAAAAAGAAAGAGAAGTGATGCAATAAATGTTACTTCAATTCACTGAAAACAAGGCACTTCTGAAAAGAATGGGGATATAACAATCACTGCACAGAAAAAAACATGCAACCCCCCCATCCATTATATATATATATATATGCGTGTATGTGCATGGATATATCTGCATATACAAACATGTACTTGTCATAGCTTCATAAAACTTTAACAAGTGAAGGATGCAGGCTAGAATTTGGCAAAGACAGTATTTCAATTCTCACGGGAAGTATCCAAAAAACTACACTGACTCAAATGGCCAAGATTTTGGCTTCAAGCGCTGCACAGTGAAAGCACTCTTTTATCAGGAGCATATCCCCTAGCACTGCACAGAGGAACTGCATCAAGTGAGGCAGCTGGAAGAGTGATACCCAGTGTTTCACCAAGCTTGGCATCCACCTCAGTCAGAATTTTCTTTGGAAAGTGATCAAAGCACCCACCAAGCCTGAGCTTGCTTCACTTCAGAGATGCATTGAAATCATGGCTGCATGATATATACATACTTATGGGGGGAACCCCAGAAGCACATTATATTATTAATTGCAAGAAATATCAGAGAGACTTCCCTCTGGGAACACACGCATCCTATGTCTCTTGCAGGAACAGCCTTTCCATACCTCAGCAAGTTTTCCTCCAGTAGTTTTTTCCGCTTTGGGGGTCGCCCTCGTCTCTTGCCTGTTTTCCCAGGAACGTTTGGGGTGTTTGTCTGCCCCCCACACCCCCTGCGAAACAGCAAAACCACCATGAAATAACTGCTGAGCACGGGAACCGCGGCTGGCAGGGAGCGAGAAGGGCAGGGAAATCAGAACAGCTGCTAAGAACCAAACTGAAGAAGGGATTATATCAGACAGGGAGGGAGGGGAGAAGACGAGGGCTTCCCCCTTGCTGGGAGCCTGCTCTGGGAGCCGCCGGCATGGTGCGGGGCAGACAGCAAGGAATGCGGTGGGGCAGGCAGCATCGCTCTGCAGCAGGCTCTCCTGGTGCCACAAAGGCTGCAGGCTGGCTCCGGCACAATGCGCCACGCGGGGCAGCTCACAGTCTGCTTGGCAACTTCGCTCTTGCCCCGCACGGCCGCAGCCCCCCATTCCCAGCCCCCCCCCCCGGGACAACAGCAGTCAGGCGGAGTCCCCTCTAGTCAGGCTGGCCTCGCCGCCCCCCTCCCGCCATGCCTCTGGGCACGGGGGCATTCGAGGGGCTGTTACCTGTCTGGAGCCAGCTCTCCGTTGGTTTTCGCCTGCACCGGGTCCTCCTTGTACATCCGCGTGCCGTAGAAGTACCAGTACAGGGCACCGCTGCTGTCCTCGCCCAGCGGCTCCACGCGGAGGCTGTCGGCGTCCAAGCCCTATGCCCACGGGGAGCCCCCCGCCAGACGGTGACAAGTTGAAAAGCGGCCACATTGTCACACAAAACATGATGACACCCCTCCGCAAACACCTCCCTCCCTCCCACCATGCCACAACAGCAGTACAGCTGCTCCTCCGGGCTGATCTGGGAAAATGTTACTCCAGGGGGAAGGCGACGTTCGCTCTCCGTCCAAGGAGGGATTGAGATTGGCATCTCTAATTTGAATGGCCTCCCCCGTTTTAACATTTCATCTCTGGTGCTCCTGACAGCGAAGGTCTAATTAGCGCTGGCGACAGTCACGCACAGCCCTGAGAAGCTCCCTCCCCCTCCCCACCACCCTTCCCCCAGCCCCCAGTGCACTTCAGCCCCATCCTTTCATCTCACACCATCCCTCAGCGGCACAGCCCCAGCTTGCCCAGCCCTGCCATTGCAGTTGGAGCATCTCCAAATTCAGTCTTCTCAGGAAGAGTAGCCAATGAAGCCAATTTACTTTTGTGATACAAACACATCCCTGTAGAACAAGAGCCCTGGGCGCAGTCCTGCATGTTTCCCTTGGTTCACCTGCAAGTTAAGGGTTGGGGAACGGGATCGGGAACCACTGCCCTACAGCACCATCAAGTAAGTACCTGCCCTAAAAATTCACCTAATAGCAGCATCCTCTCCCTTCTCAAGAATATTCCCTAACCTGGCCCAGCTCCTGCAGCTGCACCTGTTCCTCCTTCCCCGCTCCAGCTGCCCAACACACCTTGAGGAGGTCGAAGACATCATCTGCATCGAGCCGGTAGTCGCAGAGGCGGTGCAGGATCTCGACCCGGGTGCGCAGGGGCAGCTCCTGGAAGGTGGACTCCCGCAGCGGGTTGGGCTTCCCTTCCTCCAGCTCCCAGCGGTAGTTGATGATGTCCTCCAGGTAGCTGTGAAACGTCTGGGATCTGACCAAGGAAACAAAATGCACACACACACTCACTGTAGTTTGCCTGGAGCCACTCGAACACATGCAATGCAAAGCCAGGTAGCGCTTGAAGGAGAAGTGTGCCCTGTGATGGTTACAGCTAACTGCAGCTCTGTGACTCAGGTTTTCAAGACAGAGATCTAGTTGCAACACCATGGGATTTCACATTATACACAGACAGCTTAGTTTGAAGGACTCGCTGACTTATTTCTTTCCAAGCTGAAAGAACAAGCTAAACATGATCCCACCCCACCCCCTCTCCATCCCTGCGGGCACTGCCCTGTGCTAGCACCAGCATCAACCCTTTGCTAAAGCAGGACGCAACGAAGCACAGGAGTCTAATCCCCTTCAGCCTGTCTCTATCTCATGCAGATACCCTCATCTTCACCTTTCTGTTTGCTCCTCACATCTGCCTTTTCTAAGCCCTGCTCCTCCCTTTCCCTCTTCAATACTTTTCCAAGCGCAGGTTCAGTGGTTTGAAACTTTTTGTAGCTGATCTTCTCTGCCACCACCACGTTCTCCCTGCTCCATTACCATGCTTCCCACTCTCCTGTGGTGGCCCCGTTCTCCTCTCCCTTGGTCCCCAAAGGTGCTGACACTTTTTGCCCATTCCTCCACCAGTGGCTCTGGCAGGACAACTGCACAGTTAATGCACTTGGCTCAGGCCCTGCTACACAACAAGGCTTGCTTCCAACACGAGTGGACCTCCTGAGCGTAGTTCAACCCCGAGGACTCTCTTCTCTCAAGTCTCCCAGGTGATCAGATCGAACATTTGAGCTCTTCACCACTACCACTAAAATGGTCTTTCTCATTTGCCAGCTGGGCCACATTAAATCCTCTTTTCTTTGCCAGCAGTTCACCACATAACCCAAAGAAACGTATATTTCTTCCTCTCATCTGACATTGAGGAAAAATGTTCCTATCTGACATATATCAAATTGCTGGTGGAGCTTAAGGCTAAAAGAGCTCCTGCCTATATTTTATGGAGAGCTTATTCTGACTGCTGAAAGTTTCAGGGGAAGGTATGAAAAAGGCCTAGGGATATGTGTCCCTAAACATAAAATGTGTCCCTAAACATAAAATTTTATACCAAGATCTGTCCATATGACTTTGACACCTGAGACTTTCCAGTCTCTTTTAGTCTGCTAGCATTGTGCCCTGAGCACAGGGAAGGGGACCCCCCCATACCCCAGCCATTCCTGCACACACGGAAAGTCCATATGCCGGCAAGAACACCACTGGGTACACATTCCCACCAGCTCTCAAAAAGGCAGCTCGACTTGATAGGTTTTTGGCACAAACTGATTACTCTATATGATTAATGGAACTGTGCCAGCACTACAGAATTGCATTTGCCTGAGAAATTGCTAACTACTACCAAAGCTATTATTTTTAAACAAAGAGAGAGAGGAGCAGGATCCAACTGGAAGAAGACCGTCAAAGTCAATATGAAGCTAGCTATTAGACAGGGGGGTTCACACGTTTGGTAAAGACTGGACTTCTTTACAAGGACCATGACTGGACAGTGAGACTACAGGAACGAGGGAACAGATGCCACATGATTCCTCAAGCCACGTCCACCTGGCAGCATTTCCCTTCCTCCTCAGATGGAGAAAATTTGATGTTACCACCCCGCAGATTGCTCCCCACCAACCTGCTTCTTTCTGACGTCAAATAGAAGCTTACCTCCCAGAGCTCACTCCTCTCACCGGATGAGTTTTATCACCCCCGGCTGTATTTAACAACAGATGCTCAAATGTACCTGGATCTAGTGCCTTTTGCAGCCTGGAGTTTGTTCTTTTCTGCATGACACGAACAGATCGTTGGTATTTCCAAGTGTCATCATTTTGCCCCACTAATACCATCAATCAAACGCAACTTGAAACACTTCACAATATTCAGTCAACACAATAAAGAGGACTGCTCCGTGAAATGACTTCTGTCTCAAGGAATAATTTTAGGGAAAAATACAGAAACTATACTTTTTCAAATGAAATATCCAATGCACAACACATCTACTTTAAGTCGCTGTGCATTTCCACAGTGACTTCTTTATAGCTCAAGACCTAATCCAACTTGCCAATGACTTCAACTTGGCAAAAAGTGTGATACTAAATTCTCTGTATAATCTTTTTGTCTTTGGGAGTGCTACTTGATCACAGAGAGCTTAAATACAAGATATTTACTGAAACCATTGTGTATATATATAAAGACACATTTGACTCAAGCTTTCAGAACAGAAACAGTGAGAATATCCTTTCCTGAAAGAAGGCCAACACCCATATTCAGATGTTTAGCCCATTGTGGAAAGGGTATGTACTATCTCCAACAGCATCTCAGTTACAGCACCCTGAGCTCATTTTGCCAGATCTGATACAGAGTGTCGGTTTATTTCCAGTAAAACAGACTGCAATAAACGTTTTCCTGAAAAACTAGTGGTGACATGGGATGCCAGGAAGAAGCAACAAAGGGAACAGAGCTTTGACCTGTTAGCCTTCTGGCTAAATCTTTTTCCACAAAAAACGGGAAAGGTATGCATCAGACAGGTATACTCTTACCACTTGCATGAGTTCACTGATCTTACTCTACCATTTCAACTACTCTCAAAGAAAGCTGATCCAGGAAGCCCCTCAATTCCAGAAGATCATCTGAAATCTTTGCCTATGTAACTCTCATTTCCCCTGGGGACAGGCTCTGTTGACTTAACCAATTTGGTTTGAGTTTGACTTTCACATAAGTGGCTAACACTAGAAATTTCCGCCATCCACCCAGTGTCCGATACATTACAAGCTCTGTTCTCAAGAGTACTTTGAGTTCCTACCCCCATCAATTTTCAAAGACGGCTACTGTGCATTTGTCGCTTTGAATAAGGATAGAAATGAGAACCAGAGATGGGAACCAGATGTCTCAAGGCATTCCCAATCACTCTCAATCTTACCCAATTTATATTTTCACTCTTCATGGGGGCTGGCTTCTTTTCTCCAGACAAATGCGGGGTGCTCGTCTTCAACCTCTCTGCTACACCTACGGTTAGTCTCACTTGGCTGGCCTCTATTAAATTTCCCTTTGAAAAGGGTTTCTGAAAGAGACCCCCTGGTTTGGAGGAGAAAATCTACAGGAAGCATAGCAATCTGTGAGAACTCTGCCCTTGGGGTTCTTCCCCATTCAAAGCAGAAATGCTTGCGACTAATTGTTTAGCATTAGCCATAAAATCTAAAACCAAGAACCAGACAGACAGGGTCCTGGAGTGGAATGATGCGGATGCAGGCTGTCAAATACTCTGTTTTCAAGCTCTCAAATAAGACAGTGACACACCTGCATATTTGGCAAGTCCCACAGAGTCTCTGTTGCAGTTGAGAACCTCTAAAAACCCTTTTATACGCAACAACAAGGCAGGGAAGAGATCGCTGAGATAAGGCAGTGGTATCTCTTCTCCCAGTGTTCTCATCATCACTGAGACTTTTAACAAAATTCAACCAAAAGAAGCTATTTTAAGTGAGCAATATTCTTTCCTTTCTCTGCAAATCACGTGGAGGAATGGGTTGGTCCACACACACATTCTGTCTCAGGACACATATCCAAAGGAAAATCAACTCTTCCCTGAAGTAAATTTGAGTTCCTAGACACTATTTCAGAGACCGTGGCCCACAGTGACTGTCACTGTTTCTCACTCTTCTCTCTCCCCCTGCCCCACAGCATCAACAAACTTCCACACAGCTCATTAACAAAGGAAAACTATTAGAGAAATCACCTACAAGAGGTTAGAAGAGTTACTTCAGAACACTCTGTGACTGA
The DNA here is from genome assembly GCF_011077185.1 of Oxyura jamaicensis. Lineage (NCBI taxonomy): Eukaryota > Metazoa > Chordata > Aves > Anseriformes > Anatidae > Oxyura > Oxyura jamaicensis. The sequence goes on along the minus strand of NC_048893.1, from coordinate 64,411,002 downwards.
AAATTCTTCCTTCCCCCAGAGAGGTGTTCTCCCCATCCCAAATTCACTAGCCTCTCTCTGCACCTTTAATGTTTCAGAAAACAAGGCAAGGTTAACCTCACTTGTCACTGCATCCCCTACTTTGCAGTTGCCACCCAACATTATCCAAAAAACAATTTGGATAACTGCAGTGGAGAAGTGGTGGGATGGTAAATATGTATCTGTGCAACACATCTGAGTGGATGCAGCTGATTTCTCGCATGAACCCAACATAATTTTCATCCCTGACTGTGAAACCACTGGGCGGTTGTCAGAGGTCCCTACCTTTTTGGCAACGATTAGCAAGGGGCTTGAACTGAATTGTACCTGTAGTTGAAAGTTTTTAATCATACATTGTGGACCTCTACACATATAAAAGGAAATCTGGGACACAGGGAAGGACACGACCTAGCACATCAGTGTCAAAGGGGAGAAATAACTGCAGACAATCCACAAGAGTACTGGCGAGGCTGCAGCTCAAGTTGCCTGTGATCTTTAGCAGCAGCTGCAAAAAAATCAGGGCATAAAGACGGCGGGAGCAAGGCTAAGGAGGGGCTCCTCCCCAACATGGGTATCAGCGTCCAGAACAGTCGGAGAAATTATACACCCCCCGAGAGCCCAGCGCCGCAGCCCGACCATCTGCCGACCGGCTGCCTCCCCGAAGAAGGAGGTTTCTCTGCGCTCCGGGGAAGGGGAGCTGGGGACTCCTCCCCCCGGCCATCCCAGTTCAGCAGCCTGTCTCTGTGGCTTGCCCTGCTCTCACAGCCACCCTTCCCACCGCACGGGGTTTTGCTGCTCTGGGCCACACTCTGAAAAGCAAGGCCAGCGCATGGAGCGAGCCCCGTCCTGGTGCTTACATGCCTCCTCAAGGGCCTCCTTTAGAGGCCGCTGAAAGAGAGTGAAAACCTCACGGGGTTGACAAGATATATAAGAAAAAATTGTATGGAGCTTCTGGTGAGCTCTGTGGGGAGAGGACAGCTGCTCGCAGGGACTCCAGCCCCACAGATGCTCTGTAGGGCAAATGCAACGTGAAATTCCTCCTGAGTGAACCCATTAGGGCTACAGCTATGCACATACACGCACACTTGTTTGTTTGTTGCTTTTTTTCCCCAATCCTCATGCTGAAAAGAAGCAGAGTCACTTGTGCTTTTAGTTTTAAAGTCTCCAAAGTACATCGAATCTTGGCTGGGAAACTGTAAACAAAATCAAGCCAAAAAAAAACAAAAGCAAAAACAAACACTGGTTCAGTAAGAGAGTCCCCGTGTCAATCTGCACTTCCCGCAGGCAGGGTGCCACGGCCCAAGTATGGAATTACTGTCACAGCATACTTCCCTACGCGGTCTACTGCTGCCAATTCTGTTACGAGCTCCCCCCTCACCACTCCAATTAAAAACAACAAAACAAAAAAAGAAAACAAAACAACAAAACAAAAACAAACCAAAAGAAAACCCCACAAAATCCTCAACCCTGTGAGCAAATATTGGATAGAAAGATACTTTAGGATAAGGAGCTGGAAACACTAGGGACAAAAACCTCTCACGGATGCTCAGATACTGCTGGCACACACAGATAAGCCTTCTGAAAGTTCAGATGCCAAATAATTGCCTGGACCCACTAGCAAGAGTATCTATCATGTTGACAGTGTTTTAAGTTTTGTTTCATTTAATTTACAAAATGCAACGGAAGAGTAAATACTGGAACGCTCTTGAGCTAAAACTGCTGGGAAAATGGCAAGCCTGACCTATGTCTTCTCCCAGACAGTGTATTGTTCTGCATTGAGATTAAAACCAAGAACCCTGACCAAACCAGTGGAGGAGAGAGAGCAGGAACAATAATAGGCCACCTCCACCTTCTACCTAAGATATTTTCAAAGTAGCATGTGGGAGGGAAATGGAAAACAAGACTGGGAGAGCTCAACCTTTCTCTGAAAGACTATTTATTTGAACGGGAATAGAATTACTCGTGCCGTTCCCTTTACAGAGTTCGCCAGTAAAAAAAAATAATAGAGGTGATACATTTATCCTATAAAAGCTTTAAAAGCTGAAAAAGACTTGGATTCCCTCAGCCACCCAGCATAACTGATGCTTACAAGGGTCTCAGTAATACGTGAAAAAAGACTTATTGGTATCTAATTCACACTGCACGAGAGAACTGTTTTTGCCTCTGTGATCTCTCTAGTTAAAGGAAACAACAGAAAAATCAAGGTCTCATCAGAACAGACGTTTTATCACAGAATTAATTTTACGGACTGAAGATATTTCACCTTATGGGCTGGCACCTTTTAAGTTCTGAATTGGCAAGAAGGCACCAGCTTGGTGTTGGGAGTCACTCAGGTGTTAATGAGAGCACTAACTGACAGATGGCATTCAAGATATTCCCCCCTCTCCACTGAAGACAGTTTCTTTGCTACAGCAGAGATCAGGAAAGCTTAATTCTTAACAAGCTACAATGCTTCGGCACAAAGGCAAGCCCACTAGAAGGTAATGGGAAGGATTCAGGGTTTGCTGGGATGACCTCAGTCAAACATCATTAACAGGGTCAGGAGAAGCAAAGCCTATTTCAGAAGAAAAAATAATGTAAGGGCCCCCAAGATCAATCTATCCCGGCTTGTCAGAAAGAGAAAGCTTAGGCTGACCTCAGAAGCAATATGAGTTACTACTACCAGCCTGACCTTGAGCTCTTGTGTAACAATGGAGACTTTTTTTTTTTTTTACTGTATTAATGAGCTTTCTTATCTGAGGTGGGGGAGGAAGGCTTATGGACCAGTTTGTACTTTACCTTCATATCATTTACCTTACTCAGAAACTAAGTCAGGCATGATGCAGAGGGGAAAAAGATACTACCTCATCCTTTTGGTAGGGAAAAACGAGTCAGATAAGGTATATTCCCTATTTCCTTCCAAGCCTTCTGTGTGCAGCTCACTTGGAAGGTGTGCGAGCCAACATAAGGCACGTAACTCCTCAGTCCATGGGCCAACTTGTCATCAGGGCAATCAGACTGGCAGAGGCTCAAGGGCAATAAGCACCTTGAAAGGCCTCTCCTCAAAATGCTTCACCGCAGCAGAGCAAAGTGACCGAGGAGATGCAGATCCAGGAACTATGACCTCAAGCTTTAACACCCATGTTTTGTTTCCAATCCAACCAGCGGCTTCCTGCATTGCTGGCAGGGATAAACCTCATGAATTCCAGCCAGGGAAGGAGTAACTCGTGGCCCCACCAAACCTGTAGCAGACCTCAGCAAGGTCCAAGCTGGGCAGAACCCCTGGGATGGAGTTAACAGACACCCAAACTTGCCCTGCTTTTATCAGCGTCCTCTTGAGTCGTGCCTTGAGAAAACCAGCTGACCTACAAGGGGTTGTGAACAAAAGGAGGACAGTTTACGTTAATGGGCCCTGCATAAGACCACAAAATAGAAAAAAATAAATCAAACTGGACTGATCAAACCTTCAGAGTGAAGTTTCTTCTCCCGCAGTCAAAAAGAGAGCAGAGATTGCCGGAGAACGAGGCCATCACAAGGCACGTATAGGCTTGCCTCCCCTGCTTTCTTTCAGCTAGAACTAGTTTTCTCAATGCAGACGCTGCCCAAACCTCGAGCAATTCTGTGGCTTACCTGTATGGCCATTCAGGAGCGTTGGCAGCGAAGGAAGAGGAGAAAAAAGATCAAAGAATCAGAATATGGATTGCACTGAGCTCCAAGCACAGTGGTCTCTGTCCCCACCTTTGCTGAACATGGGAAGACATTCTTTCTACATTAAAACCATGATTTTGTCTCAAACCACAATGACAAAAAAATAGCTGGTTAGTAAGCACTACGTAGCAGCAGCTCTTCTCTAAAGTTATCTGGTTTAACCCTGTATTGGGCAGTCTGAAACATGAGTAGTTGGAGGTTTTCAAGTTCCCAAAAGATCCAGCTAAATTTTCCACAAAAGTAGATGACAGCAGAATAAACTCAGCACATCCTGTTCCCTGCCACTCACCTGCCCATCTCACAACCTGCTCAAACGTGGCACTGAGACCACCACCACAAACAGGCTGAAGAAACGCTTAGAGGAGACATCAGGGTTCTTGTGTAATCTAAGACCTTTCCTCCAACGTGACAACACAAAGCTAGGACAGGAGGTTCTCCAGCAGAAGGGCTGCTTGATCTTACTAAGGATATCTCATTGACATAGTTGGATGCCATGGAATCCACCACCTTCCCAGGTGAACTCCTAAGCTATTCATATTCAGGAGAAGAAAGAATATGCTCAGAAAAAAAAAAAAAAAAAAGGCTGTCAGCAGCTATGAGTACTCCAGTCCTGCTCCTCATCTTCCTCCATCTTACTCTGAGCGATCTGCCATAGAATAAACACTGGGGAAGCGGGAAGGGGAGCTGGCAGATATGCCGTATCCCACAGAGAAGCAGAATAGGAACAGCTATGGAGCGAGGCAGTGTCTCCAGGGAGGCTGAGAGAATGGAGAGCTGATGTGGGCTGTCTAGTCTAATAAGGGATCACACCACAGGAGCATGTGCTGGCTTGACAGAAGCAAGTGCAGCCACTTAACCTGGATATGACAGCAGAAGTGGGAGAGTTGCTTTGCTACCCCCTCAAAAAGGGGAGCACAAAGAAAGAAGAAGCCACAAGGTCACCCCAGCTGTTCACCCTTCAGGGAGGCTCCAGGTCTGCATGTACAGACTTCTCCTCATAGCCATGAGAGGTAAACTGAGCAACCAGGGAAACTTCCAGCTTGGCCTCTTTAGCACAACACTCACCAACACATGGATTAGATGGAGATGTCCTTTACCTGCTGTGAGACAACGTGTGCTGCCTTCCATCTCATACAGACCCATTTTCCCCTCATGTGAGAGCCATGAGGCAGTAGGTCCATCCCTCAAAAAGAAGCCAGATCTAAGAACTGAACCCATCTCACAAGCCAATGCAGCAATAAGGCATGCTCCTCAGCTGTCTATAGTCCATGCTTTTCCTGTGATTCTGCCTTTATCTAGCAGCCACCCTATTGGCAGCACAATGGCCGAGAGTGACTTGCTTGTTGTTTTGCTGAGAGGAGACAGAAAAGCAGCAGAGATACTGGAGCTGATACAATGCTGTCCCGTATCAGCGAGCTCTGAAATGGCCCTTCCCTTCGGCTGGCAAATGCTGGGACAGGCAGGAGTGCTGAGATAAGTGTCTATTTGATCTTCTCTCCCCCATTCACCCTGGATTTCTCACTGCTTTATGTTCACAAACCGCCAAGGCAGCTAATCAGTGCTCCGTGACCCCTGTTAATTGGGCTGTGAGAGAGAAAGGCAGCACCGGCAGGAGAAATCACACATACCTGTTACTTTGAACTGTCCTGCCATTTTCCGTCTCCCTGCTTGCAGCGGCTCCAAGCACCCTCCTGTGAGCCAGGGCTGCTCTATTTTCATTGCCAACCCCAGGAGCAGCAGGAGGGGCCACAAGCATTATGTGTAGTTGTCCTCCCTCTAACATCTCAAGGTACAGGGAGGCAACAAAGAGGCATGCTCTATCTCCACCCCAGTTCCTCCTTCCACGTGAGAAGGTGAAAGTGATTTTTGGTGAAGGAAACAATCCAAAGGCATTGACAACCCTTATTCCACCTATGCCAAGTTGCTCCTCACCTATGCCAAGCTGCTCCTTATCTGCATCCTTGTTGCTCACCCTCTCCACACCAAAATATCAGGAACAAATGACTAGATGCCCAGCATCCATTTCCCTGCCTCAAGAGAAAAGCAGTCTATTTGGTCAAGTAAGCCACAGAAAGAAAGCAATTGGTTTGAAGATGTGAAACACTGAAGGTCAGATGGGTTGGATTTGCCAGTTCCAGTGGATTACACAGCATTTGGAGGATGAGGAAGACGTACGGCTAACTAGATGTACACTAGCTGTGGAGGACTGCATTTGAGTTTTTAAATATGAGTAAGGGTTGCTTGCATGTTTCTGTTGTTTGGTTAGGGAAGGGAAGAAATACAAATATGAACAGCAACAAAACCAGAGCAGCCAGGAACACCCCAAGCAACAACTAAAAGCATATGGTGGCAAAGGAAGAGAAATTCCTGGGGCAAAGGGGATGAGCAGGAAGATGTGTACTCTGCCCAGACAGAGTAAGAGATTATTAATGAGAAAACAAAACATAATGACTGTTTTTCACTGCCAGCTCAACCCTTCACTCAGACTCAGAGAGTCTCTGCACAGTCTCCACAAAGGGAAAATTTGTGCTCTCAACTTATGCAGGATTTTGGTTTAGAGTTATGGACAGAAAGTGTTATTGACTGTAACTGAATACAAAGAGATAATTTAAGACAGTTTAAAAAATATTATTTTTCATTAATTGTAACAACTGCATAAACATGGTCAAGTGTGGTTATGCTTTTTCCACAGGTATCGCTGGGTTTGATTCAGGATGACTATGTTCAACCCAAAGGCATGTCTAAACTCACCTGCCCAGCTCTGCTAGCATGCTAACCCTACAGATATTCTGTACTTCACAGCTGATTCAAGTTTACCTTTAAGCTACTACCCTGAAACTATTAGTCAAAAGGTGCAACAACAATTCACTTGCGTTCAAGCATGATGAGGTACAACCCATGAGAGAAGCAAAGAGAGGTTTAAACTCCAAAAAGGAAATCAACTCTGTAATCAGCCACTAATATGCATTTCCCTACCACCCAAAAATACAGATCTCATTTCCTTGAGATATGGCTGAAATTCTAAAATAACGTGCATCTGGAAAGTCCTAGGAACCTTCAGAAAACTCCCAGTAAGATGGTCTGTCAGATATCCTGCCTGTCTGAGAGGGAAGACGACTTGAGTGCCTGCCAAGCAATGAAAGGTTTCTGCTTCTTTATCAGGGTTTGCACTAAGAGCAAAGATCATTCCTGGAAATGAGCACTGGATATTATAAAACAGCTGCCAAAAAAAAATATCTAGTAATTGATGGAGGCAGGTACTAGGCATTGAGCAACATGGGATGCTCACTTTGATGGACAGTCCATCAGTCACAGAGAAGATGACAAGATGCACATCCCCAACAGTGTCTGACACACTTTACCAGCCTTAAAGAATCAATCTGTTTAGCCAAGGGAGCCCAAGAAAGAGGCAATATCAGTTACTGAAGCTTCACCCAGAAAGGGAGGCAGAGCTGGTACTAGAACAGGGGGGTACTATCCCACATTGTGTTCAAAGTGGAAAAGGACCGAGGAAAGATGTTATCTCAGCCCAAGAACCTATAGCAAGTTAGTGACAGAATTGAAAATTTCTTTGTATTGCGCCTGAAGGAAGTTTGGTGTTCAGGTGGCATATAATACTGAGGAGTATCCCAAGGGAGATGTCAAAGTGTATGTCATCTCTTACTATGCAATGACATTGATCTTGGCTGGGAAAGGGCCCAGGAAAATGGCTTTCATTAAGCAATTAATTCCCTGGTATGCTAGCAAATAGGGTTGGAGAGATGAATAGAGCCAGAACCCAATGCTTCCCCACCTGAACAGATCCATCACTGCAGCTAGACTAGGAACATAATTTTTCCCTGACAGCGCGGTAAGATAAAGTAGCAAGAATCTCCTGAGACCCTAAAGTGCAGAGTTTTCTGCCAGGCTCAAAACCCGAAAATGAGTAACAGAATGGCAGGAGGAAGAAGAGATGTCCAAAGGCACAGCATCAGCACCAGGATGCGTACTGGAGGCACTGGCGCATATACTGGTACTGACAGACAGGAAGGTAACGGTGCTGTTGTGTCATGATGACCAGTGCTGAGGTTGGTGACACTGCTGCACAAGGCAGAGGTGCAGAGTAGGAGGACGAGCTGAAGAGAGAATGCACTAATCCGTAGGGCACAGCTGGGCTCCTGGTGAAACATTAGATCACCAAGAGAAGATTAAGCAGTACTGATGCCAAATTGGAGACTTTACAGGCACATCAGCAGGCAGTAGGCTTGATGGCACTGACAGACTTAATGGTATCAGTAAATTATGTCACTTTTGGATGCAACTGAAAAGCAAAGAAGCTAGGTTCTCCTCAGAGCGCACACACACAAAGCAATAAATCTGAGACACAGTAATTCCCAGGGTCAGTCTTAGAGCTTTAGGAGCAATTCCTAGGCTTTGAAACAAAACTGTCTGACCTGGACATTTTTGAGCACAACTGAACAAAGGAAGGTACCTTCTGCAGATACCAGGCCAGATTTTTATTTTTTTTTTCCCAAGGGAGCCAGACTAAGGCAGAAAGGTCCCTAAGCAGAGTGAAGTGCTGATCCTGAAAGGCCCTGAAGCAGCAGGTGAGAGAGAAACTCCTCCAGCCTCAGCATGGATGGATGCCTCCCAGCACCCCTCAGGAATTCAGAATGCTGCATTCTTCTCTGTGCAGCTTATCAGACGCTGAGGATGGGAATCACTTATAGATATAAGCGATGCCACTGCCAGGACAGTGTTTGATTCCTGGGGGCTTCTGCATTGCTTCTCTGTCAAGCACCTTGGGCTTTGAATAACAAAACAGTCCCTTGAGGGATCAAAGAGAAAAAAAGAAAAGAACGAGCGTTAGAATCATTTGTTAATCAACCCAAAATTATTTACAGGTTATTAGATACAATAAGAAGGGAGAGAGAAGGGTCTTGATGCTCAAAAGGCAAACAAGTACCTTGGAGAAAGCTTGCTCTGTCCATCAGTGTTGGGGTGATGGATAATGCTGGAGTGGAATAGGAGGCCTGCTAAGATGCAGGCTGACAGCTACTGCTTTGAAGGGTCCTGCTAAGGCAGGCTTTGACTCACATATCCTGGGTGTATAGCCAGCATACCGATCTGACCTGGAAGAGATGCTCACTCCTTAAGGGAAGGATCTCTGCTGCCACACAGACACGATTACATGTGAGAATTGCTGTTGCAGTCTGCTATTACTGCACTGCTTCCACGTGCATGCTTTTGACTCTTAAGGCATCAAGTTATTTCCTCCTTTTTGTCTTACTGCGTTTGATCTTGACAACCAACCACACATTACATACACCCAACAACAAGCCACTCAAGAGGTTATGAAATGAAGATTAATCCATAGTAGTTTCTGTCTCAGGAGGCATGAACACAGCCTTCTGGATGGTCCAGGATAAAGGAACACACCTAAAACCCGACTTTCGCTTGCTGACTTGATATAACAGAATGGCTTTGGTCTGTTTGTGATTTCTCTTCTCCTACCAATTACCTTCACCTGCACCTAACCATGCTTCAGTTGGTGCTTGCTACTTTTTATCTGTATACTTCTTTCTACAACTGTTATTTGACGGTGACACTCTTTCTAAAGAAATGCAGTTCAACTCCTTGGAGCTGGAGCTGATTAACTTAAGACCAACCCAAACACATTTCCTATATTCTGAAAGAGCAAATAAGAATAAGGATCACTGTGCTCCACATTCAGACTGCAAGAGGATCATTACTTACTATTCATTCCTGGATCCTTGAAGAACAAATGAAGCCAGCTTAATGCTGCATTGTTTATTCTTAGTGCCCATCAACAGAAAGCATGCTCCCAATTCTTAGCCATAAGGAAACACAACTGTACTGCTGCACTATAAGCTCTTCTGACTGTTTAGGGGTTGTAGAGAGGACCTTAGGGTATTACAGTGATGATGGAGCACTGTGGGGAAGAAGCTGGAGTTATTGTGATGGTGACGATGGGGAAATGGGACACATGCGTGTGTAATGGCACAAATATATAGGAAACAAATCATTATTTGCCTTGCTGCTCATAGAAAAATATGCTTCATGTAGGAGAAGAGAGTCTCTTTTGGGGCAAAATTACCTACCATGGGGTTGCCTTGAAGCAAACAAGCTTAATAAATTCATTTCCTAGAACTAGGCAAACAGATTAAGTTTTTTGGGGGACAATGAGTAACAACAAGCTTTTATAGATAAAAAAGTGGGTCCTCAAGAAAACCTGTTCAGGATTTGTTTCAGAATGGGTTTTTCCTCTTCTTTTCTCCAAAGTTTCAGCTACTACACTGCTTGAGCCAGAAGAGAACTGAGTAAGATAAAATGAGATAAAACTAAAAGCATTAGATGACTTGGAACAGAGACTTGATGTGACACATCTAATCACTGTAGCAGCTTCACAGCTAGGCAACACCCACCCCAGCTGCTTATCAAGAGCTCACTGAGGTTAAAAGCCTCAAAGAACTCCTCCAATATTCAGCCTTGGGCTAAAGATTGGTTTCAGAACCTGGCTGAGGTACTGGGAGGTGGTCTGCAAAAACACCTGTGCACAAAGCAAGGGCAAAGGTCTCACATGGAGAAGACTTCCACATCTTGTCCCTCTTTTTCCATCATTCTTTTTGTCTTTCCCTTCGGCCTAAGCAACAGATGTTTTCACATGCTTTCTCAATTTCCTTTTGTCATTGCTTTCTTCCTCTTGTCAAGGGTATTTAGTTTGCAGCATCAAGAACTTAAACATACAGCTGTCCGTTTCATATTTCACACAATGACAGCAGCATGATGACATCATTGCAGTCTCCAAGACCCTTCACTGACTGTTCTTTATTCATCCTTTTAAGTTTAGCCACATATTCCTTCCCGTCAATGTTCTGCATAACTCCCTCTCCCCAGCTAGCCAATCTATTTGTCTCTCATCCATCCATCCACCCTGACAATAATGGAGAGCTTTCACACACACAATGCTGTCTTTTATTCCATTTTCATTCTTTAATCTCCCCCCCACCTATGGAATAACAGTTCCAGAATGTGCCACCAACTTTTCTTCAAATTCTTCTTTAAAGATTCATTCTATCCATCTGAGAATCAGAGACATTTACTTAGCTTTATTTATACTTGAACTCTATAATTTTATTCCACTGTGCTACTCATTAATCTCTGAATGACCGTGTTATTTTACTGCTGTAATCTCATCCTTCCTTTCCCAACACCTGCCAGCTGCCTCATTTTCACTTTTTACCCTTTAAAAGGCTCACCTTGCATGGCTTGGCTATTAGTATAATAAATATTAATATTAGATTCAAGATGAGCAATGTAGTCACTTCATCTCCCTTGCCCCCTCAAGATATCTCCTGCACTGATGATACTGGGTCGATTTGAGAGGCCATCCACCAATCTCCATGATGTATGCAAGGCAGCACTTGTTAAAAGTCAGACTGTAAATAATGCTGATCTTGTTGATATTCACTTAGCATTCATGAATATGATTCTGAGTTAGTGAGGTGGTTTGTGACTGGGCCATTGGAACAGTTGCCATAATCAAGGTCACTGGCACAAGCACTGGAACTTAAAACTCTTCCCAAAAGGTATTGTTCCCCAGGTCTGCTGTGACAGAGCTCAGGGTGTCTGCCCCAGATGCCATGGCAGTGACTAAAGCGTTGGATCTGGTCAAACTGTCAGGGTACCTTAGCTCAGGTATTTCTGCAGCCTAGTTCACCCCAGCATCCATGAAACTGAAAATCTGTCACTGGTCTGCCAGCTATCCCAGTTAACCTGCAACGTTGTTCCCCACAGCAGATCGATATACAGCAGTTCTTGAAAAGACGCAACTCAGAGTCATGTGCAGAAAGACAACTTCAAGATGATAACCATTTTATTGAGGGCACTTTTACCAAAACACAAGACCTGGGGTAATCCTCAAAATACCCTTTAAAGACAGTCCACACAGAATAAAGAACAAGGATGGGCAAAAGTGACAAAGTAGAAGCAGGAAGTGAAATAGTCAGAGCTTTAAACGCAGACCTCAAAAACAGGCATTCTGCCTGGACGGGTTGGCAGATTTCAGATTATGCCTTCTCTCCAATGATCACTCAAATAAGTGATTAGAGAACAAGCATTAGAAAGTAAGCAGAACAGAGGCAGTATTCTGGATTGGCAATTCAACAGATAGGGAATACAGTTCTTCAGAGGTCACACTGGGAGTAATTCTCAACACCAGAACTAAGGATAGGAGAGAAATAATTAAGTCAAATGGGGGTGGGGAAGGAGTTAAGGAATGTCCTCTTGGTATTTACATTAGAGCAAAACAAGCACTAACTACAGGCCAAAGACTGCAAGGTTAGTTTACAGATCCAGAAAGAGCCTAAGGTAGGCACAAAAGAGATAGTCCACTTGGGAAGAAAAAAATCCCAGGGAAGAAATGACAAGAAAAAAAAAATAATTGAGGTTCCCAAGTAAGCAAATGCCTTCTATGATGCCATGAAAGTCAATTAACTGGTTTTCAGCTACAGCGATGGTCCAATCTCCTGAGATAAAAGAAGCAAAGTCTCATGGGGCATAAGCAAGAGAAGAGAGATTGTTTTGTTCCTCACTTTCTGGCACCTTTGTCCATGTTGAAAAGATAAAAAGTGAAACATGTTATAACAAAAAGTAATTAAAATGTTTTTTCAAGAGACAATAGCAGCATACAAAATATTTCCCAACGAGAAGTATGATAAAGTCACTGAAACTTTTTATGCCATCACATTAAAAAATAGCAAAAATATAACAACAGAGCAGTGAAGAATGAGTTTCACCCAAAGACATGCTGAACAGCAGGAGCTTTTCTGGATTATTTTAGCTGAGTGTACACATCCATGTCACACCATCACTTCTTACTTAAAAACAGCTGCAGAAGGCTCCTGCTGTGGCCTTTGCCGTTAGCTGAAGCTCTGATCTTCCTGTCTTGATACAAGTCATCAAGTCGCATTTCCTGCTGGAATTAAAGTGGCAGCCCCTAGGGACTATGCAGCTGCCCAATTTATATCAGAGAGATTCTGAAGCAAGCATGAGTGTTCTTTCAAACTGCTTTAAAAAATTGTGTATAAACCCAAAATTCAAGGGAGACTTCTCTCCCTTGTCACCCCCCAGTTTCCAGGAAGCTGCATTTTGAAACAATTAAAAGAAAACAGACACTTCAAAGTCTGTGCTTAAGAGCTAGAGGTTGGAAAAATGTATGGGTAAACTCACTGACATCAAACCAAATTGTGCCTATAGTGTAAAACTGAGCAGAAAAAGCTTCAAGGGTATTAGTTATTACATGGTTAGTAGTTAAATGATATGGATGGTATATGAATACTACAAAGGACATTTGAAAAATAATAAAAGCTGCAGATCATGGCACAAAATTTGAATCTGAATGAAGAGAAGACAGCAAAAGGGAAACTGTTCTGGCCAAGTCCTCTGACCACCCAGTGCCAGACAAGAACAGCCACTGGGTCATTGCTAAAGATGTGGGAAACCAGAAATGCAGACTTTTTGGTTCTACACTTCTACAGTGTTTAACACTCCAAGAATCAGGTCAAAAAGGGTGCTCCTTTCTGCTATCGTTATGATAAGTAACAATTTGGAGGGTAACATGTGGCATCTCATTAAGGAATCTCAGTAGTTAAAAGCAGATATCCATAACTCAAAGTTCTAAGCAGACAGTCAAGACTCCTTAACCATCAAGCAAGGTAAAAAAAAGTGTCTCTCTCGTATGTAATTCCTTTTAAATAAGTCTGTCAAAGAATATCAAAACCAAGGCAAAGCTGCAAGCTACACTGCTCTACTTCAAAACCAAGAATCACAGAACCCTATGGAATTATTAATATTTTTTTCCAAGTAATAAGCAAATCAAATTAAAGTATGTTAAATTGTGTATTAGAGGGGCTCTCACAGCTAGGTTCCACTTCCAAAATTACTTGAGAGCACATTATAATTAGCAAAGGTATGTGACAGTTTTATACCCCTTTATGATGCATGATTAAAGCCAGGCAACCCAGCTCAGCCGTAAGTTCTGCATGCCGTCAAAACAGATGTGACAAGAACTGCAATCTGCCCTCAGACAGACTGCGAGAAAGCATAGACAGATAACATTTTGGCCATCAAAGAGGTAAGACGCTACACAAAACTAGTTAAAATTCAAAAACCCTCTGAGAAGTAGCTAAATTGCATTTTATATGGAAGTTATGTTAAGCATCTTGTGCTTGAGCCTCAGTGCCCCAGCCCAAAACCAAAAACAAGAACAAGCTCCTACCTTCCGCTCCTAGGTGCAACAAGGAACAAAGTCTACAGCCTACAGATTAACAGCTCACAGCCTCAGCATAAGGATACAAAGCACAAATGATTGTGGAAATTGCTGTTGTAATGTCACTGTGATGGTCTGCGAGACTGCTGATTTTTCCTACGCAAGACAAATACCTACTGTTTGCAACAGAAAAATACACTGAGTGCTGGCCCATCTGAAAAAAAGGCCAGATTTAAACTCATCTTCCACACAAATTCTGCCTCTTACATTTGCACGTTTTTGTCCACTGAGCATTCACCAAAGCTCAACTCCTTACCATTAAAGGAAGACAAATCTAAGAGTAGGAGAGCTGTACATAAGCCAAGGCTCTTGAGCTCAGCACAGAGGAAACAAAGGTGTTAGAAATAAATGTATAAGGAACAATGAGAATTTTAGGCTTTAAAAATGCATGTTTATTTTGGACAGATACTCCACGGCTGGTTGTGTAAGCATGAAACAAACAGCGGGATAAGTTTGTTTCAGAGAAGCATAACCACACCATCATTTTCACTTTCATTTACCTACAGATTTCTGACTAACAATTAGTCTAATCTTAGACTAACTAGACTAGGATTCAGACCAAATCTTAATACTTTTTCTTTCATAACAGCCCTCTGCATACGATACCTTTCCTTCTGTTTCCAGGTACCCCTCCTATTGCTTCCAACGCAGGGCTTCCAAACCCACCTCCCCAAAGTCCCAGTAGCTCCAGACAGTTTTCTTAATACATTCCTTCAGTCATTCCCACCACACTGCTCCTGCTGTGCTCTGTTCCATCTCCTCTGGGGAAAATACTCTTCTCATTATTCCCCCATCCATGGGTTTATCCCCTTCTGCAGGAGGTGCTGTTGGAAGACTTTTGCTGGTTTTGCCTTCAGGGACCCTCGTGCTTTCCCTAGCACAACTTTTTGGGTAAGGCTTAAGTTCTCTGTAACTTCGCATTCCTCCATTCTCTATGCAGCACCTACATCTCACACACGGAGAGACACAGAGCAACAGCTCCGTGGGTACCTAACTATGTTGCACGCACACTGCCTAGGCTGCACAGAAACACGCTTGGGTTACCATCTCTTCCTTCTGCAATGCCATTATCTCCTTGTATCTTTTGCACCTCATTGATAACCAAGGCTGTATTTACACATGCACAGACTGGGACCTACACACAATACTGAATAACTACACGCTGCTGAGCTGCTGGGTGAGTCATGTTACTCTGCGTGAGCACATACGCATGTGTACGTGTGCAAACTTCCCCAAAAGACGAACAACTTGCCAGTGCCTAACAACTCTCTCATGATTCATGCCTGATTTTTCTTAATTAAAACAGCTGAGAAAGGGGAGGCAATTAAACAGTGCAACTGCTAAATGGACAGTCTTAGATCTCAAGAGTTTAAGAGAACCTCAGAATGCTGAATTTATCTAATTTAAATACAAATCTTCCTCCACTTCTACAAGGGTAAACTGGCTGGTTATGGTTAGGAAAACACTTAAACCACTACCTTTCTGGTGTTTCCAGTGTGAAGAAACAAACTCTGCATGTTTATAAGCAGGTTTGTATTGCTCTGTGGCTATTTCATTGAAGAAGGTATATACGTGATTGTATATATCATGATACATCACTTCACCATCAAGCTTCTCATCACATCGATTTCATTCAGACACTAAACAGTGCAGCTGCCTGGTTCAGGCCCTGATATACACTCAGGATGACTGTCAACACATCAATGCAAGAGAAACTACTTAATTGGCAGATATATATCTTTTTTGGTTCAATATCATCAGTTAATTCCAAATAGCATTTTCAGTGCAAGCACCTATGGTTACTTCCACGTACCAGCCTAAGCCCTGCACAACAGGGGAATGTTACACAGCAGAATTGCCTAACACCTCTTCTAAGCAACAGTAACTGTTGCCAAGTTGTCTTCATCTCCCCAGTTATGCTTTGCTATTAACATGATTCACAGGAGAAGAATAAAAAGCACTGCAACAGGCCTTTGTTATCACTGGAAGCACGCTGCTCTGTGTGAGCAGTGACCCTCTAAAGAATGATGTTCTACAAACGTCTCGTTTTGGGAAGCTACTTCGGTGGACACTAACAAAGTGTCTCTGGATGCTGAAACATCAAGAGAACATGTCAAAGCACTTTAGAACGTCCTGCAACTGAACTGTTTTCAATGCTCCTCTTATTTCCAAGAAAATAACTACAGTTGTCTCTCTGTAAAGCAGAGAGAACTTCCATGCCAGTGAAGTGGCTGCACAGCAGCAAGTGTTATTCTACACAACATATATATAATGTTGAAGACACATGATAATTTGAACTCTTACTGAGGCACCACCAAATTGACCAAATAGAGTTCAGAGCATAAGAGCAGTTGTGAACGTTCTCTGTATGCATTAGTACTACATCAGAGCATCCAACAGATTTGCATGAGATACATTTTTTTTCTCTCTCAAAGAAGTTTGCTTAACAACGCATCTGTAAAATTGAAAACCTGCAACTCAGCCTTGCAGGAGCTGGAATTCCCTTCCACTTAGTAAAGAATCTGGCCTGATTGCTGGTGACTGGCGATCACTGCTATGTCATCACTCCAAAGCTGTGAAACATCCCCGCGACTGTGTTAATTAGCTCCCCTTGCAAAGCGCTTAAGCTACAGAGCGAGGTTACTCACGTGATGTCCCTGCGCTGATAGCAACCTTGAAGAAGGCAGGCGATCAGGTCGCTGATAAACTCCACATCATCCCTGTGAAGAGCAGCTTCCAGTTCCTAATGAGCAGAAAGGAGAGAAAAAAATGCCACCCATCAAACTAATTCCTTAGAATATGCTGTTAGTTTATTAGGACCGAAAAGAGCCAAGCAGCCTAAAGTACATGCACAGCAGCAGGGCGCACGCTGGGTAAGCCGACCTTCCCCATCATTAAAAATACTGCTATTACCTCCTCACCACAAGAGTTTATGGGGAGACCTTGAAAAGCTTTTACTGAATAACACTCTCCAGCTTTTGTCCGTAAACAGAAAAATATGGTTCAGTGAGGTTCAGATACTGTAGCCTAATAAGAAACCCTTGATTTCTGCTGTGTTCAGCTGACAGGCAGGAATCAACAGTTTCATTCTCCTTTGTTTTCCACTTACTACACCTCGTGAGTTCGTTTAAAAGATTTGCTCAGAAAGTGTGTCCCAAAAAGCCACTCACACAGCGAAGCACAAAATTAGATGGGTTTGCAGAAATAGGTGAAAGTTAGCAAGCAAATACCTCAAAAAATAATGAAAACGCCTGCTTTTAACTTACTTCTCTTCATATTTTTTTTTCAAAAAGGGAGAAAGAAAGGGTGGAGGGATGTCAGACCTCATGACCTGGCCCCAGAGCCTCAACCCTTCACAGAGCAGTATGAAGAGAGCAGAGTATTACAGCTTATTTCAGCACAACAGTGCTTGTATAAAGGTGTGATGCAGAAGCTCATTGATAAAAAGGATAAACTTCTGAAATGTTGTTGTTCAAAGCTATGCAAAGTTGGTGTTTTTCAGTTAGCAATTTCAAGCTTCTCATTTTTCATAATGCTCATAGATTAGCTACAGTTTTATTCATATTCCAGAAGAATTATTCACGGTAAGAAAATCCACTTCCTATAAGTGTGATCATCAGCAGTTACCTTCATAATAAGATTTAATATGGATAAATAACATAGCCATAAGAAGCTATTCTTTTTGGGTTTCAGAGTAAATAATAGATTGAATACAAATTCCTACTTGAATGTTACTCCACAGACTGTTACACAAACGGCTAAGCTAATGGCTACAGAATAAAGGTTAATGGCTGGAGAATAAAGGATAAACGTTTTGGCACTTACCCAATAAAGAAGGGAAAGTGCTTTTTTATTAGACCGCTGTAACTGCGGTAATAAAATTATTGATAATAGATTGCAGATTAAATGCTGCTTGTAGTTTTTTTTTTATTGGAAACATATTAATGGCATATTTTCATTATCAACACCACTCTTATTTACCTCTCGCATAGTACCCAGAGCAATTCATAACCAGAAGCCTGGCACCTGCCCTGTGAAGAATGTATTAAACACATCTATTATACGGGAAAATTTAAGGCAGAGAGAAGACAAGGGGCAGCCCAAGCCTGACCCAGCATCTCTGCCACAGAGGTAGGAAAAGTCCCCAAAATCTCAGTCCTGGCTTTGAGATGACTACCCTGCCTAATGAGAAGTTAATGCAAAAACTACAGTTACTGCTTGCCATCACTTAGGTAGAGTGATGTTATTGCTATATAAACAGCAATCATGCTATGTAAATAATAATTACCAAGTGAATTCATTTGGTAAGCAGATAGTATTTTGGAGGCATTGACTTCTTTTGTTTGTAAAGGACTTTGGTGGTCATCTGCCCTCTAACAAAACATACCTGACAGAGGAGGGAAAAAAAAGTATATGATATGCTAAAGCATCCCCGGTTATGTTCAAATAAGTCATCACAATGAACTTGTGAAAAATGACACGCAAGGAAACAGAATAAAGGGGAAAACAGTAAGCCTCCAGTTCAGGATATCCCTCCCCCTTTCCCTCACCCACAGTACATTTGTGCACTAAAGCTGTCAGTCACCAGCCTGCCTTTGCCAGGATGTGACAGCCTTTTGTACGAAGGGATATTTAAATTGCTTCCCGTGAGCCCTTTCAGCCTGCTGTTTGACTAGCACTCATTAAACAGCAGCCACAATCCCCTCAGATAGCCCTGTATCACCAATGATTGTTTTCCAGGCCTGGCGGTGACCTTTACATTTTGGGAGCCCGCAGGTCGCTCGGGGAGATAGGGGACATGCCTCAGGCGCTGGGCAAGGATGGACACACAGGGTGGAGCGGCCTCAGCTGCCTCCCCTCGGCCACCTCTGGGTCATTATTTCACTGGGGTGGTTAATTGTCTCAGAAAATGGAGCTGACACACTGTCCTGTCAAGCTTTGGTCTACTTCTCTTGGGTTGCTACTTGTGACAGGACAGGAGCAGAGAGGTGCTTTCATTTCCCAGCTATGGGTCCGCTGGTCTCATTCAAATCAGTGCCACCATTTTCTATCCAGACGCATTTCTCTGCCTTTCTACCCCAAAACATCTAAATGCTGAACTTTTCCCACATGCCCAGGGTGCTGTGGGAATGCCGGAGAGCATGACACGACGATGATCTCAACACCTCAGTACCACGAACAAAGAGTTGGGATCTTCTTGGGTTCCCAGCCCAAATTGTGGAGGAGGAAGAAGAAACCTTGTTTTTCCAGTCCTCCCTCCAACAGCAGTCAGCAGAGTGGCACAGAGCAGAGGTGGGCAAAGGACTCCCAGGAGAAAGAGGCCACCAAGCCCCGGGTCCTGAGGGCAAGGCCTGCCCCTGGGCGCCAGTCCCTGCGCTCCGGCCGGGCCAGGGCGAGCGCCTGGGCTTCCTCCCCGCCACCATCCCTCCCCCCGGCGCCTGCAACCCTTTTGTTTTTCCCCTTTCTCTTTGAGCACTGAGCTGTGAGCGCAGAAATCTGAACCTTGCCAAAACGCTTTGGGGACAGAACAGAAAGGAAACAGAAGAGGCAGCAAATCAGCGGAGGAAGGGGGGGACACATCTCCTCCTCCTCCCGTAGCTGGAGAGAGCAACAGACAGGAGAAAAGCAGGATTCTCCCCCTCTCCAGCTGGCGTCACACCTCATTAGGGAAAAGCCTGTTTAACGTCTTTCCCTCCCCCAGCCCCGACTAAATCCCCTCTGAGTCATGCAGTGGCTGTTGGGAAAAGGCGGCCACAGGAGCAAGGGTGACCACCTCGCCCGGGAGGAGCGCTGGCCCGCAGCGGGGTGAGCCGGGCCGGGCGAGAGGCCACGAACCCGTCCCTCTGCTCCCTGGGAAAGGAGCCGGCAGGGTGGGCTCCAGCTCCCCGCATGCTGGGGAGGGATGGCCTCACCGAGCTCCTGGCCCTGGTTTCAGAAGACAGGCTCCAAAATCGCAGGGAGGTCCGGCACGTGTCGCGCCACGGCTGGGCGCGGAGGTGCAGGGCCACGGGTTTCAGCTCTGCACTGGAGCTGAATCATCCATGGCTGGATCTGATGGACATAAACAGTTTAAGCATGGCTAAGCCTTGTCCAAGTTAGCCACCAGTTTAAAAGCCCAATCCCCTCCGCTCTATTTCTATACGGCTGCCGTTATCAGCTTTCCACGGCAATGCTCCCAAGTGACTCAACAGGCTTTTGCTGAGGGGTTTAGCAGATCACTGAAAGCCACCCGTGTGGGCCGTGATGAGCCAGCCCCAACTCACGTGCTGAAATCTCTGCATTGCTGATGAATGAAGCCAGGACGTCCTCTTCCCCTCACAGATAATTAACGAGGGCAGGTACCCAGGCAAGAGTCTGGCAATTATACGGCTTTTGGAAAGTCTGAAAAGAAGGGTACAGTAACCTAGATGATGCAAGGAGATGAGAAGTCAGCTGCCGGTTTGAAGCACTTCCAACAAGCACCACGTGTCCCTGCTGTCCCTGAAGAAGCAGCAGCCCAAGGTGTAGGATGCAGGGATTCTGGAAGGGACCCACTGTCCCTCCTCAGTGCACCCCAGAGAGAAGAGCATGATGCCCTCCTTGTGCTAGGAAGTGCACCCAACTCATCTGCCTGAAGTGGCAGCAAGAGGTCAATGCAATGACAACCAGGATGCAGTCCCAAAGCTGGGGTGACAGGCTTCAGCTACACCACAGGCTGCTTGCTGTGTCAGCCCCATAGCAAGCCTGTTGGTCTATCCGTGGTGGTTGGCCCCCTCAATGCACTCAGTTTGCCTAAAAATCCCCCCCACTCTGCAGCCAGATACTTTTCTGCAGCCCTGTACCACACGCTCCTTGGATGTGACTGCTGCCGTTGTGCTCAAATAGTGCTCAAAATATGGACCCTATTGAGGCTGCCAGCCTGGGGTGACAAACAGAGGGTGTTGCACTCTGCCCCAGGAGTGCACACAGTGGTGGGTTTAGATGGCTGCAGTAAAGCCACAGAAAGCAGCTACAGTTCCTAGTCCTGATGAAGTCTCCCAGCCACATTATTTTAATTTCAGCCACTGGTTGGAGGCACCATCCATTATCCAAATATTTGAGAGGAGATTACACTCCCAGCCTCACCAGTCCTGGGGATGATGGCGCTTCAGTAGTCTGCACAGCTTCCTCTCTGTGCTATGTCCTGGAGCTGTATGGCTTCCTGAGCAAAGAAGTGCCTCTGGCTCCTCCAGTCTGTATTTGCATCTTGGGGAGAGGGTTGGCAGCTCATCATCATCATCTTCTCCTTGTCCCCAGGGGATCGCAAGCCAAGTTGGACTTCTATGGTAGCTTCAGGGGTGCAAAGTGAGGAGGTTTGATGATACTTGGCACTGCAGCAGCCTCTTATCTGAGACATCATGGTGAAAAGCACACACTTGACTGAGAAGAAGAGGTGCCCTCCTAGAAAGGAGCTACCATTTGGGGAGGGGAAGGCAGGAGCAGCAAAGGTCTTCAATTTTCCTCTTTCTTAGGTCAATCCTTAATGTCTGCCAGTGCCTTCAGAGACCTCTCCACGTTCCTCCCTCGCCTTTCTGTAAGCAGGCTTTGAAGGCTATTTCAAGCCCCTTGTAAATAGGGGCATAATGTTACACCAGGGCCAAGCAGAGGTGTGAGATGACAGCTTTATACTAGGGAGATGGTCATAAACAGAAAGCTAGGGAGAATTTCTCGTATTGCCTTCACATTACAGCTCCTTGCAAAGACTCCTTGCAATCCCAGGGTGCTGGCAGGGCAGTAGGTAGCCATAATCTTCCTTTCCCCCAGCAGCTCCCTTGGGCTAAGGACAGGGCTGCACAAACACTGAATTCCCTTCACTTTACACCAAGTAGGTTTCAAAATACAAACCCTTTCCAATTCTGATGAGCATATTTGGTCAGGCTACCACTTCCTAGGTTTGGTTTTCAGACGTACGCTGGTTTTGTCCTTTAGCCTTTCCATCGGGATGCTTAAAAATCTGGGATGAGCACTAGAGTGCTGGTTACCCAAGACCACTGAGCTATCATCTATCCCGGAGCCCCAGAGTGGCGGTGTCATCTTGTGCTCTGTGTCAACCTGCTGCCTCTGATCCCCCTTGGGGACAGGGACCCTCCCCTGTTTGCACAGCACACTGCAGCTTGCTCTGCAACTGGGATTTTTTCATTGCCGTGCAATACAAACAAATACGAACTGCTCACACTGGGTGGCTAAACTGTACTGAAAAGAGATTTTAGAACAATCACTCCTGTCTCCCTCATGACCCAGCAGCCTACTGTTAATAACAACACTTTCCTCTCCTCCTAGCTCACCTTGCCTGCAGGGTAACTGATCTGGGACAAGAACTACATCCATTATGAGTTGTATGCATTGTCAGCACTTATATGACGTACAACTGCTGCTCACTGAGTTTCTTTCCCCTACAAAGTACCTTTTCAGATGGACAGGGTACATCTGAAAGTCTGAAGTAACAAGTGATTAGTTTCTGCTTAATAGTTACACATTAGTACTCTCTGCCTCCAGAGTAGCTTTCATCCTAGAGCATCAAAGCATTTTAAAAGCATTTAATAAAGCTTTACAGCACCTGTGAAGGAAAGGGAGGCACACCCACATACAGAGCAATTTTACAGATGGAGAAACCAACACAAAGCCCAGCGTCCTTACTAGGGACACATTTCGTTCAGCAGCAGAGCTAAGAGAGAACCCATAAGGTCTGACACTTGATGCCACTGCCATCTTTCTTTTTGATCAGTTTTATTAGCAGCCAACACATTTGGAGATTGTGCTATTTTCCTCCACAGGATCATTTCTCCTTTTCAAAATAATCCCCTCTTCCTTCAGAACAGATAATCTACATCATTTACCATAAGCCAGTTATGCTGGCTGAGGGGCAAGCATCACACAGGGCACCAAACTGGCTTTAGCATTGTGGAGAGACAAATTTCAGCCTGAGCAGAACAAATGGTCACCAGCCTGTGGTTTGCAGACCCTACAGAAGACTTCCAAGAGGCCCATGAAGGGCAATTAAGAAAAGCAAGCTCAACACCAGCATGCTTAAATTTCTAATCAGATCTGTGCCTTTATGGGAACAGTACTGGGGTCATGCCCTCACACAAAACAAAAACCAACACCAAGAAAACCCCACACAACACAAAATGCTCCCACATCGCAGCTGACCACTACTGCCCAAGCCACCAGTTCAACTCCTCTAGCTGAAAATAACCTCCAAACACAACAGCATGAGAGGAAACCAAGTCCACTTGAATTGCATCCTGTTTGCCTCTGTAAGAAAGATACCATTTGTTACTGCCTAGAAAGGCTCTCTCTGGGTAGCTGCACCGCTATGGAATAACACATGCATTCAGGTTGCTAACTTACTTGTAGACATTACCATTTTAGGCTTAGAATTCCCCCAAATGGGATGTTTTAGACACTTCTGCCCCCCCCCCCCCCCCATAAATGCTGGATTTCCCCATCCATGGGGATGGATGCCCCCGTTTACTAAGTACTACCAGTGGCTGAAGACTAAAAATTTAAGTAACTGTTTGACATCGTGTCTTGGCTGAGCAAAATCAGGTAGGCAGGAACAGCACCAGCACAACTACCTGCTCTTGGCATTGTTTCTGGAAACAACATCGCCAGGCTGGCTATGGCACCTCCCCGGACGATTCTGCTGCACGATAAATAAAGAACAGCTGATCCTGCGATGTCACCGTCTCCTAGGGTAAGAGGCTTCCTGGGCACCTAGTGGGAGTTCTGCTAAGCTTTTAAGCCCATTGGCAACGTGGTGAACAGTCTGTAGCTCCAAAGCCAAGAGGCTCGAAGTAATAATCCGATTTCAAAGCTCCTCCTCCTCTCCAGCCAAAGGCAACAAGGGAGGATGAGATCAGACTGTAGATGCTCTTCATTTTAGGTCTGGCCATTGCGCTCATCTGCTCAGCATGAGCACAGGGAAGAGAAAGGATGAACGCCAAAATCTGGAATGGATTGCTTGGTGAAAGTTTCTGCAAAGATCTCAAGACTGACTGGGGAAATAACTTTGTAAGGGGAATTTTTGCCACTCTCAGTACCTCTAGACTGAGGCATTTAAGGCCATCCTCCACTTTTCTAGTGCACAACCATCCAAAACTCCCGGGCAATTTGCTCTGCCACCACGCGCTGCTAATGCAGCATGGCATTTGAGCTATGCAGCTGCTTTGCACTTGCGCCATCAAAGTTTTCCTGTAACAGTGAAGAGTGATGCTCCAGCACTCACATGGCTCCCCCCACCCGCCAGGATGCTATTAGCTGCTGCTAGATAAGCACATCATGAAAAACAACAACAACAAAAAAAACAAAACACTATTTTCTTTTGTGCTGAAACAAGCAAAAAGCACAGATCATCCTCTAAGAATTCAGGTGATTCCCTCCCAACCCTTTCACCTCTCTACTGAAAACAACAGCCTGGGCTTTTGAATGGGGAAAAGGTTCTTGCTCACCCTTGCCTGAAAAAGCAGGAGGAAATGGTGAAATGCATTAAGATAGAAAAAAAAAAAAAAAAAAAAAAAAAAGGCTGTAAAGCCTTGCTTTTCTCTTTAATCTGATCTCCCCAGCCAGCCATTCTTCTGACTCCCCTTCAGCTGCTGCGCTGAGTGCAGTCCACAGAGTACCCATCGCAAACAAACCCTGGCTTGTGGCTCAGCGGGGAGATTGGCCTTAAAGTGCTATCGGCATGAAAAATTCTTCCTCCTCGCTCCAGGTCAAACAAAAGAAAAGCTGGAGAGAGCCTGTAGCAACACACAGGTACTTTGTGGATTTCTACCAGTGCACGTGGTCGAGGGATGAATCTCATGGTGGCGGCATGCTGAAATCCAAGTTCCAGCATTTTGTTATTCATTAAGCAAAGAAAAAAATTGAAAAAATACAAAGTAGCTGCCGACTGATATCTGTCCTGATGATATGGTCAGCCAGCCACCCAGATGTATAAACTGCCTGTTTGCATCAGGCCTAGTCTCAAGTCTAAGAATAAGCTTTAAAAATACACATCTATTCCATGGCTATCAGTTTGTGGAAGTGTAACAAACAGTCTGCTTTTGTACTCTCAGATAGCGGCCTACACTACTCTGGGTAGCCAAAAGCAGCACCTTGCTTGTCTGTCAGAAGCCAGGAGTTTCTTCCAAGCTTGCACAGTCCAGACACGCTTCAATAAAAATTAATGGCTTTTATACATTTTTATTATTATTATTGTAAGGAACTCAGATGCTACTGTCTGAATGAGAGCTATGTACTCCAGGGGATAGGCTTGTCACAGGAAATGGTGTTCCAAGTCTGTTGAATATCGCAGTGTGAGTCAGCTCCTCACGCAGCGCTGTCTTTGCCATCTTTGTAACGCGTGGCGCCGCAGAACCCAGTATCAACATAAATACGTTACCTCTTTCAGTCCTCATAAACCTCAGTCCTGTCCAAAATCTGTATTCCATCAGACATGTGGAAAAGCACCCCAGAGCTTTTAAAGCTTAAAGCATCCCTCCCCAGCAGCCGCTACCTAGCCCGCATCCAGCATTCGCTCCTGGCCAGCCACCCAGCTCTGATGGGAATCCCACACTCCCCGGGCGCTCCTGCTCGGCACACAGACCTGCCCTGCTCCACTGAGCCCTCATCTTCCAGAGGATGCTGGTGAAAAACCCAGGGGGACCCAGCAACGTTGCCTAGTGACCGGGAGCAGATGAGACGAGAGCCCCGGACCCACAGGAATTCACATCCCACTCGTGCAGCTGGGGGAGAGGCAGGAGGGAGAAGGGCCTGCCTGGAAAAACAAAGCCAAAAGCTGGGAGCATGCGGGGGTTTTAGGCGGAAAGTCTCAACAGCTGCTTCTTGCAACATACTCCGAATAACTTGACGCTAGCACAGATGGGAGAAGTGCAACCACTCTGACCATCAGCCCTTGGCCAGAGGTGGCAATGAACTACCAGGTCTGGAAGGAGCCCAGCTCAGGTTCGTGTTCGCCAAGGGTAACGAAACAGAGCCCACTGTGCCTTCAGGGGACGGACACTCCGTGTTTTACATCTGGCACTGCTGCTCTATAAAGAGGTGATGGAGTGTTTGCAGCTCTCTCTTTCCAGCACGCAGGATGAATATCGTCTTCAACATACACGCCACACAGGAATTCCTCTCTAGCTCAACTTGATGCTGCATTTACAGCCAATAAATTTGCAGACTGTTACAAACACGTGGCTATTTAAGCAATAATTGTTACTAGCCAGAAATGGCAAATTGTTGCTAATGTTAGTAATAATTATGTTTATAAATGTTAACACTAACTACACTATTAAAACACATATTATAAACAGTGCCAAATAGCGTCATAATTTGAGAGCACAGTAAACTATTGCCCATATGCACAAGAAACTGTGTCTATTGCTGTAACACTTATCCTACAGACTGTATTTCAGAGTACCTTTCTCCTCTCCCAGATTTTTTCTTCACATCCAGAGTCAGAAGAAAAATGCAGACTTGTTCCATCACATTTAAGAATAAAATGGCACAAAGGCCTGTTATCTCTCTTACACCTAATAGCCAGCTTTGTTCCTGAAATTCAGCACACCAGCGATGACGCTGGATTATCCAAAGATCTGCGCAAAATGCTTCAGTTGGATGAAATAGCTGATCTGCCTGAAGCGGGGGAAAACAACGGTAACAGATAATTACATAACCAGCTTGTAAAGTGTTATTAGTAGAGGATGGGATCAGGAAAGCCCTGGCCTTTCTTCTCACTTCATGCATTCAGAGACAAGAGCTAAACTTGTCTGTCTGTCTCTCTCCTCCCCCTCAACCAAAAAGCTAGATAATCTTTACCCAACCCTGTAAAACACTTGCAATCTTTGAGTAAAAGCAATGTTGAGATTAACGTACTGCTACTTCTCAAATACGCTGTGTTCGATGGAGATAACAGAATGATACTGGATTTTTTTTTTCCCTCTCTGCAGTGTGTTCAGATAAGGTAGCTCTAGGACTCAGGGGTAAACCCTGAAGTTCAATGTTTTGGTTTGAAAGGACATTTCCAGTCATTGGCTACTGGAATTCAGATCTTCAGATCTCGACTGAGTGATAAAATGCAATAAAAAGAGCTTTGCTGGTTGGTATTTTTTTTTCTTTGTCTCTTTCTTTCAAGGAAGGAATGGAATCGTCAGCCATTCTGTATATTAACTAGGCAAAGCAAAAAAAACACACGTGGACCTTGTTCTCGGTTATCTGCAACTGGACATCTCTGGAAATCTTTCCCCATGAGTACAGCTTTTTCCTCCTTTCTCAGAAAGGATAGACAGAGGCAAATCCAAGCAGGAGAAAAATTAAACTAGTGGCAACAGACCTTGAAGGTCTGACAGTGACCCGCAGCACTAAGGTCTTCGGAACTGCTTTCATTTGCCAGAACATAAATTAGATTCTTCACTAGGTACAGCACCAGGGTTAATGGCAGCTTTATAAAGCCTTCTTTGAACATACAGATTATCCTTTTCAAAAAAGGCTAATCTTGTGGTTTAAAGTACAGTACTGGGAGCCAGGAAACCTATTCCCATCTTTGTCAGGCTGGGTGAGTTCAGGCAACCCTCTCGACTATTCTCTGCTGTATTTCAATACACACAAAATAGGGACAAATACCTAAGT
Source organism: Oxyura jamaicensis (assembly GCF_011077185.1). Classification (NCBI taxonomy): domain Eukaryota; kingdom Metazoa; phylum Chordata; class Aves; order Anseriformes; family Anatidae; genus Oxyura; species Oxyura jamaicensis. The sequence goes on along the minus strand of NC_048893.1, from coordinate 64,383,332 downwards.
CTCCCATGAGGCTTAATATTTGTAAGACAACGAGAACCAGCTTAACTATTCACAGATCTCCCTAAGCAAGAGAGGATGGCAGGCTCTCTTTTGTACAGGCTTGCTCCAAACTCTCCAAACAGCAAGTCCCACCGGTAACAGCAAGGACGGCTGCACCAGATAGCTCATACACTCAAGAATCCAAAATTTCAACATTAAAGAATTAAAATCTTTCAGCAATCTCATCCTGTTCAGCACTTCCATCCAAAGGAGATACTCAAAGGGAGCAAAACTGGGGAACAAAAAAAATCATAGTTTAGAGGAAGCTATGCTGGCCAAGCAACTCCCAGAGAACAGCCTTCCTCTACGGGACCAGATTTCACTGAGAGCACATTACAAACAGCTCAAGAAGGCTACATTTTTATTTATTTATTTATTTTAAATCAGGAGTTTCAAAGGAAACATATAGAAAAATACCGAGAAGTGCAAGATGAAGCAGAGCATTCAGCACATGGAATACTGACCATTGTGTTCTGGAGAATGAATTCATCCCAGACATGTCCACTACGAAAATCAATACTGGTTTAGAGTATCCTTGCAGAAGGCACATAACATTCTCACCAAACTTCCATAGTCTTTGCATTGTGACTTTGATACATTTGTGTCATTTAAACTCTTAAATAAAAGAAGGCAGTCTAAGTCATTCATAAAAGCAGTCCACATAAGTTCCGTAACTTTGTCACACTACCTTGCTCCTTTAAAGTTAGACTGTAGGCTGCATGAGCTGGGATTGACTGGAATACGACAGAGTGCCTAGCAAACACTTGGGTATAAAGGAACCCCGTGATTTCCTTAAAAGAAAGGTCCTTAAAAATTCCTTAAAGGAGGGCGTGCACAGAGCCTTGCTTGTGCTACATCTGGAAGACTCACATTTTTTAAGACTGACTACACCTGTATTCTGCACGCACCAACATTTTGACCAATGCATTTGTATGCTGCTAGCATTCAAAATATCTCCTTGCCCATGGGCACAGGTGACCACGACCTGGTCAGCCCCAGAGGACTGGATCCCAGTGAGGTGATGGGTAAATCCAATCCCACTGCTGATGGGCTTTGCATCTCCTGTAAGTCAGCCTAACCAATAAACCTTCAGCAACATGAACTCCAATGACTGCTCTCACCTCTTCTCCCTTCAGAAGGATACAGAAGTCTCAGGAAGCCATTTTAACTCCATAACCTCCATGCCACTTCCACCCAATTGAAAGAGAAAAAGCAAAGGAAAAAAAAAAATCACACTACTCCACAGACCACAAAATTTGCTTGTTGCAGGATGATTTGTACAGAAGAAAGTTATCAAACCTCAGCAACAAAGTGTCACTTCCTGTTCCTCTGAAATAAGTTTTGGAAAAAAAAATCCCTCCTATGCATTTACTGTGGGCAGCCTTAATCAACACAGGAGCATATATATCCACAGCCAGCAGTCAAGGAGCAGCATTCAGAACTATTTCTGTACCAATTTCTATCTCGGATTCAAAGAATTTGCTTCCCCCAGCCCATAGACCTAAGAAATTAAAATCTCCCAAAAGCCAGACTAATTTTTGTGTAAGCTGGGGTATCATAGCTGTTTTACAATCAAAAAGCAAACTTTTTTTTTTTCCCTCCTAGTAGCACTTGCGGAAGAGCTAAAGCAGATGCGGTGCTATTCTTTCTTTCGAGCGCGCACCCAACCTTCCAGCCCGTGTGTGCTTATTGGCTACGTGGAAGGTAAAGCAGGGAGGAACACTGAAGGATTAATTCTCACAATAGCAGAAAGCAGGAGTCCCAGCTCCTGGGGAGGGGTCGGGGGGAAAGGATGAGCACATCTACCGCATCACCAGTCTTCAGACTTCCTCGCTGTGATTTCGTATCTGAAAGCTATTTAAAAGGGAGCTATCCAAGGAAAGGGTGCCCCAGCGGCTCAGATGTAGGAGTGTTATGGGAGTTTTGTTAAACCCGCAAAGACCACGGAAGGAGATTATATGTGAAATAAATGCTACGCGTAGAACAGCCTGGAAAAGAATAGCTAAGGCACAAGCAGCTTGCAGTCTGTTTGTTGGGAGTCATATAGTATTGGGATAGACTCATGATTTAGGTGTTTCAGCATTAGTTAACACTGATTAGCTCAGACTCTTAGAAAAACAGAGAGAAAGATTAAGCTTTTGTCCACCCCTGCCCTTCTCATACTTCCCTTGCCTGGCAGCAGGGGTTTACCAATTGTTTCTGGCCCTTTCTTAACATCAGAATGGCTCTGCACCACATGGACTAGAGGCAGATCACTCTACCAGTACCATCATAAACATTAGATTCATAAATATTAGATTCAACAGCTAATTTAACTGTGACATCAGGTACTCAGGTACAACATACACAAGCGTTTTAGTGAGATATGGTTAAATAGTTTATTTATTTGCCCCCAGCCATAAGGATTATTTGGGACACAGAAATGCTGACGAAGGGCTGAATTTGTTAACTTTGTCTTCAGCCTCCATATAAGCCTGGTAACAGACGTACAAGAGGACTTTGTGCATCCTTACAGTATGGAAGCTCACAACCGGCATGTGGGCTTCTCACGGATAAGTGACTTGCCCAAGATCACACAGGAAGCCCAATGCAGAGCTGCATCTAACAGCTCTCAGACCAGACTTCTGACCAGCGCAGCATTAGTCTGTTTCTAATTCAGTTTCATTTAGCTCAGCTAACATTATTCCAACGGACTACGGTACATGGAATGAAGCTATACATTAGAGGAAGACATCTGATTCGGACTTTTCTATGAATCACATCTCTAAACGTGAAGGTAACGATGCAGCCTTACAGGCAGTCATCACCCACAACCAGGGCGCCTGAAATACTGCTGACCTGCCAAACCGTGCCACAGCTGAGCTTGCTGGTTGTGGAGGACGGGGGAGGAGGACACTGATCCTGCCTCACTGCACCTGCAGAATGCACACTGCCAGCTGCAACCCAACTCCAAAGTCCACAAGGGAGCACCTAAACACAAGACCCAGAGTTTTTCAAGCACTTGGAGCCCACAGAAAACCCTTTTTGTCAAAACTGTAAAAGGAATGCTACACTTTCAGAGGACAGAGTGAAGGAATCAGAGTAGTTTTGCCACTGTAATGGGGATATAGCAACTGCAGGTTATACTGCTGTGAGCAGAGCCCCCCTGCAGTTCCTTGCTTGTGTTTAAAAAACATGGCAATACAGGACTAGTGCAGAAAGGCACCCAATAGCAGATTCCTTTACAAGGGACCCAGTCAGCACCACTCCTTCAAGACAACCCTGGACAAACGCTTCTGAGCTGACAAAACGTGCAACGTAGGCAGCAAACACGATGCACTTGGTACCTCTCCAGCACCACGTGTTTGCCACTCGCGGAGCCTATGTACAATCAAGCGCGTCTGGAAGGCAAGCACACTGTATGTACATCTGCACATCAGTGGCGCGGTGGGTCCAACACAGACAAGAAACAGGCTTATTATGCATAAAGTTACACAGATCATCTGAGTGATTTCTATCCAAAACTCCCAGACAGGAACACAGGAGGCCCCAGAATTCCCTGGACTGTTTCTGAAAAACCTGCGGTACTGCTTTCCTTGGGATGCTACTCACATTGTGATCTGATTAAGTTCTGTTAATATAAGACACTTAAACAGTGCGAACTGGAGCTAAACATGAAATTATCTGCACTGGTGTAAAGTTATACCTTAATGCACACAGAAACCAGATTAGAAGACAGATGGTGAAGAGGAAAAGGAGAAATAAGAGTGGATTGGATATACATATGTGGATTTTCATTCTGTGAGCTTGGCACAAATCTTGGAGGCATTTTTTATTTCCAGCATAATACAAAGTTGCCTGACAGTGCTGGTACACTAGATAAGGGGAAAAAAGAGAGCAGATGCTTTTGAATGGCTTTGTAGTAGTATGAATCTGGCAGGAATTTAGAGATCAAGGTGGGCAGAAGCAATGGAGGAACGAAGCTCTTTCAGATAACAGTAGAAGCATGAAAAAGGGAGAAGCAAGAGGAAAAAGGAAATTCTGGTGAAGCAAGAGTAACTCTGAGTCCAGATCATAGGCAAAAGCTCATGAGAAATGCTCAGCAGAGATGCAGCTTGGGCAACAGTGTGCATAACTCTGAAACGGACAATAGAGAGGAAGCTGTCAAAAATGCATTAATAATAATAGGCAAGCCTAGGAAAGATTTGTAAAATAGCATTATACCTCTGTATGAACAGAGGGTATCCTTCGCCTTGAACACCACACACAGTTCTTGTCCCCGCATTTGGAAAAAAAGAACTGGAAAAGCTAGAGCTGGGCAGCAACAGTGATCAAAGGCATGAAAGCTTCTGCAGGAAAAACAATTACGCAAAACAATGAAAGATTATAAAACCAGAAATGGCATTGAGAATGAATGCTTGTAGTCCCTTCTGAAAAACAAATGGACAGACATCAGATTAAGTTATCAGGTAAAAGAGAGACGCTTCGCACAAGCAATAAACCATCTATCCGTTTCTTTGCCATGGAATACTACGGATGCTAAAAGTATATTTGCTTTCACAGAAGAAACAGCAAAATTATAAGAATAATAAAAAAAAAAAAACAATCCATCAAGGACTGTTAAATAGAAAAGGCAGTTGCTGAGCTGCAAATATGAGCCAGAGGCTGAGAGCACAGTCTAGGGAAGTATCATTGCTCAATTGCCCTACTCTGACACTCTTCTCTGGGTATCCGCTGTACAACAGGAGACAGGATGCTGGGCTAGATGGACCTTTGATCTAACCCTGCGCATCCATTCTTGTGCACAAGGCAGAAAGGGGTTTATATTCCATGCAGAATCAGGCTGGGCATAGCAAAGTTCAAACAGGAAAACATGCGATATAAATGGCAAATGCAGAAAACACTGGCTGCCTGGAGATGAATGTCACAGAGGAAAAAAAAATGTGAAGGTCCTAAAAAAATCTTGTTATGGCATTAAAACTGTAGGAATGCAGTTTTAATAGGGATGAAACTTTTCATGGCAAGTATATATATATGAACACAGAAAAATTCATTTCAGATGAAGAAGGGAAGAGAGATTTAATTTCACATGACTTAGGATGTAAGCAGGTAGAGGGGAAAAAGGAGGGGATAAAAGAACAGTATTGAAGAAGACTCTCAACATGTAAAAACTCTGCTCTCTTCAAATGCCTCAAGCTATAAGCAGAGACGAGAGAAAGATGAAAAAATGCAGTTTGACACGCTTGTTCAACTTCCAAGAGACGAATTTCAGATGAGGCAGTGGAGATGATCATGTAATTAAGGTACTGGACAGGCACAGAGAGATCAGAGTTCGTTTCCCAGCTGCACCACAGACTTCCTTCATGATATTGGGCATTTCACTTTGTTGTTCCATAAAACTAAGAAAATATTTTCTTAATGCAGAGGAAAGCTGCGAGGCTGAATTCTTTAAACCTCTGAGATGCACTGCAGCGTCTGAAGGAGCATAGCTGAGATAACAAATGCTGAGCACTTGCATTCCCGGGACATTGTCTCACCGGCTATGGGGACCACGTGCAGCATGGGATGCAACCACAAGGGGTGGAGGGACAGGGGAAATACGTGCATCTCAGGATGTCAGCTCAGGGAAGTTACACCTCGTAAGGTATGAGGGGAGGGGATATTGAATCCAGTTAAACTATAAGACACTGAAAGCCTGTTTATGGAGCTGAAAAGTTTTCAATGCCTCTGAAAAACAGCACTGCAAACAATGGGAAGCAGTCAGTGCGACAGCACAAGAGTGGGAGATGAACAGGATGATTGGGTATAACGTGACAAGTACCGTAACATCCACGTCTACACTCAAAATGCCCTTGAGTACCTAGCAATAAAGAAACAATGCCTAACATCTTCAAAGATTTCTGGTTATTCCTCCTCACCCTTTCCAATCTAGAATATAAGCTTTAAATCATTTGAATATTAACCATATCATTAAAGGAAATATAAATAGACTCTGACTGGGATAGCAACACTGGTGTAAGTTTATAAAAATCAGCAGTAGTCTTCTAAGCTGCTGAAGCACTACACTCAAGCACATAAGACACAGTAACATCTTTAAAACCATTATTATCTAAAACAAAACTTGAAATGACTATAATGAGTAAGAACTGAGGCTTTCCTCAACTTTTACCAATCATCTAAAATTATATTTAAAAAGAGACAAAACAAATATTTGCCAAGAGGCACAAAAATACCCCCAGGCTGGCAGGGAATACAGGAGAAGACTACAGGCCAGATCTCCCCAAACGGATAACTGAGCCTTGACACGCATGGATCCCATCTGCGAGCAGCACAGAGTACGTGTTAAATTTCTGTTGATTCCCCTCAGCGCAGATGAAGTTTCACATGTAACTTGATGGCAACACTGCCAGGCTGGTGCCACCTTCCCTGCCAGTGTCCCTCCTTTTGGCTCATTGGCAGCTCTGCAGCAGTTCCTCCCCATAACTTGGTGCAACACAGCAGATCGGCCATTTCGTTGATCCTAAAACTCACCGGCTGGTTGAGTTTTCTTGGCTGTGCTCCTTCACAAATGGATCAGCCTTTCTCTGCCCAATCTGTGGTCAACAGTGTTGACCCAGCACAGTGCATGGGAGCAGGTGCCGAGCGGCACAGGAGGGCACCGAGCTGCAAGCTGAAAACTTGTCTTCTTCCAATTTCTGAGTAAAACTTCACGTGAGAAGCTGAGATGTTGGCTTCCTGCACACCAGAAAGTCCAGAGGATCCAGAAACAAGTGGGTCAGCTGGCTAACTCCAATGCCATCTTTTTCATTCCAATTTTACCCAACAGCACTTCCATAAAGATCACAAACAAATGGTTTATGCTGTAAATATGAAGAAATGGTTCTGATTTTGTAACTTAAGCTATTAGAATGAATCCAAGTAACTGTATATTAAAGCCATAAATTGCTTAAACATGTATAGAGAAAAAAATGAGTTTTATACAAAGCCTGAATTTGGCTATAAATCTGCAGTTCTTTGTAAGATATGGAGATAATGGACCTTTGACTAACATCGGTAAAAACAAAACACAACATTAAAATCATACTTAAAATGAAGATTTACTGCTTGCTTGTTTAAATTAGAAAACAACCCCCATCAATTTTAACAAAACTGCTTACGCTTCCCAAAAGCTTGAAGAAGATAAGGGGTTATAAGGATACTCAGAGCACCTTTTCAAAGTGTACCCAGAGCGAGCACCTTTGGAGGAAGGTGGTGCTGGCTGAGCCCCGCAGGTCAGGGTGGGATGCGGAGCCTGCTGGTGCTGCGTGCCCCTGCTCTCCCTGCCAGCGCCTGCAGACAGCGGTTGTATTGCAGGCACTGTAAGCTCACAGGACAGCCTGCCTCCGCTGCCTGGAGTCACACAGAATTAATTTAAATTGGAAACAAACTGGCCCAGGTAGCACTTGCCTGGCTTTCAAGCAACGTAAGAGTGAAGCGGCGTATTACATATTTTGCTGGCAGCCCGATCGTTAAAATTAAAAAGGAGGTGGCAAAGCTGCAGGGCACGGCACCGCTACACATTTGCGAATAAAAAGCAACAGTGAGCTTGGGAATTATGGACACTTATAAACCCTACTTTAGCACCTGGTAAAATGGCTCAACTGGGTACTTATGACAGTTATATTAATGTGATACAGGAGGCCCAGATTAGCATGGTATTTATGTAAGAAAAATAGGCACCTCCATATTTTCTGTAGGGAATATCAAGACCAGTTAGAGGAAAACCAGTAGATATAATTAATTTGAATTTTCAAAAAGCCTTTGGTAATATTAATCACCACAGCCTATTAAGGAAACTAGTCATGGGGTGAGAGGTAAACATCTGTCAATAGATTAAAGCTAATTTAGAAAAAACGAACAGCATGAATAAATGGCCAGTTTTCAAGAGGGTTAATGGGGGAAGTCCCAGGGGCAGATACTATGATCAACATTTAATATATTAAATGATCTGGAAAGGGGCACAATATGAAACGGGGAAAAAATTGTTGACAATACTGCTTCTATGCTAGTTAAAAGCAGAGAGAATTGTGAAAGAAGCTGAAGGATCTGCTCAAGTTAGGGCAAATAAATTTTAGTATATACAAGTGCAAGTTTATGCGAATTGGCAAGAAGAGTTTGAGCTAATTGTAGACATGGATGGGTTCTACATTAATTGTGACCATTCGGAGAAAGATCTAAAGTGCTCTCGTGGACAACACAGGAAAAACATCTGCTTAGTGTCCAGCCATTGTCAAAACCACAAACCAGATGTGTAGTTTTGTATTAGAGAGAAATAAAGAATAATATGGAAAACAATTTCAGCCCCAAACATTAAGTTCAACCCCTTTGTCTTTTTAATGAATCAAAATATCAAAGTTGCAGAAAGAGCTGACAAAAATTAGAGCCCCAGAAAGGAACTTGTCTAAGGTTTTATTTACAAAATACACGCTTTACAAAAGAGACCTGCTGAACTCTAGTGAATTTGGATGGCCTACAATCCATAAAAGAAGGTTACTGAATAAGAACCCTAACGATTTTCAAATTTCTGGGCTATGTTCAAGGGTGATAAGTAAGAGGTGAAATGATCCAAGCATACGATACATAAAGCAGGCAAAGAAAGCCATCTGGATGCACTTATTCTCCATTCCCACCCCCTTTTTCTCCCAATAAGACAGGAGCAAGCAGTTGTCCAACTAAATATAAGACAATAGATATAAAAGCAATAGAAGAAAACAATGCTGCACCCATACAGACAGAACTCTTCTCTGCAAGGTACTTACTGAAACAACCTCAGTAAGATTGAAAACCACAAAACATCAACAATGCAAGCAATTGGAGTAGAGAATTCTGTAGTTTTCCCACATGGAAAAAAGAAAATCCCACAAAGACAAGGTATCTAATATTAGGCATTACTCAGGACAGGAAACGAGAACAAGCTGGGCCAGTGGTCTCTTCCAGAACCTGCTTAGAAGGTTCAATGCGAGGAGGCAGACAGATCCTGGACATGAAAGTACCTCAGCGTGAAAGAGGAAGGAAATGCAGAAGATGTGATTTTAACTTCATTGTGAGCAGCATTCAGAGAAAAGATGGTTTAAGTCATCAAAAGAATAGCTGAAAAAATGCTGAGAAATGAAGCATTTTCATGTCCAAAAATGTCAGCCTTCTTCAGACAGTGCTAGGAGGTGATGTTAACTCTTGCTGCTGTCATCCACACTTCAATCCAAGTCAAGTAGATTTTTTTTTTCCCCTAGGTCTTGCCTACACCTGCACATTCATTCAGATCAGTGTAAGGACTTAGAAGCAGCTGTTGTTGAACTGCATCATGCACAGACAAAATTTGGACATTGTCACAATGCTAAAGGGGTGAAGGGCTGCCTAGGGCAGCAGGGAGGGCTGTGTTTCTGCCCTGCAGGTCACTAACATGGCCCACATCACACAAGTTTAGGCAAGGAGAAAGCTAGCCTGCATTCTTCACAACAAACACAAAGGACTATCTCACTCACATAGGAAGATCACTAGGCATTTGCCATCTTATTCCTTCTCACACCTTCCAGTAAATCAATCTCCAGTCACTTGTTTGGTACTTAGTCCACTTCTGCCAAAGGAATGCACAGCTGAAGTGTGCCCACTCTTCTACTTTGTCAAATAATCCTGATGGCTGCTGAGATGAACACACTGCTGGTTCCTAACGCTAACCATCCCCTGCTTTCCATCTCACTTTATTATGCATAAAATTCAGAGAGATAGAAGACATATGAGATCCCATTTCTAACCCTGGATCATTTGGGGGATATCCTCTGTTACTTCTCTAACTATTTGCCTAGTACACATGCCTTGAGCTTCCTGTACCTGCTTAGGAGCACTTCCTTGTGTTCAGAATCACTTTTCCCCCCTTTCAGCTCAGCCTATGATTTCTATCGCCCAATTTCCTTGGCTCCCTTGGTGTGCACTTTACATACAGGTAAGCACTGAATATATCAGGGCCTTACAATCTTTCTCTACAATAGAATCATTTTTCTATTATTATTACTTTTAATACTCTGTGACTTCCAGTGAGCTTTTAAATTTTTGGTATTAATGTTCAGAAACAGGCACATCACACACAGGTGTAGTCACAGAAAAGGACAGGGGTTACTGCCAGTCTTAATAAATGTTATGGTACAATATTCCTTTACATGCAGCCAGTAGCTTTCCTTTGTATTAACAAATATTTAAGTTTAAAACATCATTCAATGTATCATGCTGTTACAGCCTATCTTGAACTGTTGGTCTGCTTTACTGCTCTAAAACATTCAAAAATAAGATGTCAGGCCCACAACAAACATGACCTATTAGATTCACAAGATTTTATTTTTTAATGATAACCACTGGGTTAATTGTGATTCTCTACACTAGAGATAGATTTAAATCATATTTTCAAAGCCTCTTCAAGAACTGAAATTTCAAGTAAAAGAGTAAGTACTGAGAGATTTTGGATAAAAGTCACAGGACGTGGCACAATTGTTCTCACACCTTGGATGTCCCCACCAACTAGCTCTGGTTTAGATTACTTATATCCAAGTAGCACAGACTTTCCAACTTGAATTCATCTAACTTTTAATTTGTAAGCTCTTACACTTTTGAGAAGTATTCCTTCAGCATTTTACACATCCATGGATTTGATTAATACAGTGCCAGTTTCCTTCTCTGAATCATTAGTGAATTTAAGAAAAACTAGTTGTCATCCCTGTGGCACCCTGACGTATATCCTCTCACAGTGCAGCTTGGTTACTATTACAGTTTTGCCCAGGGTAAGGAGGGAGGACCGAAAGTTTTTTGGTTATTGCTTTTTCAGTTCAATATAAATTAGGCAACATTGAGACAAAACAAATGCTTTCCAGTAACAAAGTAGTGTGCATTATGTACCTTAAGTAACAGCACTAAATACGATGTCATAGTAACACTGCTTTACTTACATTTCTGAACCAAAGGAAACCGCATGAAGCATAAAACTAAAGGAAAGGATACAAGCCAAGTTATTTTCCATCTGAAGAATTACTTTATCTATCTACATACTATTAATCAACATTAAGTCTCATTTTAAGTCCATTATAAAAGGCACTGCTTGTGCTTCAAACGTACCAGAGAAAGCAGTTGGCAGATGAGGGCAGGTTACTGGAAGACAGGACTCATACAGACACACATTTTCTGGAGGCACACGAGGTGTCTGCAGCCCATCCACAAACACCATACCACGCGCACTTTGCGTAGCACATGAGGTGGCAGCAGGACAGGGGCTGAGCAGCCCATTTTACTTCCCTCCCCACTGCTCCCCTTGCTCTCTTGCTCTCTGCCTCCCTCCCTTGTGAGGGCAGCAGCTCTGTCACCAGAAGACCTTGCCCTGATTCTGCTTGCTGGAAGACTTCAGAGGGACACATGAATCCCTACAAGCTGTTAGCATTTCCTTAGTAAAAATGTGGCACTGTGTGATTCGTCTACAGCTCAACAGATACACTGCCACTGAGTCAGACCAAAGGTCCCTGTAGCCCAATATCCTGTCTTAGACAGTGACTAGCAGCAAATACTTGGAGGGTGCATAAGAATGGTACAAGCATACCATAGGGCTCCCCCTCCACCAGCTTCCAGCAAGCTGTGGCTTAAGACTTCCTGTGCCAGAGATTGTATCTTTGTGTTTAATTGCCCTCGATGAACTTCTCTTCCATGAATTTGTTTAATTGCTTTTTGAACCTATCTAGACTTCTGGCATCCACAACATCCTGTGGCAATGAATTCCAGTTTAATCATGTCTTGAATGAAAAAATACTTCCCTTTTGTGTAGGAAATTACTTCCTTAAAAAACAGAATAAAACAAAAAAAAAACCCTACCACTAAGTAAGTCTACAACTTCTGGTAAAATACTGCAGGGGGGCTTGGAAAGAAATCACTGCATTCAGCCATCCTCTCTGGCCCTCTGTATAAGGTTACTGCCTGAACGTTAGACAAAGTTACTGGTGAAAAAGGTGAAATGCCACATGGTGATAGTAGAGCCCTATATGAGCTGGGAACCTGCAGTCAATGAAAAAACAAATAGGTTGCCTACGGTCCTGACTGTTGAATGCACTTGCAAAAAAAACTAGATTTGTTCCTTGCTGGATGGCAAGAAAAGGTCTATGTTCTAAAAAGTTTCTGGTGTTATTAACTCAGGTGCCACAACATGGTACAAATGATCACAAAAGACATCGCTCTTTGCCTTGCTTTTACTGTTATTCGCTGTTGTGTTCCCTTCCTATTAATTACCACTGTTTCAGGCCCACAAGAAAAACTGAAGTATAGAAAAAGAACATAAAGACATTATTATATGAAACCTCTTCCTATTTACCCCTCCTTTCCCAATAACAACTCAAACAACACAGTCTTTCTAAACATTTTTTTCCTAATACAAGGCAAGGTTGGCAAACTGTACCTTCTTTCAAAAAGTAAAGTCTGAGGATGTTACCAGGGCTGATGATCATCTCTACAACAAACCAAAGTGATGATGGTCTTTGCAGGACCGAGAGGAGACACGGTCATCAGCAGTTCCTCCTTTCTGCTAGGTAGAGCATTGAAAGGGTTGACCAATTCCCTATCGTCTATCTTCCTAATCCGCAACAGTGCTTGCACCAGGAACCAATTCACTCAACACTATAAATAGATCCTTACTTATATCAGCTGAATATTACTTCACTTAACCCAAAATGAGCAAGTGGCTACCCTGCAAGGTTACACACGAATTGCTGGATTCTTGCAGGGGCACCTCTCGCAGATCTTGTGCCATACATGCTTATGTTCCAAAATCATTTCCCTATAACCTGAGGGAGAATTTGTTAATTTTCTGTAGACAAAAGATGAATATGTGGAGGTGTTGTGAGGCTTTGAGTACTCAAGTGCTTTAGCCTCTACTTTTACTGCCAAGTCAGAGGGTTAGCAGCCTAAGTGAATGCAATGCTTCCACTGTGGGTGAGCCTTTTTCCAAATATCCTCCTCACAAGCAGCCTCCACATTTTAGTTCATTTTGATAACACACACTGCCAACTTGCCACAAGAGCGAGATGTGGGGCCAGCTTCTGCTTGGATGGGTGACAGTAACTCGATAGCCGGAACAAGAACAAAACTCAGCCTTCAGTTCTCAGGAACCCAGGCCCTTCCCCTCCATCAGCTGGAGGCAGAAGTACACCCCAAACCCATTTTATTTATAAGCGTGGCTGTGTTCTCTATTCCTGGCAACTGGTGCTCACGACCAGTGGCCTGGGACAGGCTGGAGCGGAGCTCCGGGTCACCTTGCAAGTGGTAGCAGCAGCTGCCTCCTGGATCAAGCGCTTACTAACCAGCAGCTCGGGACTGCTCTAAATTAAGTCCTCTGCTCCAGTCCCACAGCAGGGAGGGACAAAACACCACGGCCACTGCTGCCGAATGCCTGCTGGCATCCAGCAGGGCTCGCTGACGTGTCCCCTCTGCCCGCTCCTTGTTGGGACAAGCCACCCGAGCCTGGCTTCCCTGCGGCAGCCCCCGGACCACGCTTAGGCTCCAGCTGCCACAGTTTCCCACAGAACTACGACATAGTAAATCAAGCCCTCAGTGGGCCACTGTCTCTTTTTTTTTTGTGGTAGTGGCACTCAGCTTCTTTCTTGGGAGGCATCCACACCTCCGAAATCCCCGTGGGCTGGGTGCTGAGGGTGCCACAGGCCTGAGCGAGGAGGCCACGCCGCCGGCTGGCACACACGTACCCCGGAGGAGCAGCAGGGGAGGGAGGGGAATGTGAAGTGTTGGGCCCCAGCTGCGAGCTCCTCTTGGTTTTGTTTTAGGGTAATTAATGTTCCCTTGAATAGCGCCAGGCCCTGGGCTCCTGTTTCTCTAGCTTTCAATGCTATCAGGCAGGCCGGAGCAGGGGGGGGGCTGCGCTTCCTGCCACCCCCATTACAGGAGGCAGAGGGGGCTGGAGCCCTCCCGCAGCCCCTCACTCTGCTGAGGACCAGAGCCCTCCGAGGGCCACCAGCCCCTGCATACTTATCGATGCCGCTGTCCCCGAGACAGCGGCACACCGTCCCCGATCCCGCCGCCCCTCTTTCTTCTCCCCTCTCCCAGCCCGAGCTCCCCGCGCGCCTGAATTGGACGCATTCCCCCTGCGCTCCCAGACGTCTCCATCCCCGCGTCCCTTGACAGAGCAATCATTTATCAAGTTGTTTCACGCGTTGTCGGGGAGGGGGGCCCCGGGGGACGGGGGTTTGTTTCGTCCCTTTGTTGAAGCTCCACAGGACCGTCCAGCTTAGTCTCCAGCCAACTGCTGAGAGTTGCCGGAGTCCAGGAGCAAATGTTAAAGGGGCTGCCTTTCATCTGTGTGCTGATCCTGCTGCCTTTTCATTTTATTCTTCCAGCTTCTGGGATGTTACTTGCTTGCACGCCCCCACGCCCGCCCTGCTATCATTCTGCATGCATGTTTTTGAGGGAGCAGGAGTTTATTTTCTGTGTGCTTGTCTCTTCGCCCCCCTCCCAGACCCACAGTCTCTCCTGTCACCACCCCTGCTCAGGCTCTGGGAGTTAAGATTTACCACTGGCCCTTTTCTCATCCCTGAATGTAAGATATTATAAGCCAAATTTGGTTAAAGGCAAGTCCTGCCCACGCAGCTCATCTCTTCCTTGAGTGCACTTAGGACTACCGCATGCTTTTATCCCCTCTCTCCCCCCATGTGCCTGAGAGACGAGCAACTTTCTAAATGGTATCATCAAAATATTTTTTAAAGGAAAAAAGAAGAGACTTTTGGCAAAAGAACTAAGTAACACTAAAGAAAAAAATGATGCTTCAAGCGTTCTCATGCTGTAAATGCTCTTGTGTTTTACACATGTAGGACTGGAAGGCAGATGATCTGGTTTGCATTGCGAACTGCCCAAGGTCACACAGGAAGCCTGCAGCAGGGGGTCACGTATCCCCTCTGCACAGCACCACAGCTCACCTGCCAAAAGAGAGCCCTGCCCAGCTCCCAGACCCTGCCTGCACTCATTAACCAGCCACCAACACCCACAGCTTTCCTGGGAGGAAGGAAACATGGAAAGACAGAAGTGCATTAAACCAGGGACATCTACGTGTATCCCCAAATGGAGTTTATCATTACCTGCATGCAAACAGATGAATAAGCAGAGGGGTGCCCAAAAAGCCATGAATCCAAACAAACCACTCCTGTCCATACACCAAAATGCAAGTGAAGTGCTTGCGAACCTCATGGCTGCATTTATTTTTGGACAGCTGTAGTTGTTACAGTTTGTTTTCTAGCAAGCTGCCAAAATTGCCCTCTGTGCTCAAGCATGAGTATTTCCCAGCTACAGCTTGCTGTTGTCCTTAATTTAAAGACTTGACGAAACCTTCAAGGCCAAAAAAATATCTTACTTCCTTAGTATCTAAGTAGCCATTGTAAATTCCACACATTGCACAGAAGAGAGGGCAGGAGCTGCCCAAGATCTGATGTATTCCTCTCACCACCTTGCCTCCATAACTCTTTCTTGCGGAGGAGAGATGGATTCATTTGCTTCCCAAGTCAATCAACAGAGTTCATGAGTCAGCCAAGGGAATGCTGAAAAGCAAGAGGGTATGCTCCTGCCCCCAGGAACTGATTACACTGCCTCTTAATTGTTCCCAGATTCTATTATTCCAAGGAGACGGAGCAGCTCCAGCACCAGCCAGCTTGCTGAGAACATCCACTCCACACAGCCTGCCTCATCAGACATACAGAAATTTGCATTTTTCCAAACCACAGACCTGTTAAGACTACAACAGTTATTAAAGAGAAAAAGTTAGGTCTGAGATATGCCTATCAGAAAAATAAAGCCATCTGTCTTCTGAATCACTACTGCATATTTTATAATTCTGAGTCTTTTGGTTATCACATGATCAGAAAGCAGGACGGTTCAAATCTATGATCAGTTTGATGCCTAGATCAGTGATACGCAGAGTAATTCCCTCCATTCTCATTCTCTACCAATTCCAGTAGCTTTAATGATTATTTTTCCCCTGTTCCCTCCTTTCCTCACCTAAATGAGCACACCCTAAGCTGCATTTCACTCTTAACTCATTGTTAACTGGAGTATTTTTGACTGTTACGTCGCCATACAGTCTCACTTACTACACTACTACTGCTACCACCACAACATCCCTGCAGGCTTTTGGCCCTCCATAGCAGTTCAGGCGACAGCGTGTGAAGCAAATCCTACATTGAGGACTGCAGAAACAACCTGAGGTCTGCCCCATTATTTATACCCTTTATAATAGCTATTAAATGAGTAATCACATACTTCTCCATTACGCTTCATTCAGTGCATGGGAGAGTGTGACTAGGAAGGAGAGACAGCTGTTCAATATTGATTTTTATCCTTCTCATTCTTTATGTAACCCTATGTCTAATTTACTACAAGCCCTGCCACCAAATAAGCTATTAATCGCTTCATAGACCTTTTCCTGTGGTGTTCCTCCACATAGTATCTCAATCAAATGAGCATGAACTCTTTCCTCAACCTATTTACAAGTTAATGATTTTTAACCTGATTTGATGGATGAGAAACCAAAAAAGATAATGACCAATTGCTCGCAAAATTCACTGCTCAACTTGAACATCCATCAGCTGCACCTCAATTTGAGATCGGTCCTCATTCCTTCAGCCCCAAGGAGTCCCTAAAATCCCATGCTTGGGGGATTGATGGCAGGACTTAGAACAGCACAGACTTTAAACTGTTGGTCTTCCTAGGTCTGCGAGAGCATGGGAAGGTAGCAATACACCAAACAGGGAAAGCAAGAAAGAAAAAGGCACTCTGACCAAAGCTGCCAGGAGAACCTGTGCCACAGGCAGGCTCTTTCCTGTGGCATCTGGCTGTCATTACCAAATTCAGCGGCAAGACCTCAGTGCTTTCTAAAGCTACAACATCATTAATATAGCTTCAGAGAGTTTAACACTGAACCTTAAATGTCACCAAGTGCTACCTGGCATAAACAAACTCTGCCACTTTAAATTAACAGCTCTCACCAGTTCAGCTTTGTACTGGCAGGTACCCACTGTTCTTCAGCAGACATAAACTCTAGCTAATTCAGCAAACAAAACCATACCCTGTGCGGAGGGAAACACAGCCCCAAGCTTCTGCAGCACAGCTGGGGGTGGAGGAGTCTTTGCCCTGTCTTCAGCTGATGCTGTAACTTGTAGGGCACATCCATGATGCCACCTGGAATCCATTGCCAGCCTATCTGGGCATCCCCTATTCTCTCCCAGCTCTTACAAGATCTCAGTAAACAGCAGTGTTGCCACAGCTGGGGTGAAAGCACACATCCAGAGCTGCACTGGCAGTGCAGAGAGCACTGCCTCCAAACACATGTATGGGGAATACACCTTCAAGAGTGTGAAGTAGGGCAAATGAAGGTTTCTTGTCAGAAAACTGGGCACAAAGCCAGACTCTAAAGTCAGCCTGGGTCCCTGCTACAGAGATGAGTGCTGAGACTGAACATAAGTATGCTTCTGTCAGCAAAACCCTCCCTTATTCCTTTGTCTCTTCCATTCTTTGAGGGCTTCATTGTAAGACTAAAACAGACCACCAGAAATATTCCAGTTAAAAACAAACAAACAGGAATTTAGCTTGAAACCTGAATTATTTTTTCCCCACTTCATAAGCATGGCCCCACAAAGTAAAACTGGTGGACAAAAAGGGGATGTGATCTCTTAGGTGAGGAGTAAGAGTAAAAGAGAGAAGAGCCAAGGACCTCAAGGCTGCTTTGCCACTGGCGAGCATGCCATGGCACTACACATGCACTTAACCAAAAGACAGCCTTTTCTTTTCCTGTAGCAGCCCCAGTCTCTCATTTCCTGCCCACCTTCAAACTTCTTCAGTAAATGAGGTGAGAACCATATAGCTAACAGCTTCATTCAGTGCTCAGCCTTGATTTATACTCTCAGCACCATCTGTCCTACAAAGTGAGCGCTGCCATTCTCCCATGGAAAAAGCACGTGACCCTGTAATTAAAAACAATCATCGTCTGCAGGTACAAGCGATGGATTAAAGGTTGCACAGGCAACTGTAAATCTATAGTTTCCTGTCAAGTAATTGAATTTGTAATCGTTTAGCATCAGATTCAACACAGAAAACAATAATGCACAATAAAACCCTCACTATCGTGTCACAGCAGCGTTTTGAAATGGACACCTTCTCTACCACTGCTACCACTTGAGCTCAAGTACAAATTACATTAGCAGGCAAGCAGAGAATATTGCTCTTTGAAGCACTCACTACAGGACACAAACACTGAAAAGCATGCAGGAACAGCTCCATTTTATGGGCAGCCTACCCAAAGGCAAGTAGTTAAGAGATTCCCCCCATCCCCCAGAGCTAACAGCGCATCACATTATAGTTAACAGTGGGATTTTCGTGGTTTCAATATTGCTTGCACCTGCCCTGTTAGAAGTTTGGGATTCTGTTTCTAGCTGGTGACATTTTCTATACTTGCAACAGCAGTGAAGGAGAAGCATTATGGACATTAATTAGGCATGCTGATATTTACATTTTTAAAACAGAGTCCAAAAGCAAGGCTTAAGTTTGGTGTCTTGTGTGAGCTGGCGCACTCAGTTCCTCTCCATCATCCACGCAGAAACACCTTCAGAGTGATTCATTCTAGTCTAAAATAGACTCCTCTCATCTCTCAAAGATCAATTTCTCTCCACTGACAATGACGAAACCCTGCACAATCAGTCTGACATGACAGTCCACTTTCAACACTGAGTTATTCTTGCTCCTTTTCTCATCCCTACCACTTATTCCAAATCCTACACCATGCCATGGCTGGCACAATGGTTTGCTGGGCCACTCTATAAGCCAGCTCATAAAACTAATCCAGGTGAAAAATAAACTGGAGGGAAGGGGAGTTGAGTGGATTTTTATTTATTTATTTCTAAAATCCACTAGCCAAATCACCTCCCTGACTTACCTGAGAGTGGCCCCACAAGTATTTGTACACACCTAAGAAGTCCCACTAGGGATGCAGGAACTAAAAGCAACAGACAGAACTCCTGAGCTATCTGTTCTCAATTAAAAAAAAAAAAATATATATATATATATATCTCCCTGACTAGTCTAAGTTGTTTCCAGCAAGGCAACAGCTGCTGTTTCATGTGCTCCTTACCCACAGGTCCCATTTTGAGTGCTTGCGTGACGACTCCTGAAGTGAGGTATCAACGCACAGGCAACAACCTGTGCCTCAAAAACAAGCTATTCCCTACTGAATGAGAAAGAGAACTGGCAGTTTTCAACTGCTCCTTATTACCAGTTGCAGTCTGAGGCAAGTTTCAAGAATCACCAACCAAAGGTGTTTCACCACCTCAGAACTAAACACCCTTTTCCCAGCTCCTCCCCAGCCCAACCTGAACTTTAGCATTGCTTAGCTAGTTTCAGACCATGCAGTGCTAAATGTTCTTTTAAAACAATTGTTGTGACAATTCTTCTCTCTATTTTGCTTGAGATTAGAAAGACAAAAAACAGAAAAGTATTATGCATCCTCCAGGCCACAGTTAACCTGACTGGTTAACCTGATCTACCGCTGGCAAGTCTTGATCCAAGCAGAAGGTTACACTAGAGACTTCCAGATATCCTTCTATGTATTTTTCATGATTCTACATTGGATTTCCCTTATCAGTCTTTCCTGAAGTCATCTGGACAGGCTTTCCAGTCATAATACTCTTCACAGATGATTTACACCTTCAGCATCTCATTCGCTATTTAGCATCACCCCTCCTTGCTAGCTGCCTCCTCTCTTTGTGCCCCACGTGTGAAAAGCATGAAGCCAGTGGCACACCACGAAGGGTTACGGCCAAGCGACAAGCACAGCCATTACACCCAGGGTAGGACACCAGTGTGACAATACTACACTGCACCATGCCCAAAGGAGCGTGAAGGACAAGTGTTTGGGGCTAGATGCACATGTCTACGTGAATGCTAGGAAGTCCAGACAAAGGCATGGCTCAGTAATGTCCAACACACCTTGGACCTTTTGATGGAGGCAAGAGGCACAAACGTGCCCAGGCTGAAATAGACCCAAGCTGCAGCACACATGGCACTACCCATCGCACTTGTTTTTGTATCCAGAAAGAAGAAAAAAAAACATCTGGAAAATCAGGGTGGTCCCAGCTATATCTGACAGAAAGACCAGCAGGGGACAGGATTCCTCCTCTCCAGTGGAGGAAGAGCAAGCTACTCTTCTGGGGACACAAGTCAGGCCTGTACACCCTTCCTGCAGGGTGCACGGAGACTCTCGCTGGCCCTCACTCTGGGCAGGAGTCCCAGAGTACAAGTAAGAGGTTGCATTTGGCAGCTGGGTATTTCTCCCACAGAAGGGCTCTGCCCTAGATAATGTCAAGCATCTGTCCATTAGCCAGAAAACGTCACAGAAAGAAACATCACCCTAGTACATTTGCTCCTCTGCTCCTAAGGAAGCCAGAAACATCTCCAGGCAGCTCAGCATCCCCTAGCCATCCTGTGCTCCTCACCCTGCCCTTGGCAAGCCACCAGGCTAGGCAGGCCAGGGTTCACAAGCGAAGCGATAACTATCGTGCAGCCAACTGCTCAACATCCAGGTGCATCCTCCTGGCTCAACCGCGTGCATCGCTGCTCCATTTTTTTAATTTTTTATTGGAGGGTGGTAGAGGGGAGATGCATGCTCAAGAGAAGATGGGGGAACTCGCAGAGCCCCTGCCATTTGTTTAGCCCAGGCACAGCTTCAAGCGCTGCTGCAATTGTCTAGAAATCAAACAAGTGGCTGATAGCGCCAATTAGCACCTTCCAGCAGAACAATACCTCCATCGCAGCTCGCCCCATTCTCTCAGGAGCTTAACATATTGGCACCCTGAACGACTTCTCTCCCAGACAGCCGACAAACAGCAATGTGGAGGGAAGAGAGGAATCAAGGCGCACCCAGTGCCCTACCACCAAGAGAGAGGCAGCACAGAGTATTAACAGTTACAAGATTGCATTATTGGAATAAAAGCTTGGGAGTTGACTTGGACAACCAAGGAAGTGAAACTAGTTTGGAGAAACACATTTTACTCAGGCTTGAAACTTTTTGTTTTTGCTAATAGCTACAAGCTAATGTTTTCTGAGATGGACTTTTCCCCAAAGAATACAGTTCCCCCCTTCAAAGAAGTGGAAAAAAGCCACATGAACGATTTAATCAAACAAATGGGAAGATTTAAATTTTCTTCTGCCAAATAAAGAAGCAATAAGCATAAGAAATTACTTGCCTGTAAGTCATCCTCTTTAAGCTTCTTATGTAAACTTATATTTGCAAGTTCAACCACATGCAAACGTCTTGCATTACAAGGCCATACAGTACTGTTTCTGCAGCACTCCGTATTCAGCATACAGATTGGGGACCACAGAAGTCATCTCTAGTTACCAAATGGGATATCACAAAGATAAAATTCAGCTTCAGATGAGAGGCTGTTTTCTGCAATTAAACCATGAATCTGGAGTACATCAGCTTGAAACCATTGGACTTATTCCAGATTTGCACCACTGTGCAGCATTATGCTTCACAAAGAGCAGAAAAGGACAAAATCTGTTTTACTCAATATCTTGTTCTATTAAAGCAATAGGATCGTGGATGGGAGATTCCAAGGATTAAAGCAAATGCAAGTCTGTGGAGAGGTAATATCTTCTATTAAATCAGCAGATTCTGGATTGGAGCTTTTTTCTTCTTGCGTTTCCCCAAAACTTGTTCTACCTTTTAAAACAATAAAAGTTATCCTTGCCTGAGAATAAGGCTAATTACAGTCCAGGGTGACATTGCCCATCTACCCTAGGACTTTGCATCAGTGCAGCTGGATTGATGGCTGCAATTTGGGCACATTCCCAACACAGACAAGGCCTCGGGCTTTGCTCCTCACCAGATCCAGACAAGTACCTCTGCTAGGACAGACCAGTAATCCCAAACCAACTCAGCTCCCCAGCTTTCCACCATACCCCAAGGGCCTTTGCCTCAGAGGTACAACATTGAAATGCTAATCCGACTTTGTAAACCCATAAACAAAAACAAAGAGGAGGACAGAAGAGGTAAAAAGCCTCCCTGAGCTCCATCCCCAAACCAAATCTCTGGCATTCAGGCTCTGCCCGGTAGAGCAGGATTTTCCCCACGTGAGCATGCCTCAAGCTCTGGTATCAAAATTGCTGGCAGGCAATATCCTTATGGTTAGATGCATTTAAACGGCCGCTTCTACCACACACCAGAATATTCTTTGTTTCAGAAGATCTCCTCAGAATATATGTTTCTTGCAACAACAGGCTAGGCACAGACCTGCTAGCCTTACTCACTGCTCTTTTACAACAGAATGACATCAAATATTAATAACACTAAAACCTAAACGGTTTCTGCAGCTGGGCTGAAGTCTGACCCTACCATGTGCTAACACACTCTTTATCCGCCCCCCCCCCCCCCCCCAGAACCCACACTTTTCCTTCCTACACCTGCCCACAACTTCCCAGGGACCCAGGAGAAGAGTAAGAGGTGGATACTGGGGCTTGGGGTCTCCTCTGGATGGTGCGGGGTGCATGGAAAGGGCAGGAGAGGTCAGCCCGAGAGGCAGGCAGGTCTGACAGCCTCCTGTGAAAGGGGAGTATCAGGGATCTGATAATAGGGATGTGCTATCTCCAGGCTCTATAGCCCTTCTCTGTGCTTACTCTGATCTTTCAAACCATGTCAACATACCTAAATCTATAGATAGTCAACATAGGGCGGATCATTTCTCACAACTGAATGCTCCCTACTGGACAGGTCATCGCAACCATCTAATTACCCCAAAAGCTGTCCTTTTGCTTTGCACCGTCCCTGTTTTCTTCTGTCTCCTGACCTGCTTTCACAGACATTTCAGGCTGCCTGTCGTGTGGAAACCAGATTTTAAGGACTAAGCAGTGCCTCAGATATTTATCCTTCCACTGAGGACTAGCCGACTCTGAGGGCACTACCGCTACCACCAGTCTTTGGTGGAGTGGAAGAGGACAGGTCCAGCAATGGGGACTATAGGTAAGGAAAAAGCAATACTACATGCCCCAAATAGAAGAGCAGCAATACTTTACTGGGGTAGCTGAAGCCAGCCACGGTTAACTTGGGCCAGAAGGTCCAAGGGCTTTTTACTGCCAAGTTAAGTCTTGGATGACAGTGAAATGTGTTTAATTTGACAGTTTCATTTTAACATGTATGGGCAGAGTCTAGAAGGCGACAGCAGCAAGGGAGCAGCACTGCATTACTATAAGGTGGCTTTCCTGCTGCAGCAACCTAGCATTCAGGGCTACAAACAAAAAATTATTATAGGTGTTCACTATTCACTCCAGTAATGAAATAATTGGTCTTCAATGGTATAGCAATATACTTGTAAGTATAGGCAAGAGTTATAACAAATTAGCATTTCACTATAAATTTCAAACTGTGCCACACCTCTGCCATTACAGAAACTGAGAGCTCAAGCACAGCATTGGGGTTGGAAAACACAGGGAAGCTTGCTATTTACTACTCTTTGCACATTCATTTTTAAATCTTTAATAAAATTGTGGCACTAATGTAACTGCGTCCTCCTCAAACAATAACAGAATATGCTTGTGTTCCTGTAAACTTGAGCAAAGTGCAGTTCTTCAAGCATCCACTGAAAATGTAGAGAGAAATAGGTGACCAACAAGTTTAATTAGTGGAATCCTGTCAAATGCATGAGATACCTAGCTTGCTTGGGGCTGCATGTCAGTGGGGAGAAGGAAGACCACTTTGGAAGTGCAGGAGACCATCTTCTGATCTCCACTTGACTGTTTCTCCTAAAGGACTGCAAAGTGCATCATCTGTCACTGACCCTTTTCATCAGGTGACACAAAGCTGTGGCTGGTTTACAGTGCATACCTGGGCACCAGCTTCCATAATCACAGCGCATTCTTTGGGCTATTTGGGGTTATGACCCCAAAGAACATTGCCATACATACAGATCATCAACCTAGTAGACCAAACTCCAAATAAACTGGAGGGTAAAACTGCCTATCATCCTCTCCTTGTAAGGCTACTGATAAGAAAGGACCACCTTGGCTGTCCAGCACTGGCTGCATCACTACCATTGTCCCCTTCTGCTCACAGTCTCCCCACTGGAGAAGCTGCCCTCTCCATTTCACACAAGTGCACCCCAGGCATTCAGGGCAGTGAAGGGTTAATTTAATTAGTTCTCTGTGTGCTCAAAGAATTACAGGCAACTTCATTTAATTATTAAGTAGCCAATCAGGTAATCTCTGTATCTGATTAGCACGCTAATGAAATAATGTCTTCCAGTTCAAAGCTGTCATTCCAATCAGGAGACAGCCCTTCAGCTAGAAGGAAAAGCTGGCCAGGTTTCCATGGGCTTCAGGCTTTTGGATTTTGGGGAGGGGATGGCAGCAGGAGATGGAAAACCTTTCCACCTTCCCTCTCTCGCCTCTGCCTTTGGAAGGAAAACAGCACAGCTCTCCCTTCCAGACGGGCGAGCACATTTGCTCCGGAGAGGCTCCATGATGCTCCAGGCAAGCGTCCAGCGTCACCACCACGCGCCCCTTCCCTCGCGCTCCCCGATGCCCAAGAATACCCCAGTTGGTCAGGAACCAAGAGCCCGAAGAGCGCGAGGCCATTTGTGTACCGTACCGCCTAGGCACTGCCAACCGAGAGATCTGCTAAATATGTGGGGCATGACTCTGCTATGGTCCACATGGGAAAAGAGTCACACAGCAAAGCCATTATAGCACTAAGAGGAAGCCAGAAAGCCTCCTCCCTCCCTCCCCCACGCCGCTCTCTGCTCCTGTGTCATATGCAGTTATTTCCAGCCTGGGGAAAAGTGCAAGGCGGCAGCTGTCACACGAGGCAAGGACTTGCCCCTTTTAAACAGGGATTTTAGGACTAAATGACCCATTACAATTAACACAGCTGCAAGAACTGGGACACTTCCACACAGCCCAAGAGGGGGTTTGGCGGTGGGGGGAGGACAGGAGGAGAAGCAGAGGGTTAGGATCGTACTCCCAAGACCTGGCATGGAGTCTCCAACCCCTCTGCGTCTCACATATTAGCTCAGCTGTCCTCTCCCAGCTGCTGCGGCTCAGCCTCTCCCCGGTGCCAGCAGCCCGGCTACGGCGCCGAGCCGTGGTGAGCAGCCCAAGCCCACCACAACACTTTCTGGAATGGCCCCTTGCACTCCAGCTCCTGCTCAGACCCCTTTCATTCTACTGGACTGGAGCAGCACAGCTGCACCCATGCTAACTTTTAATTAGACGGCCCAGGTTTATCACAGTAGCTGCAGCAGGATGTGGTTCAGCACGACCAAGCCACCCGAGTATTTACCCAAGGAGCCCAGCAGACGATGCTGTCCAAGCTCAAGCCTACGCTGCTGCGAGTGTACTTCTGCATGTCCTCTGCTGCCAGTTTAAATGCTAACTCAGCTAATATTGTCACAGCTGCCAGGGCGCCTTTGCTTTGCAGGGCAAGCATCCTCATTTCTGAGAGCAAGATCACCTTCCTGGTGACACTTGCCCTCTCCCGGTGCATTTCCCAGGAAAAGAAACACAGCCTCCAGGATGCTCACACTAAGCAGCAATAGTTTTGTTAAGCCACCGCACTGAAAATGAATGTGCTTACAGAGAGAATCCCAAGAGGGAGCAGAAAAATTGCAGGCAGTCTCCAGACAGCCAGCTAGACAGCTGGCTTTCTATGAGAACGCTGAAGTGTTGACACTTTTTGTTGACCCTTTTTTCCCGAGCATATCCCACGAACAAGAAATAGGACTGCCAAACGGGAAGACGCATCTCCCTCTCTCCCCTCTGCTGACTGCAGCCATTCCAAGTGAAGGAAACTGGTTAGATCAAGAAATTCAGGCTTGGACAGCACAATGAAGCATCCACTAATAATCAATCCCTTCACAACAGCCTTCCTGCCAACTGGCTACAGACTAGGCAGTGATTATAAATTGTAGTTACTTCTCTGAGGAAAAACAACAACATCATATGGCGATCCCTTAATTCTGAAACCAGTCCCGCTTGCAATTAGCAAAAGACAAGTTTTCCTAAATTCCCATTCTGAAAAAATAAAAATAATAATAATAATAAAAAACACCTCAGCCCTGAAATCCAAAGCTGGGATCCTCCTGGCTCATGCTTTGCTAGCTACAAAGAGATAAAACTTATGTCATTAACATGAGCTAAGATTTCTGAAGATGCTGAGGTTTGTTGCCTAGGAAGATACCATCGTTACTCTCGTGTTCCTGAGGTCCTGCTACCTAAGGAAACACATTCGACAGGGCCTGCCGAGGCGGTCCCACTTCACCACTTATTAACCAGCGTGCAGATGCAATTTGAGCCCGACTGAAGCACAAGCAACTACAGCAGCCACCTGGGGACCAGCGTTCCCCAGCAGCCGGTGGCAGGGCACATTCCAGCCCCGGTCCCCCGGCACTGGAGCAGGGCGGAGAGGCACAGCATGACCTGATCTCCACCTCTGATAGCACCGAGCCCTTGCCCCAGCCCCTCTCACCACCCTTGCCACAGCCAGGCCGTGAGGAGCAGGATGCAGATACCCAACCACATACGTGAAGGGACTCCCTTGCAATGCCATGGCTATTTGCAGATCAGCCGCCATCCAAAACTCCCCAAAATGAGAAAGTCCGGGCATTTGGCAGGTCAGACACTTACTACAGCGAGTGGTTTGTTCCGCCGAGGGACTCGTAACACCCTCCCAAATTACACATTGCCCTTTACAGGACACCGCAGCAGCTGGAATCAGCTCCCTTCTCACATTCCTTAATAAGCACTTCCATCAGAGAGCAGGGTGGATGTAGGGCATCAGCTGCAGTTAATCATAACCAAGCGCCGCGCTCCCTTTCTCCATGCTCCACAACACTATCTGCGGTCTAAGAATATCCAGCACCACCCTGCCGGGGCAGGGGGAGTCGAGTGCTCCGAGCTCCCCGGCACTGCAGGTCTCCCTGTTACAGGAGACTTTCACTCTGCCTCCCCCAAGCAACAGCCTTCAGTGGGGCCCCCGATAGCTGGTTGAGATCCTACAGATCATGGAAAGATAATCCATTGCGGTACTAATGCACTACTGCAGCTGTCCATGGAGAAAATCCCCTTTCAACCAAAAAAACCCTCAAGCCCTTTGATCCTCTCCAACACACAATTATCTTAAGGGCAAAATAGTCTTCTGTGCCTCGGCACCTTGTATCAGGCTGAAAGAAAAGAAACCGAGACTGCTATTTCGTGTTTATTCTACACGGCTGCCCTGTCCTACAATCAGGCTTCTTCAGCATGGGCAAGCAAATCCCGATGGCTAGATGCCTGCATATGCTGGATGACCAGTGCCTAAGAGAAACTTTGGGGGGGTGTGGGGGGAATAAAGTGTGGTTTGTGTTTCTTTTCTGGAAAAAGAAAAACCTGAATTTCTAAGAAGGACTATCAGACAAACTTTTCATGAATGTTTTTGTGCACTACAGTCAGCTACACTGAGATGAAATCAACTGATTTCAACTGCATGATCAGGTCTGACTTCAGAAGGAGCAAAAAACCACCATCAACATTTAACTTAAACATTTTTTCTTTAAGTTAACATTCTGGTTAGAAAAGAAATACAGCAAGCTTTCATTTAGTGCCAAAAACCAACCCCCTAAACCTTTCACAGAGGCTTGTCAGGGCTCTTCCCCAGGTGCCCCCCTTGCTGCATGACCTCTTGCTACCTGTGCAGTTTCGCTCCACCTGCTACCCCCGACTGCAGGGTGATAAGCATTGCTTTCAGCAGAAGGGTCAGCTATAAAAAGCCCTTCCCCTCCCCACTGCCTGTTTCCATTCCTGTGCCACTGCTTCAACCCTGCTGGTGCAACCCTTTGCAGGGCTATGCACCAAACCACCTTGGGGAACTGGTCCCAGTTAAACTAACTCAAAAAAAAAAAAAAAATTTTTTTTTTTTTTTTAACCCGGGTGAGCCATTTGACCACCATCAGTGAAGAATAAGGGACAAATGCTTGAGAATTCACATCATCAGCTTTTAACAGACACCACGTGTGAGCCCACACTAACGAAACAGTGAAGATGGCCATCCACTGAACACCACAAAAATAGAAAAACAAAGTCAGTTCTCTAACCCCCTGAAATCCTTCAAATTTCAAAGGTACTCAACACTAGACTTTATGTCAAGATTTTCAGAAAGCTTGTCTAAAAATCCCAAAGTACTACTGCTTGTGCACATTTCTCCATCCACCAGCCATTAATAACTTCTGAATTTGTCTGACTCAGCTATGAGTGATGGGAGGGCAGAAGTTCTGAACACAGTTTCTATACAGGTTGCTCACCGTATCTACCCCCTGCACAATCACCCCAAACACATGTACAAGCCCGCTTGGCTGCTCAGGGCTTGGCTAACAGGTGAGTTGCATGGGATGAGTAATGAGCCTTACAGGAAAACAATGGAAGAGAGGAAAAGCAAAGAAGAGCATTGGAATAAGTTAGTTGTGGGGACATACGAGGCTGTCCAGGCTGGGAACCTGTATGAAACCTGACAGATTTTACTTTTAAGTGCAATGTCATTTGCCTTTCCCTTTTACAGTGCCCTTATTACTTATTTGGGTGTCTTGATGCAAGCTAGATAGCAGGCTTAATTCAGCAAGTGTTAGGCCCAAGTGAGGTCTTAAAATACCACAGAAAACGTGGCAGGGGTCTTGCTTACTGGGCTTTCTTCCTTAGTTTTTCATGTTTAAACCTTCACAGCACACCAGAAGGGGGAGCCTTCACTCCTCTCCCATGCTCATCATTTGTTTTATATTAGCAACAATGACAAGCTCTATTAAGAGTCAAGCTCGTAAATTGAACCCTTACCCTTTGCCTCCTAAAACAAACAAACAGAAAACCCAAGCAAGAAAGAAAAAGCTCTTTGCTTTGTGTTATGGATATATAAATATTTTTTTGCTGCCACAACTTGCTGAGTACAGGGTTCACCAGAAATGAAGAAGCCAACTTTGCCTTCCAGTCCTTTGGCTGTACAAAGCTCTGTCTCCTTTAGAGCAGGCTTCACTGGAAAGAGCCAGAGAACTGACTGATGGCTTTACCAAAGAGGAGGAAAAAGACCCTCCAACAGTCCTTCTGCATCACCTGCCCCAGGACCAAACTAAGTTAAGGATGCAGTTTTAAGAGCCATGGTGGATCCACCTTGGCATCTGATGGCCACCAAAACCATGAGGTCCCACGTGCTGCTGCTGTGTCCCAGCATCATTTCACAGCACCCAAGAGCCACAGCACCAGAAGTAGTGCTGGGGCAAGAACCTGAAAGGCAGCAGGATTTCCCTTCTGGCAGCAGAAGCCCATGGCACCAAAGCTTCAGGTCCCACAACTGCCTTAGTGGTGCCCAAACCATCCTGTCACTAAGTCACTACTTCAACATAGTTAAGAGCTGAACCAGTTTAAGTACACCTAGCACGAAGAGGCTGCGCTGTTCAAACCACCCTTAAGCTGGTGTTAATCTGGTGGCTGGTCCCACAACAGAGGTGGTCTAAAACATGCCCCTCGTGGTTCACATCTTTTGGTATTCGCTACCATGGAGTATACTAGCAGTATTGTTTTTTTACTCAGTGGAAAGCTGGCGTTTCAGCTAGGCATTTATAAAATGTAAGGAGTTTGTAAAGGAGTTGCCTGCCGCGTGTGGCTGTTGGGCCACCTCTGAGCAGCGCTCGCAGAGCAAAGACCTGGGCTGCAGTAGGCCTGTAGCATCGAACTACTCCCCCGTCCCCCATAAAGGCCAACTTAAAAGCACACACATACGCAAAGTGCATGAAAACACAGTAAAAACACATGCTCTGGAAACAAGCAAAATGCACTAAAATCACTTTTCCCTCTCAGCTGTTTTCTCCTCCTCACACAAAAGGCTGCAAACCCCTCCTAATTGCAGGAATACTCCACCTCACAGAGCATGCTAGCCTGGCCCTCCTTCCAAGGAACTGGGGAGAACTGGGACACAATAGGAAGGAGACTTGCTAAAGGGAATAGATCTGTTAAATTAACACATTTTCTGTCAACCAAATCAGCTGCCCCCAGTGCCATTGTTGGTGAAACAATGGAGACCCCAGGAATGGGCACCCATTAAAAGGAACAAGCCTGCTGAAAGGATACACTCTAAGGCACAGTGTTGTGTGTTTAACAGGATTCTCTACTGTAAGGAAGGAGGAATCACTGGGCTGCATTGTTCTCGCCATCACAGCAGATGCTGTTTCTGCTGGTAACGAGGGGGAAAAATAATTTTCATAAATACCTACAATAAGACTTAAACTATAAACTTTTAATTCAGGAACTTTTAACTCCCTGGCTGTTGTTGTTTCTCCCCAGCCTTTTTCTTGCAGAGATTTTGCCTGAAAGAAGTCTATGAAAGCATCCATTGCCATTACAAAAGTTAATTCTTCACCCTTCATGCAGGCACTTAACAGATGCCAGGGGCAGAATGGCACAGCTCTGCGGTATTATTTGTAGGGAGAGAAAGACCACAGTTAAGCAGGTCTACACATAAAGCTGCAACACTTTTAAGGTGTTACTTTTAGCTGGTTTAGTTGGAGCAAATTCCAAAAAGAACAAACTCGAAGCCTAATTTAGATGCGCTGTGCACAAGTTTACATCAGCTTCATTAAATTGGTACAGGTTTGTGGTAGTCAAGACTCTGTAAACAAAGCAAACCGCTAAGTCAGATTTAAGCTACTATACAGAGCATATTTTTTTTTTCCCTAGCAGGGAAAGATTTACACCAGATTATCTTAAATTGGTTTTAAAACAAATTCAGCTTAAACCATTTAACTTGTGGGCACACAAACATTTCAGCTAACAGATACAATTTCCAGTCAGTGGTGTTGGTGGAAGAGGTAGTTAGTTAGTTGCCTCCAACTAACAATGCTGTAGAAAATCCGTGATTATCAAACTACGCACTCTATCCAAATCTCTGAAATTTATACATACTTCCTCTTTCTCTTCTGCCTTTGACTGCTACAGTCGTTCTGACTTCCCTGTCACCTATGTCAGATCCATTCAAAATGTTGCTGTCAAAATAACCTTCCTTACCCATTGTTCAGACACCCTTTTTTCTGCGCACAGTCACTTCTCATTTCTTTTCAGGGACTTAAGATAATGTTTTAACTCACGTATCAGACTCCTAAACCACATATTCCTTTTTTTTGTATCCAATTATAGTAGAGTCTCATTATACAAAATGTAAACACTTGTTAAAAAGTTTAAGATCTACAGTTGTGAAAAATGTGACTTGCATTTGAAATGTAAACTGATATAATGCTTTCCAATTTGCAGACCACTTGAAACAACAGCTCTGAGAAGTATCTCTCTGCCTCCCCCTCCATTAATCTCAATGAACTCTAGAGCCCAATACTGACATTCAGAGTGCTAACGATTCTATTATGAACAGAATAAGTAAGGCAGCAGAAGAGCTGCTGCTGGAAGAGATGCGGTAAGAGGAACGAGACCGCGCCGGCGCAGGATCATCAAAACCAAACGTCAATGGGACGGGTAGGAGGAACAATAAAAACAGTACTCACCCTGCATTTCAGCCATTTTTTCCACTTGATATTCAAATTTCTAAGATGCCTACCACCGATGGGCAGATGGCAAGAGGCACATCCTGATGCCTGAAATACTCTACAGAAGAGGTGCTTAAACTAGCTCGGACTTACCTTGTACAAGTAGAGCTGACCTACACAAATTCAATTACATTTTAGTCAGCTTGTTACACCTACTTGTCACATTTATCTTAATTAGATCCTAAATTCTCCCAGTCAGAAACTACCTGGCCTTCTTAGCCATCCTCTGACCTCAGGGATCAGTAGGTGCCGTAGATGCTACTGTAACACAAAGAACAATGCAGTACTGGGCCAGAAGTTTCAGTAGGACCTAGCAAAACAGGACAGTAGAGGTCAAAGTGCATTTGGCCATCCACTCCTCACTAGGAAAAAAGGGCACATTTTCCAGAGTACTAAAATGTGAGTGCACCTAAAAGTCGGTGAGTTAAAAGTTTTTGGCTTTCCAAGCTCCATCTGGTTTGCGGGGGTAGAAGAAATCCCCTGTTCTGTGCTCACTCCTTCACACAGCCACAGCCTGCAGGCAGCAGCACAGATCCCCCTTCTCTCCACACTCTTCCTCCTCCCCCTGGGGACCCATGGGAGCAGTAGTAGCCACTGGTCTGTAACAGCCACATCATATTCCCCGACAGAAAGAGCCTGTTCATGGGCTGGTATGGCGGATACTGCGCTGTAGGAAGAAAAAGGTGTGCAATAGCAGCAGTGCCCTGTCTTTGGGCAGCAGGAGCACAGCTAAAGGTAGAGCCAGAGCCTGAAGCATAAGGA
The DNA here is from genome assembly GCF_011077185.1 of Oxyura jamaicensis. Taxonomy (NCBI): domain Eukaryota; kingdom Metazoa; phylum Chordata; class Aves; order Anseriformes; family Anatidae; genus Oxyura; species Oxyura jamaicensis. The sequence continues at coordinate 64,350,903 of NC_048893.1, read as the reverse complement.
AGGGAGAGGAAAAGAGGAAAAGCATCTTAGAGCCACAGCAAAGTTAGCAGCAGAGGCAATTTGCCCAAAGGCGCTTTTAAAAACCACAGGAAAAGATTTATGTTTTCCCTACGTAATGTGGCTTTTCCCCTTTTCCAAATAAACTAAGTTAACAACAATGTTTTGACTATTTTCAAGCACGTTCTCAAAAGTCACCTCCCCTCGACCTACCCAGGCAGAAGTTCCCAAATGTTTTAGCCCAGAGCTCCCAGGAGCACATGCCAGAGAGCTGGGTGGCCGCGCCACGCTGGCTCCTCTCCAGTTCTCTTATTCTTTAAGTTGTGCTGAAACACGGTTGAAAACATTAAATTTTCTCCTAATATTTTTCTACCCAAGCAATCCCCGCAGCTGCCAGGATGATATTTCTGTCACAGAGGGAAGGGCACGAGTCCAGGAGATGCTTTGTCACGAGAGGTGTCCCATGTTACAGGCCAGTCTTGAAGAGGAAAACAAAACACTTCCTATCCTCACATGCACCAACCTGACTGTGGAAAGCATCCTTTCTAAGTAGGCAGGCCACGCGAAATACATATCTATATATTTTAAAACACCTGGTGTGAACAGATCTTCTCCTGACTGGAGTGCTGTTGGAGTAGGTAAAGACAAACCCACCCCACGCAGGTTTCCCAAGGCACCGAGAAGGAAGCCGCAACCGAAGCAGCAGGGCAAGAAGTCCACTTTTGGAGCGGCGTGGAAGTTTTGCACGGCAGATGGCTGACACGGCGGCCATTTGAGGGGGTGGCGGTGGGGGCAGGATTAAAAAACAAGTCCAATGACAGCAGCGCTCTCGGGTGCAGACACACGGGTGGACCCGGCCACGTCCTGGCACACACGCGTGTGCTCGCGGCTGTCCCACTGAACTTTTGACCCGGTGGTGGCTGCCCCCTCCCCAGCTCACCGAGGTTTGAAAAGCGCAGGAGCCCCGCGCCTCCTCGCCAGGCGCCTGCATCTGCCGGAGCCAGCATGGGGGCCGCCTGCGCCCACCCCCTCCCCAGAACAATGCCCAGCGCCCGGCCTGATGGATGCGCTCCTTTATTCCAGTTTTGGACACCCCTTCCCCAGCCGCTCGCTGGTCCGGGGGAAAAGAAAACAAAACATCTGCTTCCCAGGTTTCTGCCGCGTGCAGCTGCGGATGGCAGCCCACATCTGGAAGCTTCACTTTCTTTCAGACCAATAAGTGTAGGGCAAAAGGGCTGCGTTTAAAAAGGAAAAAAAAAATAAAATAAAAGAAAGAGCTCTGCGCTGCCTCACTGTACTAAAGTCCCCAAACTTCTCAAATACCATAGGCAAATCTGCTTGGTATGAGAGGGATGGGTCCAGATGGCCTATCATTACCGAGCCTTGCAACAAAATACGGGCAGAACTACCAGAAGAGAAATCAGAGAGAGGGAAGAAAGAAGAAAAATTAGCTACAGCTTTTTATTCTTTAAAAAGGAAAGGAAAAAAAAATAAATAAACATATGGAAGATCAGGTTTTGTCTGCTCTGGGGACTGCCGTGGTTGCGGCAGAGACACTCACAGCGTGCTAACATCAGCACAACTGGGAGGGCAGGGGATACTTGTTACAAACAAATCAGGGTTTGTTTAAAACTTTTGCCTTTGCAATAATGTTTTAAGAGTTCAGAACCAAAGCCACCTGAGATACAGTAACATCAGTAAAAACCAGATCCACCCAGCAATTTTAACTAGAGAGGAGAGCTCAGCTCTCCCACCATCAGCAAGAGCTGACAGCACCCATCGATAAGACATCGGAGATGAGGGACACAGTCGGACAAGCATTTGCCATGAACCTCCAGCAGTTTGAGCATCAGCACTCTTCAGATGAAACCCCCAGCTGCGTGAGCTTTCCATTTCCAGTTCAACACAGGCTTGCTCAAGCCACCTGTTTTACTTGGCATTAAAGCAGACCAGGGCTTGCACCCCTCAGTTCCCCTTGGGGGATGGTATCTTTCGAGGGAAGGGGCAGCAATGTCTCGAACCACTTCCCTTCAGCCACAAGCGGTCCCCTCAAGAACCAAAGCTAAACCAAAAAAACTTCATTTGTGTGCACGAGTGCAGCTTGAAGCCTGTTGGCTGCCCGTTTTGTTTTCCAGCGCTGCCTCAAGTTGTAGCCTTCCCTAAACACCCAGAACAACCACCTCCATTTCATTCGGGCACCCCACAACGCAAAGCCCATCTCAGACACCAGAACACCAGTTCTGAAACCAAGTGGGGAGCCTCCTTTCTGCAGCTGAGTAAGGTACAAACCAAAAGTCTCCCACAGCAGCGCTTTCAGAGAAAAGCAAACAAACAAACAAGAAGCATTGCAAGTCCCTTTGCTGGCCACTGATTTCACGCCATGAACTGTTGCGTACGCTCTCTGTGCGGCGTGCTGTTCCCATATCCCTGAAGCCACGAATGGGACTGGAAGAGGCACCAAGATGGTGAACTTCAAGGAAGAGCAAGTCCTAAAGCCGCCCGCGCTGGGCTGCTGGTGGCGTGCAGGGAGAAGATTCACTCCCCGTGCCTTTAGACACCAGCTTCCGACAGCTGAATCTCTCCTCTCACAGCATATCCCGACTTCAACCGTGATTTCCACCGTCCCTCGCAAAAATCCCATCCTTTACAGCCCGTTTGTGCAAACGACCACAGGTCCTCGCAGGCGCGGGTTCTGGCGACGTTGTTGGTGGGCCAGTCCTTGCTCTGCAACCTGCGCCCGCTCCTCGTCCCCCAAAAAGCAGGGGCAATTTGTTCCAAGCGATGGCAACTCCCCCGTCCCAAGCGTGCTCCGGGAACCAAAGGGGAGCCCACATTTACTTCGCCTGTGAAGCAAGCCAGATGCTAATTGCCTCCAAAGGTGAAAGGCTAGTGCCTCGGCCCTTTTATCATTGTAAATTCAGGTTCCTTCAAGACTTTGCGCTGCTGGGCCCGGAGAGCCTCCCCCTTTAATGGGTTTGCATCAATAGGAGGGGGAGGGGAGTTCCCTTTCGCAAGAAGTTGCATCATTGAGAGACCTTATCCCCTTTCAAGATTTCGCACCGCATAAGGGATTCCCCCTCTTCAGAAATTCACATCCTGCTCAAGGAGTTTTGCTCTTTAGGGCTTCGCACATCCTATTGAACTTTTAAGCATCTTTGGAATTCGCATTCAGGGGGCAATTACTGTCTTAAAAAACACACGCCACCATGTTATTCACCCGGTTTATTGCCAATGTGCCGGCAAGAATAGCTTTTCACAGCCAGCACAAAAGATTTCCCACTACCAGGACGCACTTTGTTGGTAACATTGAGTGTTTTCTGCCCGAGCAGAAAACACTCGCAGCGCGCTTACCCACACGCGCAGAAATTAACAGCAACCGCCCCAACAAAACAAAAACACGCACTCAAACAAGAAAGTTGGGGAGGAAAAACACGCAAAAGGGCCCCAAAACGCGCCGCTCCCTCGGGGCGGAGGGCGGGCGAGGTGCCCGAGCCCCCGGCACAAAGCGCAGCCAGGCGGGGACCCCGGCCCCAACAAAGGGCACGGCCCCCGCGCACCGGGGGGACCCCGGGGAGGTTGGGGCGGGGGGGGGAGCACCGTGCCGTGCCCTCCTCCCGCCCCCAACATTTGGGGCCGGGCACGGGGACACCCCCCCCGGCACGGGGACAGCCCCAGCTTTGTGCGGCCGGGTGCCCGACGGAACAATGCGGCCCCGCCGGCACCGGCACCGTGGGGTGGGGGGGGGGGAGCTCGGGGAAAGTTTGCGGAGTTGCGGCACGGGGCCGGGCCGGGTCCCCCCGGAGGGGGACGGGTGTCGGGGTCTCACCTCTATCTCGAAGTCGGGCAGGCGGAAGGCGGTGCGGAAGAGCGAGCAGAAGTGCGCGATGGCCGGCACTTCCCACCACGAGCGGAGCTCGTCCAGCGCCACCGCCGCCTCCGACCCGCCGGTACCGGCCACACCACCACCACCACCACCAC